>NC_061091.1:21548395-21633395 GCF_015104395.2 Macrobrachium nipponense
CATGCAGACACCGAACACACTTTGATTTCAAATAATCGCATAGCTCTAAGCTGAGTTTAGATAGAAAGGATACCTGGAAAAGATAATATGGAAATCAAGGCAAAAATGACTAAATAAGGGATTAAAAATGAGGTATTAAAAAAATGAGTGAAGAAACTGGGAATGTTAAAAAAAAAAAAAAAAAAAAAAAAAAAAAACAATGTAAGGGGAAAATAATCCAGGGAAAGATTTCAAATGGAAAAATAATAGTAGATAAAAACGAGAATACAAAAATGTGAAAACTAAAAAAAAATGAAAGGAGAAAAAGATGCTGAATAAAAAAGGGAAGGAACTAAATAAAAAAGCAGAATGGGAAGGCAAAAATTAATTGGACAGAAAAATAGCATGGTATGAAGCAATGGGGAGATATATAAAAGAAAAATATGTCAAGAGATGGAACTAAAAAAAAGAAATATTATGAAGATAAAAGTAGAGAAGAGAGAAGAAAATTAGGGGTGATATAAATACAGGTACACAAGAGGAAGAGGATATGAAAAGATAAGAGAAGGATAAATGGAAGTGATGTAGGAAGGAGAAATTAGAAAGAAAAGAATGGACTAAAGTGTCATGAGAGAATGAGAGCATTTCATGGAAAGAATACTGGAAGAAGGGAAAACAAAATTAAACGATTTCAGGAGAAATAAAAAAAAGGGAGAGCGGATAGACTCAGATAAATGGAATTGGGAAGGAGAATGAGATGGAAAGAAGACGAAGAAAATGGGAAAGAGAAATTCAACAGAAAGCGATGAAGGATCACAACATAAACAGAAGAAAAAATGACAAACGTGGAAAGATACCAAAAGGAAAAAGGAAGAAAAACGTGAGCAGAGAAGAAGAAAAATGGATGTTGAGAGAATACAGGCAAAGAAAAATGAAAGAAATAAAGACCGCGAAATACCAGACTCAATAAAAAATACGGCGCCATAAACGGGTGCATTAGACGGCCACCTCCGTTCAAATGCTCCACTTGGCCCACCCTCCGAGGGGGGGGGGGGTGAATGGGGGGGGGCAAGGTCTAGACACGGAGACGGGGCGGGGACGGGAACGGGGGCGTGGGGGGGGGGGGGATACCACCCATTGAAACTCTCTGCTCAACTAAAACCCATATAAACTTCCATATGGAATCGTAACCGTCCGTATGGCACTATAACCACCCGTATGGAATCATAACCATCCACACGAACCCATAACCATCCGTATGGAATCATAACCATCCGTATGGCACTATAAGCATCGGTATGGAATCATAACCATCCACATACAAGTATTATGGTCCATATGGAATCATAACCATATGTATGGAATCATAAAACCATCCATATGGCACTATAACCATCCGTATGGAATCTTAACCATCAACATGGTAACATACCCATCTGTATGGATTAACAGACATCCGTATGGAATCATAACCATCCATATGGAACTATAATAATCCATAGGGAATCATAACCATCCATATGGAACCATAACCATTTGTTAAGCACTATAACCATTCATATGGAATCATAGCCATCCATATGGAACTAAAATAATCCACAAGGAATCAAAACCACCCATATGGAATTATAACCATCAATATGGAACTATAACCATCAGTATGGAATCGTATAATCATCCATATGGAACTATAACCATCCATATAATCACAACCATCCATATAGCTCCATCAGTTCTTCCGTGCCAATAATAATGGATCAAAATGTGGTCAATGAGAGGAGGACAAGAGAAGCAGACAGAATGTGTCGTGCAACCACACACAACAAACTAAGCAACAGAATTAGGATCTCTAAAACCTCTCAACCTCTCATGGCGAGAAACAAAAACATTTGCCAATAATGAGGTTAAAAGACAACGTCAAAAGAAAAATGCTACGCACCAATGTATGTAGGAATTGCTACGTCACTTGCAGGAGAGAAAAACAATAAATAAATACATAAGTAAATCAATGAAAAAAGGGGAAATGACAAGGGGCAAAAACTGAGGCAAACAGCCGGTACAACACAGGAAGAGGCGAAACAGACAATGACGGCATCTGGAACAAACAAACTGCAACGACAAACAAATAAACACAGAGTAAAGGAGAGAATGGAGGGAGAACAGAAAAAATGTGGGAGATGATGAAACAGATGAAAGGAACGTAAAAGGAAAAATTTACTGGATGAGAGAGAGAGAGAGAAGGGGGGAGCGAGTATGGGGATATCTAATTGATAAGAGACAGACAGACATAAATATATGAAACACAGAGAGAGAGAGAGAGAGAGAGAGAGAGAGAGAGAGAGAGAGAGAGAGAGAGCGGACCAGAAGGTAAGAGCTCTGTGGAAGGTAAGCCACCCAATGCAAGATATCCACTATGCATCAACATGAATATTAAAAGAGTGAAGAACAGTTCAGTGGATACAGTGCTGCGCCCTTGTACTTCACGGCCAATCGATTCAAATTTGATCACATCATCCAACCCGCTCCACGAGGAGATAAAACTTGCATGGAATCGGCTACGGCCCCTGATGGATGCCGGGGACAAAACTCCCAAGCTGAATGAGCAATGGGACGGGGAGAGTGAAAGCCGAAGACACACACACATACACACAAACACAGACATATGTATATATATATATATAATATATATATATATATATATATATATATATATATATACACACATATATATATATAGTATGAGTGAGTGTGTGTGTGTGTGTTCGGCTTTCACTCTCCTCGTCCCATTGTCCATTCAGCTTGGGAGTTTTGGAGTTATATATATATATATATATATATATATATATATATATATATATATATATATATATATATATGTATATGTATATATATATATATATATATATCCATTCAGCTTTGGAGTTTTTTGTGTATATATATCATATATATATGTATATATATATATATATATATATATATATATATAATATATATATATATATATATATATATAGTGTGTGTGTGAAACCAAGAGAATTGGTGATTTTGCGAATTCCCTAAAAATTCCAGGAATTTCGTCAAATCAAAGGTTTCAGTGTCTTAATGTAACACACACTCACTATATATAAATATATATAATATATATATATATATATATATATATATATATATATATATATATTTATATATATATATATATATATATATATATAACTGAAAACCCTTAATAAATGCACAGTGTTATTTATGACAGCCAAGATTTCCAATGGACAATGTAAAACAAACTTTATTTGCATGATAGGTAAAACCAAATCAGTGCACTTTAACACTGAACACCTCGTAGGAGAGGTAGTGCCGTCAGCGCACCTCATGCGGTGCACTGTAGGCATTGCTTAAGGTTTTTTTTGTAGCGTGCCTGCGGCCCTTTCGCCCGCTACTGTACCTCCATTCATATTCTCTTTTTTCTGTCTCACGGTCCACCCTCTCCTAACTATTGATTCTATTGCAACTGCAAGATTTCTTCCTGTTAACCTTTCAAACCTTTAACCGTCAATTTCCATTTCAGTGCTGAATGACCTCATATGTCCCAGTGCTTTTCCTTTGGCCTAAATGCTATATCCAATTCAACACTGAATAGGAACAGTTTATTTACGTCAACACTCGTGTCTGGCAACACTGGGCTCTTGACAAATCTGACAAACAATGAACCTAACCAAATCAACATAGCCTTCCTCCCAACTTTGTTGGTGCAGATAACACGAAAAATATGACGACATCATATTCAAAAGTAGTTTCCAAAGAAGTTATTCCTCTAGTCTTGGAGTATTTTGAATATTTAACCTCCTTTCTTTAAAATGGCCATATTTCTCTAGCAACTCTGTAAAACAGAGGTGGCAACCTGTTGCTCGCGAGCGACCTCCTGCTCTTTGATGGTCTGACAGAGCTCTTCAGGAGAAGGGAACTTAGTGCTCGCAAGCACTGATGGTGCAGCACGTATCATAATATATATATATATATATATATATAATATATATATATATATCATATATATATATATATATATAATATATATATATATATAAATCCAATTTCGTTAAACCGAGGGTGCCGCTAGACAAAAACGCCCAGCACTTAACATACCACCAAAAATATATGGAAAATTATTTTTTTTTACTCTCAAATGGCCTTTGAATGCACACACATATTTTACATATATAAAGTAAAAATCTGTTTATCCAAATAAAATTATAGCTGCACTGGCTATGTGTTTTTCTGAAATCTATAATTACATTTTCATGCGGCATAAATTTACTGTATTTCATTCTGAAGAAATGGAAAGAGGTTTTCTTCCAGTAAGACTCTTCAGAAAATAGAAAAAATAGAAACTTACAAGGAAATATGTTCCTCCTTTACAATAACAAGTTTTCGTCAACACAAAATAGGACATCTGATATGAAAATTCATATTAATCCTAAAATTGTAGTGTTCAGTACTTAAAAAGTTTAACTACATAATATAACAGCAATATAAACTATATCAATCTACTACTTACAAATGATTATGAAAAATGAATGTTTGTTGCTCTCGTCTTGAAAATACAAACAATAAGTTGCTCTTGAAGCTTAAAAGGTTGCCCACATCTGCCAAACTTTGTAATGTCTAGTAAGAGCAAGTAACCAACTCCATGAGGAACTATTATATTGTGATGTCACGTGACCTCTGTCACATTCTAGGTCATCACAGGTCTCTTCCCAAAATTCCATTCTCCAAAGACAGGCAGGAACTGGAATAAATTAAAGCTCAAGAAGTTGGACAGCAAAGCAGACGATATTAAAATATGGACGAAAGCACTTTAGCACAGCTACAGTGCGTTTCGCATGGCACACTGTAAGTGACGCTCCCCAACGGAATTATGGCAGAAATAATACCACCACTAGCCGTTCTGGAGTAAGTTCAGGGGCCTAACTTCAAAGAAAGTCGCTCCGAGTCAATGGCCAATAAAAGAAAGGCTCGACCTCTTGACACCAAAATAATGCATAAACTTTTGCTCGGCTATGTTCGACGATTCAATGCTCATTTCCGAGAGGCGATCTCTCTCTCTCTCTCTCTCTCTCTCTCTCTCTCTCTCTCTCTCTCTCTCTCTCTCTCTCTCTCTCTCTCTCTCTCTCTCTCTCTCTCTCCACAGACTCCAGAGAAAGCAGTACCTCTTCTTAATAAAGTACATATCGACCGACTTTCTTAATATAACCGACAGATCAATAGTGCTATATTTTTTTAAATTCTAAGTGTCAATATCACCTACATAGAAACCTTGAAAGATGATAGAATAAGATAGACTGATTATGAAGAGCGGTTATTTCCTTCCAAGAATTCCGTACAAAACTCTACCTAAACCTGCCTACTGATCCTATGGCATTAATGAAAAAAAGGTTTCTATGTTACAAAAATGAAGCTGGGCCGATGCAGTACAGTCAACAAGCTAATATATAAAAAAACACATATTCAGTTCAAGTGAGTAGTACTGCTATAAACTTACATAAAACAGTTCAATATATTCTCTTAAATGCAAAACTCGATATCCCTCCTGCAACTCACACGACCTAAAAGAAACAAGTAAAAAATACGGCGAAGCTTCTTCACTACAACCGAGTTTTCTGTACAGCGTATAATAATGTATGAAACTCTCAGTCACGGTCCATAAACTCTCAGCCGCGGCCCATGAAACTTTCAGCCACGGTCCGATGGTGGACTGTATTGTTGACACCTAGCGCGACGCACGATCATGGCTAACTTTAACCTAAAATCCAGTCATCAAACATTCCAAATTGCAGCCCTGGAATATTTGGTGACTGAGGGGTGGACGATCAACACACCAATTTGCAGCCCTCTATAAGCCTCGGTAGTTTCTAAGATCTGAGGACGGACAGAAGAAGTGCGGACGGACAGACAAACAGCCATTTCAATAGTTTTCTTTTGCAGAAAAATAAAAAACTAAACCAATTTTCTCTCGTACAAACCAACAAAACTTCTGGACAAAATTCAGAGCGTTATCCTACAAGTACCTCCGTGGTACTATCTGCAACCTGGTTCCATGGTATGGTTCACGGAAGGGGAGAGGGGGGGAAGAGAGGGTTTTAGGTGAAATCTGAGGAGAAGCCTCGGATACAATGGATGATGAATATTGGTATAAGAGGGTCGGATGTCAACAGATCTGCAATGCAATGCCGACAGGGTCCCCTTCCGTAAGACAAGATTAAACAGTGACTAGGGCAAGAGGGCGGAGGTTGTTTGTAGGAGCGCTCTCCGTAACGTGGAAGCATATGGAGAAAAGGAGAAAACAGATGAATAAATGAAATATTAATATTTACCAGAATATTTTATCTACTCGCAGAACAACGCTACTGACATATATATATATATATATATATATATATATATATATATATATATATATATATATATATGTATAGTTAAGGGATTCATACTCGAAGGAGTAAATGTTGAGTACGAATACTCTACACTGAACTTTTTCACCCCTAACAAAAGGTATTACTTTAACTACTTAGTCGTTTATAAAACCCGTTTCGAAAACCTCATATGAAAGCAGAGAATGATCATCTGTTGAGCGCCAAACGCGCTATGTCCTGAGAGTACACCATTCACCTCTATCTTGCTTGATCTGTTGTTCCTTAGGTCTTCTGTTCTGCTCCTCCCTCTTCCCAACACCACCAAAATGCGCGCGCGCACGCAACTTCTCTCTTTCTCTTCCTGAAAGGGATCTTAAGAGCACGGTCTAGGTAAATACCTAGACCGTGCTTAAGAGAAAAACTAGACAAGGTCACGATTTACAAACACACACACACACACACACACACACACACACACACACACACATATATATATATATATATATATATATATATATATATATATATTATATATACATAGGCAAATTTTTCATTTCCTTAGCCCAAATACTGGATACCTAAGACTTCAGTTACGAAGACAGATATTAGCAACACGAGGGATAGAACAACATCGCTATTTCCGTAAACTGCTTCACATGGAATAGCTGATAAAACTGAGAGCTAAATGAATAATGCAACGGCAAAGATTATTTGGTACCTGAAAAATACTAAAAACTGCGGGACCGCAACCCAGGATGGCAGGGTAGTAGTACCATTCCTCTTAACCAACATCGGCGCCGCTCCTGATTCCTACAGCAAACTTTTAAAAACGTTATTGCACTCCACGTAATCCAAGTCCAAAAATAGGGAGTCTTCGAAAACGTTACGCTACAACCTCCAAAATTCTGTGCGAAGATGGTATGGCGATGGGTTCCCCTCTGGGAACCGCGTTCGCAAATATTTTTGTCTCTTCGAGGAGCAGTTACTGGACAGCTGTCCTCTCAGTGTTTACCCCTTATTCTACAAAAAATAAGTAGATGATACTTTTATTTTGTTTAGATCTTATTCTAATGCTGAAAGTTTCCTCGATTTCGCAAACAGCAGACATCCGAATATAAAATTAAGAATTGAAGTTGAGCACGATAATAAGTTATACTTTACAGATGTTTCAGTCTCACGAGAATCAGATTGTTTTAACACAAATATCGGGATGAAACCTACTTTCACGGATTTAGGATCCAACTTCTATAGTAGCTATTTTTTATTTTCATTTTAAATTAAATGCCTTGTCTGCTCTTTTATATAGAGCCTTCCATTTATCCTCAGCTGGCATGTCTTTAATAAGGAAATTCAATTATTTCACAGGTTTTTCACCAACAATTGTTTTTCATCTAACCTGTTTTTTCAAAATGTGCGGAAAATTTTAAACAACCACTTCATGCCAAAGTACAACTGTTCCCAAACTTCAAATCTATGCCAGTGTTCCATTTTTACATGATAAAACTTTTAGCCAAAAGCTTTCTCAAATCAGTTCCAGACATAATGGAACAGTGAGAATTTATCTAATTCCAAAGAATCCTCTGAAGATTGGAACTTTATTCAATACTAAAGACCTTTTAAGCGACCTTATGACGTCTGGGGTGATATATAAATATGATTGTCCTCCGTGCTCTCGAGAAACTTAACGTGGGCTCCACCCGAAGACTTCTCAAGGTGGGCGCCGACTCTCAAAGAGGTGTGAGCTATCGAACGGCCAATAAATTGAATGATCTCGAAATTTCGAATATAAGAGAGCATGCCAAAAAATGTGGCGGTAATATTGAATATGATCAATTCAAATTCATTAACAGGGCCTCTTCCGAGCTGGCACTCTCTATCTTTCAATCACTAACTATTAAACAGACAGTACTACCATTGTTGAATGCCCAAAACTCCACCACCCCTCTCTCCCTGTCTTCTTTGCTTTTCACCTGCTCACATTCCAGTCGACCTCCTTCTCCATTCTATATAGGTTGGTACCTCCAGCAATGACGAATCTATCCTTGTGTAATAATTTATATGTATTCTTCATCCACAATATCTATTCCTTTATTACAACCTTGAAAATGAGACTAGTTGTCTTGAAACGTCGGCACAAATAAAGATGTTTTATGTACCAGTCTATATCCAATGCTGTCATATCTTCATATATATATATATATATATATATATATATATATATATATATATATATATATGGAAAGAAGTGAAAGTGTGTATAACCAACAAAACCTACACTGGTGATACTCCTACGGATGTGTGGCATGGAATGGGAAACTAAAAAAAAAAAACGCAGAAAAAAATGCATTATAACCATGTCCCGAAAGGCTCCAAAATAAAACTCTTATTTAGAGAACAACAGCTGTCACGCGGACGGCTATCACCCGGTCAACCAACTTTAAATATCACCGAACTAGGTCCCACGCGTGGCTCAATATTTATCGAGTTTCTCTCCGACCGTGGTCATGACGCAAAACCTGGCCATTCCTTTGGGGACTCCCAGTGTCAGGTGAGTAAATATACTAGAAATAAAAATTAATGTACTACACACTGAATACATAGTGAACTGCGCATGCTATAACTTACGCAGCTATGTATAGAGACACTAAACAGGATAGTATATAAATATACACACAAACATATATGTATGTGTGTTTGTGTGTATGTGTATTCATATATTCTGTAACGATTGAGTATGTACACAACTACGTAAATAAAAAATAAACACTGATATCCAATTGGCTATATCTTCTGAAATCCTATGTTGCTTTTATGAGTGTCTATCCTTTCACAAAAACGCATTGCTTGAACACCCAGTTCCTTTTGTTCATTTACTCTGATTCAAAGGGGAGTAGCTGACAGGACTATGACACAGAAAAACCATTTCTGTTGGTTGAAAAAAAAAAAAAACTAAACACCACACATTCCCCAAATTTCCAAGTGTGGAAAAACCTGGGGAAAGACAATAGTCTAAGCTAAGTGAAAATAATCTATTGATTAAGCAGGACAGCATGACATATAAACTA
Organism: Macrobrachium nipponense; assembly: GCF_015104395.2. Classification (NCBI taxonomy): domain Eukaryota; kingdom Metazoa; phylum Arthropoda; class Malacostraca; order Decapoda; family Palaemonidae; genus Macrobrachium; species Macrobrachium nipponense. Next base: position 21,557,847 of record NC_061091.1, read on the forward strand.
CCCCAATCATCCATTATGTCACTAATGACCTGTTCTGATAGACTGGAATTCAGACCTATAACTGGTTCACTTAAGGTAGATTCTAGGGTGATCCCTATGCCTACGAGACGTTAGTTTGGCGGCCGCTGATTGGCTGAGAGCTGCCTACCTCCCGGTACCAGCCAATCAGCGGCCACCAAACAAACGTCTCGTAAGAATAAGGCTCATCCGAGAATCTACCTTAATAAGTGAATCAGTTACAGTCATAACGAAGGTGGGCTCTTTCCAGCAGGGGATAGCATGATCATCCACAAGCAATGGCGAACGGATCCTAGGCTAATCTAATACATATTGCTATGCTTCCCCATGTCAAACATTACTAGATACGGCAGAATAAGCCTAAGACGAAAAGTAGGTGTGCTTGATGAGTACTCTTGCATATAGTGAACTAAAGTTTTGCTTTTATTTGGTATTCGAGGGTGATGTTCATGTAAAAATACAATTGACTGTTCTGCCAGCAAAATAGGATAGACCTACGGGGTACAGACTGTTTCAGATGTGAATGAAAAGACTAGTACCATAATAAATATACCATAAACACGCCCTTGGTGAGGTGCTGTTACCGCTGCAGTTGTAATAAAAAGACCTCGAACCAAATACAGAATGATCTGTAATGTTCACAGGGAGGAGAAGGTTTTATGCATTTCTTCACAAAAATTGTTACCTACAACCAAATCCCAAAGTAAAAGACAAAATAGTGTTACTCAAGTAACCTGCAGCAGGCAAGACTACCCACCTCATTCTAAAAGGTGACCTGAAATTCAAAATTCATGATAAATGTGACAGTTATAAGATTTGGTATAAGACACATTGTATGCTGACCTGCCTTTACCTTTGAAGATATTAGCACCTTAAGAAAAATGCAGATCCCAAATCATATAGCTAAGACATGTGGCAAGTGTGATGGTATACCCCTCAATACTTTCTTAGGGATAGATTCAGCTTAAAACATTAGGATTTCACTAGTGCTGTTCAAAAGCCACAAAATTCGTATCAAGCCAAAGTCATGACAATCTTTGAATTACCTATTGTCGACTTTTCATCTCTGTTTACTTATGACACCATTGTTGTATAATGTAAGTCGCTCAATACAGCATATAGTAATTGATTGATTGAAAGTTTTCTGGCATCCTGCCATCGAAGGTCATTGACGCCGAGTATATATAGTTTGTTTGTATGGTGTTTTTACGTTGCATGGAACCAGTGGTTATTCAGCAACGGGACCAACGGCTTTACGTGACTTCCGAACCACGTCGAGAGTGAACTTTTATCACCAGAAATACACATCTCTCACTCCTCAATGGCATGGCCGAGAATCGAACCCGCGACCACCGAGGTGAGAAGCAAACACCAAACTAACCACGCCACTGAGTATATATAGTACTAATGGAAATCTCCCAAGCAGATTCTCTCTGAGCACCCAGGGAAATCTTGAGAAAGGTTTATAGAGATTTCCTCCCCACACTCTCTCTCTCTCTCTCTCTATAGGAAGTAAATCTTCCATCACCTTAGGAGGCATCCTCGGTTATATAAACGATTTTTCCTTATTTTATCGACTTCTACTATCTTTTATTATTTCGATTATTTTTCTATCTACTATATTTTCACATCCTGATTTGAGTATTTCTATTCGTCTAGTCCCTCCATCATAAAAAGAATTAAGCTGGCCTCGTGTCACCACAGCCTCTTGCTTACTTTACTACACTCGGAGCAAGTGGTCAAAATTGATTAGCAAAGGCGGCTGCAGGTTATAGCCAAGTTGGGCTTTATCCGTTAATCCAAAGGTCAGATCGGTGGCTCATTTCTCTACACAAGGAAAATGACAGAAATGGGCACGGTCTAGGTAACTATACTGTGGAAATAGGTATTCAGACTGACGCGATTCATTCTGGGTAAGATCAACTACCTATACTAGATCCACCTATAAGCTAGTACCTAGATCTACCTATAAGAGCAACCTCTCAGCGGCCACAACCGCATAGTTTGACTTAGTCCTAAATCTTACCTTTATGTTCAGCAACATCTCGGAAATGCTGATACGTATCTTTCTAAATGCCCTTTCAAAGACGACCGACCAGGCTAACAGTTTCACCAGGAAATATCACCTATAATAAACATCACTAGGCAACGAAACGTCAAGGCTACTGACCGCTGACTGGTCTGGTCAACTATTTATTTACTTTATAAATACACATTATGTAAAAGAAAAATATTAATCAAATCTCTATAAATCTTTTAAAAACGTTGATATATGAGTTTTTAATGATATCATAAGTTAGATATAATTATTTGATTTAAGTAAATATTCAGTTAGCAGTACAAAAAGATAAAAAATATTTTTTCATGAAGCTATATAATCCGACTATAATTGGTGTCGCATTGTTTATTAGCGGTCGCTCTTCTTGCCGCTTTAAGTGAAGATCCTTGTATCAAGAACTCTTCAACTCTAATGATTTTTGGACTGTTTGGATGTGTCTGTAAGTAGTTATGCTTGAACGTAGTTGTTACGAAACTTACCAGTTCGTTTTGTCACTGTTTTACATATTGGCCTTTCATTGCTTTTTCATTTTCTTGTACTGTACTTTATATCTACCTATTACCTATACTGTACTTTAGCTATATTCATTTTTATTTATACCTTTTAACTAGTATGTTGACATCCTGCAATTTTTGTACACCCAAGTTACATAGCTAGGTACGTGACCTAACCTACATGTACCTACCCTTAGGCTAGTAAAGCTAGCTGCCTAGGTACTAGCTAGCTAGCCTATGTATAGCTAGTAGTAGAATCACATAAACTGTGCATCTGATGTCTAGGCCTGTCCCTTACCACACTCCTGATTGGCTGTTGATATAAGCCAATCACAGGGCTGGAAACTCTCAAGTCTCTCTTGAGAGTCACATAGGCACTAGCCCTACTATGTTCCATCTCTCCAGAGGCTACGTCTTTCAAAAGTAGGTATCCCACAGGAGAGGTGGAACATACATCCTGCCTATTTGAACTACCTAAGTATCTCGGGAGACTGAAAGTTTCCAGCCCTGTGATGGATGGGGTTATCAACAGCCAATCAGGAGTGTCGTAAAGGACTGGCCTAGAAATCAGATGCGCGGTTGATGTGAATCTACTATAGCTGCCTGACAGTTAGGGAGTGGAAGGATGTGTTAATTTTAGAGAGAGAGAGAGAAAGAAAAAAAACTAATGAACAGCAGCAACAACAGTGCTGTATATGTAATTAGCTTTAGCACAGAACACAAGAGAGACGTTTTAAAAACCAAGATTTAGGTACTTTGTAATATTTTATGACAAGTTTATAATGATGATTAGCCTGGGTATAGCATGTTTTTTGGTAGTAGATATGTCTTCTGTGAGGTCAATGATGATCTCTTGAGTGCCACAAAATCATGTATGTACAATCCTTGTTTTATATTTGAAGTCATGGTTAGGTAATGGGGTAGATCTAGATAATTGCTCCATGTCGGTCGACTGTAATTAACTCCCCAGGGGCTAGTACTAAACACAGCAAAATACATTTGACCACCCAGTCCCTAGTGGATTTCATATTTGCGCGACTGTTCCTTGCAGTCCATGCGGAGTTGTTACTAAGAAAAACTGGTAATGGCTCACGCAGTTAAAGTTACAAGATTTCCCCAAATAAATACAGTATTTTGGACATTTTCACAGTTTCTCATAGTTTATGTAAAGGATGTTTAGATACTAAGTGGAATATAATGCTAAACCTGCTATAAACTATATTTTCAGACTTAAGTGAGCTGTAAAAGTTTGGTGAAGGTTTGCAAGAAGTTAAAACATTGTTTGCAAGAAGTTAAAACATTGTCTGTTGCTTTTCTAAAACTTTGTCTGTTGCTTTTCTAACACCACACTTAGGAGCCCCCCCCCCCTCATTTTTTGGGGAAAAGTAAAATTTGGGGAATAGCTACAGTACTTTCATTTTGAAGGTATGAAAATTATATACCCCACCAAAATATCCTGTCAGAAGGATAGCAGTACCTCCTCCATATGATAAAGGCTTGCAGTTTAACTTACTTAAGACAAGCATTTGTCAAGTGTATCTAATGCCAAGGGAGGAGTTCTGAAGCAGCAAAGCCATCCTGGCCAGTTAGGTTAGGCCAGGGAAGGTGCAGTTTATGGCCAAGGTTAAGGTGTATCCATTCATACCCGGACCATATACTGGTGTCCTAGGTTAGGTTAGGAGGCAGTCTTATAAATACCATTGCTACACTTTCTTGCTAAGGTTAAGTGGGATCCAGGATACTAAAGACCCCAACATTCTGCCAGGTAGGGCCCAGTGTCATACTTGACTACTCTTACCCAAAATGTTGGCTTTCCTGGCAAAACTAACTTTTTGGATTGACTGATTACCATATGATGTTTTCCCATTGCATGATTCACTTTAATAGGTAATACTGCTGAATGATTCTATATATTATTTTTGCAACATTTCAAGAATACAGTTTAATGACATCAGTAAACTAAGCATAGTATTGTCCCTAAGGATGCTTTCATATACAGAGATGTTGGAAGTTCTGTAGCGAACACATCTGGTTTTTTCGTGTCTAGATTTCAGCACCGGGCAAGGACCTTTATCCTCTAGATAAGATTCCCCTCCCATACCAAGCAACATTGTCGTTGTGGAGAGGTTTCAGGGCTAGGGACCATTGCCCAATGTTGTGGGGGCGACCTTTTGATATCTACCTGGCCCTCCTCCAGCCTTGGGCTGTGGTCGTATGCTCAACCAGTTTTGGCTTGGTTTTGTTTCTTAATCTATCATTTTATCACTTCTTTCTCACTATTATACTAGTCCTCTTTCTCTGCCCCGCCTCCATCCCTTACATGTGAGTGTCCATGCTGAGAGGGTAGAAGGCCAACTTCTGATTGGTCATGTATGGCCTCCTGGATGCCATAGGGCACAGTGTCCATGTATTTTTCCCTTTTGCCCTTACTCCTTCATATGGGGATCTCAAGGAGTGAACGATATACTTCACCAGCACACGCCCAGGCCCATATGGTTGATAGTGGAAATTTGATTAACTCAAAGGGGTTGGGGACTGACCCCTCTCACTGTCAGTCCCCTGATTTTTTGGGATTTTCAGGCTTGGCTAGTTCTGCAACCACAGGCCAGACTACTCCCCCAGAAGCCTCCTCATCCCTATCCTCGGCTGTCATGTCACAAGTCATCTCGGCAAATGATGCCCCACGTTCCTCTTCCACCAGTTCATATCTGATGGCCACTTTACAACCATATGAACCACATCATGCCACCATAAAAGAACAAAACACTACAGCATCTCTTCCTCAAAAAAACTGCCTTAATTACGACAACTCTCTTTTGGCCCCAGAAGTGGGACAAGTACTTTGTTATCCCTCCAACCGCTCCTTATGGGAGAAACGCACTCCACTTTCAGAACCTGCAGAGACAGGCAGGCATGGTCAAATTCCCAACAAGGCATGATGGCTCAGGTCTTGTTATGGTGGACCCTGAGGCTCAGGCTCAAGCAATATCCATCCTCACAGGTTTGCAAGGTAATGCCTTCCCTACCGCTCCACATCCTTACCTTAACAGTTGTACTAGAACAGTGGTGATACCTCCGGAGCAGTTCCCAGTTGATATTCAGCTGGAGTAAAAGCTCAATGGACCTTAAAGAGCTTCTTATCAACCTCCATGAAGTTCTAAATGTTACATGTTACTCTCTTGGGGAGAAGAGTACTTAACAAGAAATATCTGAAAAATGTTACAAAGATCACATTAGACATTGGAGGTGAACATTATAAGGTGCACAAGTATATCCCTCCCCCATGTCAATGTCAAAAGTGCTGGTGTTATGGTACCCTGCCAAATTTTGTAGATCACAAGTGTGCTGACCTGACCTGTGTGCAGGGCAGCGGACCATGATCGAGCCAATTGCCACTCACAAGAGCGCATTTGCATTAACTGTGCTGGCAAGCATAAAATTTAATACCATGGTTGCCTGGTCTACAAATTTGAATCAGAATTGGCAGTCCTTCACTTCAAGCATGGACTGACCCTGAAAGCAGGAAGCTCAACGCCTTTGCTTCACCACTGTTACCTTGGTGCAGATTGTGGCAACAGCAAACCAAACAAACAAACAAAACCACCACCGGTATATCATGCCACAACCAACCCCCCACACCAACTTCTGTGCTTTATATTCCCAATCCACCACCATCTCTGATACTCCCTTGCCACCATTCCTTTCCTTGCCTAAGCTGCTGCATTCCTCTAAAGTACCATCAGCCACCATCTCATCCCCTCCTTTTATCTCATGTATATCTCTGTCAAAACTTTTTTGAGGTATTAAACCCGAGATGCCTACTTCTACTTCCCTACTTTCCTGTCCCTCACTCCCAAATGTCCTCCCCCCTAACACAACCCCCCACACAAAGAATTAAACGCCAGTTTGGAACAACTCCGAAGACCAATAACAAATTCTCCCCTTCTAAGTTTTCCAAGTCATCTGTTGTTTGCTCTCCACCTAAGAAAACTCTTACATACAGCTAAGTTCCCTCCGGAAACCATGAAGGACATTGACGATTACATAAACCAATCCTCTGTTGTAATCCCAAACCCAATCTCATCCCCCAACTCCTCTCACACTAAATACACTACTGTCCATCATATCACTGCTGAGGTCCATAACCCTCCCGCTATCCTTCCCCCACTCCCCTGCCAACCTCTATAGAATCTCCAACCACCTCGCCTTCACCCCCACCTATCTCCTTGCTCATCCAACTTCTCACTCAGACCTCTGAACAGAGGAAAAGTATCCTTGACTTTGCCTTACCAGCAGGTCATACCCATGAGTCTTTCTCTTCTGATCCCTCCTTACTTTTAGACTTACCTTCTACAGATGACTTACCCGTTATCCCAGACACTTACCCGAACCTGCTTCATACTGAAGACAGCCCATCTCTGTGTAACAGCCCTACCTCGATCATACCGACTATAATTTCACATTGTATACCTCATTCCTTTTTATGCGGAACATTTGAGGTTTACCATAGTATCAGTCTACTTCTCTCCCTCCTACCCTATTGACTTCACTGATTTTCAAGACCTCCTTTCCCAATTATCAACCCCTTTACTTGTGATAGGTGTCTCCACCTGTCATCATGCATTATGGGGTGACTCGGTTACTATCTCCCGGGAAGCACCCTCTAGCAGTTTTTAATAGCTAATAACTTTTCTATTTTAAACTCAGAATACCCAACACACTTTGACACAAAAACACATGCTTTTTCTTGTCTAGATCTAGAACTCGACATGGGGACTGCCTGTACTTGCTTTTTTTAATAGTTTTATCACAAAAAATACATTAGCCATGAAATTGATATGAAAATACAGTAATTCTTGGACATATTTCATAGAAAAATATCACGAATAACAGGTACTACATATGGTCCATAGAGAAATCTGCAAATGCCAAGAATGCAAATACAGGGGGTCCACTGTATATGTGCTCCAAGAATCACAAGTAGGAGGGGCTTTATCTCCTCAATAACTTCTTCCTTCCCTATTTCAGCTGTTTGGAGACACAAAAATATCAGGAAAACACTCACTTATTAAAACCCCAGTACTAAACATAAATTATAATCTTATTGCTGACACAACAGAAAAATTCAATACAATAGGTCAGTATTTTACCCGCATTAGTACAGGAGAACAGTTCCAATTCACAAATGTAAATCTCAAAACAAAAAGGAACCCAGTCAATATATTATCCTCTACAGAATCATATAATATTCATTTTTCTCAGCATTCAGATCTTGCTAGAACACATGTAAAGGACTTGATGGCATCCACAATCAAATGCTTTGACACCTTTCAGTAAATTCCATAACCTTTCTATTGTTATTCAACAGAATATGGACAAATGGCAAATTTCCCCAGAAGTGGCAGGAATCCCTCATTCTCCCTTTCTTAAAACCAAATGAATATGACATTTTTGAAAGTAAAATGTATTTTTCCCTAACCATACAAACCTGGAGTCCTTTACTTAGGATAGATTGCAGCGCAGCTGAAACTACCGGCTAATACATTTTGATTACAGCCAGGACTTTGATGATGACCCCTGATATCAAGGGGTTGGGTGTTTGGTAGGACCATACAAGTAAAGGACTCCAGGTTTGTATGTTTAGGGAACAATACATTTTACTTTCAAAAATGTCATTTGTTTCTGCACTGCATACAAACCTTCCGTCCTTTACTTAGGAGACTCATCATAAGGTAGGGATGGAAGTCCTGTCTCACTGGCAGAGAATGGAACCCGGGATGCCAGGACCTGGGCTTATAGCTCGGAGTCATGCATCCTCCACCCCGTAAGCCATGGTAAATGCGACCTGATGGCTGACGGCCTGGATATCAAAGGCGTGAGCGTAGAACTCTCTCTGGCAACCAAAACCAGGCTATGTAATCATAACAGGTTTGTTGGGTTGCAGCACACCCCCCCTCAGAAAGGAGTGTGGAGACTGACTTCTGTGTGTCTACAGAAAAACCACTAATCAGACATGGAATGGTTACCAGTATCGAAATCGGTGCTGGAGAACAGGTTTCGATGCTGTGGCCCCAAGTAAGGGGGGAAGGTGAAGAGAAAATGGGCCAGTCATACTCTCACATTCACCCCCAGCCTGACACGGAACCTTGATCCTCGATTTGATACTTCCGACCTCTGAGGGCACAGAGGCAGCTAAACCACTTGCTGTGCGGCTACCACAGGACCAAGATCAGCTGTCAAGGTAGCTGTGGGTACAGTCTCGAAGGTAGAACCTGGTGAAGGTGGAAGGGCGAGACCATGTGCCAGCTTCCATCACCTGGGTTACAGAGAGGTTCTTCCTGAAGGCAAGAGATGTGCACATTCCTAGCACAGCGTGAGCCTTCACTCGACTAGTACCAGCAAGTGGAGAAGAGGGAGGGGAGAGGGCATGGCAAATCACCTCTTGAATCCATTGTGAAATGGTATTCCTCGTAACACTTCTTTGAAGGACCAGTACTCACAAAGAAATGGTGTAAGCTGGATCGAGCAGAGCTGGTCCATTGGAGATAGTACCTCAGTGCTCTCAGAGGACAGAGAAGTAGTTCATCTGGGTCTTTGGTTACTGTGCTCAGGCTCACAACCTGGAACGAAGAGCATCTCAGTGCTCTCAGAGGACAGAGAAGTAGTTCATCTGGGTCTTTGGTTACTGTGCTCAGGCTCATAGCCTGGAACGAAGAGCACCGAGAATCGACCTGGCAGAGACGAAGCTGAAGCAGGCATTAGTCCAGTGCTCAGTATGAGCGACAGTATAGGCTAGGCTAAGAAGGTCGCTGACTCACTTGGAGGAAGCAAGGGTGAGAAGAAAAACCGTTTTCAGGGTGAGATCCCTGTCAGATGCCAGGGGTAACGGTTCATAAGGAGCTCTCTTCAAAGACCTGAGGACAGCAATGATGTCCCAGGGAGGAGGCTTCGCCAATATTGGAGTGCACCCCTGTTCAAAGCTTCGATGAGCATAGAGAGTTCCTCTGAGGGAGAGAGATTGATTCCCTTCAATCTGAATACTTGGCTCAAGGCCGAGTGATAATCTTTTACCACCGAGACCGAAAGGAGCTTCTCTCTCCAGAGGTAGAGTAAGAAGTCGGCAATCAAGAGGATAAAGGCTCTGAAAGAACAACCTCTCCTACGACACCAACCACAGAAGATGGCCCACTTGGTCTGATAGACAGACGTTGAGGACTTCCTGAGGTTTCCTGACATTGCTGTCGCAGCCTCTCACGAAAAACCTTTCGCTGTGAGGAGCTGCTGGATAACATCCACGCTTGAAGATGTAAGTCGCTCACCGTGTTGTGGAAGATCCTCACATGTGGTTGGCACAAGAGGTCGGGGAGCGGCGGAAGCGCTCTCAGAGTCTCTACCAGCAGAAGTAGAAGGTCTGGGTACCATTCTACATGGGGCCATTTCGGCGCTACTAGCGTCATGGACAGGGAAGGTGTGGCTCGCACAAGATTCAACACCGGCCTGATCAGGGAAAATGGCAGAAAAGCATAGACGTCAAGGCCGTCCCAGGGTGCTGGCATGCGTCTTCGAACACCGCCTCAGGATCCAGAACTGGAGAGCAGTAAATCGGCAGCTTCCGATTTAGAGAGGTAGCGAACAGGTCTATTGTTGGGAAACCCCACAAAGTCAAGACTTTGTTCGCTATCTGAGGAGCCAAAGACCATTCGGAGCCAACGACCTGTGTCCTCCTGCTCAGATTGTCCACCACGATGTTCCATTTGCCTGGAATGAAACGAGTTGTCAACCCTACCAAGTTGAGAGCTGCCCATTCGTGAATCTGCACTGCTAGTTGGCATAGCTGCAGAGACACAGTACTGCCTTTACGGTTCATGTATGCCACTGTGGTGGTGTTGTCGCTCATCAGTGCCCCCAAGTGACCTGTGAGAAGAGAGCTGAAGTGCTGGAGTGCCAGGAAGGCAGCTTGAAGTTCCAGCACGTTGATATGATCTCGACAGTCCTGGTCGGAGCACAGGCCCGAAGCCAGGTGTTACAGTAGGTGCGTGCACACCCCATCCTTCCTTGGATGTGTCCTTAAACAGGAGCAGATCGGGTGGACGAGACTGGAGGGGTGGAACCCCTCAACAGGTTTGCATAGTCCAGCTACCACTCAAGATCAGAGAGCATGTTCTCCTCCACTGGGACTAGGTCGTGAGGAGAATCCTAACTTTGTGACCAACGATTCTTCAGACCTCACTGAAAAGATCGAAGGTGCATCCAACTGTTTGGAACGAGACTTTCTAGCGAGGCCTGATGTCCCAGCAACTGTTGCCACTGATATAATGGCAGCTGGGACTGTCGAAGGAAGGGTAGAGCGACACCTAGGAAGCGTTCCAGTCTTTCTGGTGTCGGAAAGGCTTTCCCTGCAACGGTGTCGAGGATCATACTGAGATAAACACCAGTCATTGAAAAGGCTCCAGGACTTCTTGCAGTTCACCACGATCCCCAGATCATGACAAAACGCTAGAACTCTGTTTCAGTGGAGACGAAGAAGCTTCACCGATGACGCTAACATTAGCCAATTGTCTAGGTAACGCAATAGACGAATGCCCTGGCAATGAGACCACGTCGACACTAGGGTGAACACCCGAGTGAAGACTTGCGGAGCTGTGGAGAGACCAAAACATATGACTTTGGAACACTCTGTCCGCAACACATGACGAAGATACTTCCTGGACAACGGATGGATTGGGATCTGGAAGTATGCGTCTTTTAGGTCGATCGTCACCATGTAGTCCAGAGGGTGAATGGTCTGTCTGACTGTGCTGGGGGTCTACATCCTGAATGGGGTTTGCTGAACAAACTCGTTCAGGGCTGAGAGGTTGATGACTGGTTTCCAGCCTCCAAACGCCTTATCTACAAGAAAGAGTCGACTGAAGAAGCTGAGAGACTCGTCGAGGACCTTCTTGAGAGCATTCTTCCCCAGCATGTCCTGGACTTCTGCCTAAAGGGTGAGATCCTTCGTCGATCCCTGACGATAGGATGATGACATTTTCAGGGGTTGAATCAGAGGAGGGGGAGAGTTGATGAACGTGATACCCGTAGTGGAGGACGGTCAATGTCTAATCCTCCGCCTCGTTGTACTGACACCTTGTCCATATGGATTGCAGGCATCCCCCCCACAGGTGGCAGAGTGGGGGGAGTGCCCTCCTCACTGGTCGCAGCGGCCTCTCTTTCTCTTGCCATGTTTGCTTTGCCCTTGACCACCTCTGGATGCGACGCCGTCTCTGCTCTTCAGAACGAGGTTAGCCCAAAGGTTGGCAAGCTGGTGAACAAAGAACTCCATAGCCTTACCACCTGACAAAACAAGGTCATGGAGCTGACAGGCCATGTCAGCTTGCTTGTCATGCCGCTGTGGAGTCTTCGAAGTGGCAAAAAAGCCCACCATACCACCCCAAAAGTCCAACCATGAAGCTGCTTACAAAGCTGCCATCACAGTTTGTTCAAGCTGTGACATCTCCTGAGAAGATAGCATTGAGGTCCGATGCTGAAGGGCCTGGAGTGAAACCCCAGGCATCAATGACGTGATGGTAGGGTTTACGGGCAAGGGTGAAGGTTCAACCTCCTGGGCCACGTAGTACTTCCTCTGCTTCTGAAAAACAGGGGAGTAGCTTGGAGGACTGGGATGCCTGCAGCGAGTACTTCCTCGCTGAAACCTGTTCGTTGACCTTTGTCAGAGCCTCCCTTGTCAGGGATTACAAGGGCAGCTCAAACTGGGACCAAGCACCACAAGGGGCGCAACAAAGAAGGTTGACTGCTGATGTACGCCCTTTTGGAGAAGTAGTTGGAGCTTCTCCTAGGCCGTTCACCTTCCAGATGAGACCAATGATCTTACGGAAAGTGGTTCCAGCTGCCGCATCTTCTGGAGCAGCTGGCTCCAGAAGATAGCCAGCTGAATTGTCAGTTGCATCGAAAAGATCATCCTTCCCTCTGCATTGATGCACCCAGGCGTGAATGATAAGGGTCCAAGGTCGAAGAACACCGAGTCTCTGGTTGATCCTCATGAGGGGCAGCAGAAGGCACGGGAACCTTTGAAGGCTCGGAATCGTGAGGGCGATTCTTTGCTGCCTTCCAAAGGTCCTTATGCCCCTGTCGGACAGCCCCTTGGGTGAATGGGGAAGGTGGAGTTGGAGGATGCCTGTCTGGCGAAGCTGGAGGCAAGAGGGGAGATGGAGCCCTCTCCGCAAGCACTGTGAGAGCCCTGTCAGGAGGAGCTCAGCTAGGTTTGAATTTGATGAGCGAGATGTGGTAAGTCATCATAAGGGAATGAGCCCAAGGAGACCGAGAACCGCGAGAGGTTGGAGGCCTGGACTTGTAAGGAGGAGTCACAGGATGCATGTGCATCTCGCCTGGTGTTGAGCACTCGTGGCAGCTTGGGGATGGTAAATCCAGGTAACTGCTCTCCCAACTTCCCAAGAGGAATAGGAAGAGGGACCGGAAGGCGATGGAGAAGGGGCCCGCTTGCAGCCCCATTCTCGTTCTCGAGGACGACTCGGGGAGCTATTACCTTTGCTCAACGGCGAAAGCTGATATGACTGCCTTCGAGAAGGCTGGGTTGCAGCATCACAAGGATCCCAAGGTGGAGATGGGACCTCCGGAGGAGGAGCAGACATTGGAAGCTCCGAGGACGGGTACTCGGACTCAGACATCTACGCTTTTCGTGCCAAAACACTGAAAGAGGCAGAGGGAGGTTCTGAGCACCAAGTATGAAGAGGTGCTGAACAGGCAGGTGCGTGTGATTCTGCAGGAGCAGAAGCGCATGCTGGTGTGGGCACGCACACAGGTTCTGAATGCGCATAAGCGAATGTAGGCAAATGGCTCGCATGTTGGTGTGCAGGAGAACACCTTGTAAGGTGTGCGTTAGAACGTGTCGGAGAGCGATGACGCTCTACAGGTGACAAAGCGCATCTTGGAGCATATGCAGAAGATGAAGAGGAGCGCTCTGAAGAAGAAGCGCATCTGGCACGTGATGCCAGAGACCGAGAGTGCCTGCAGAGGTGTTTGGATGAATGCTGTGGCGTGCAGTGGTGCATACCGGTTGGTACTTATGGTGCTGATGTGGGCAATGTGTACTACAAGTGAATGCTGTCTAGAGGAAGCATGCGTATTCACACGTGCTGTCGGAGCGTGCTGTGAAGGAGCTACAAGGTGCGCAGATGAATGGGGTGCATCAGGAAGGTGTTCCTGATGTGTAGCAGCACCACAGGTGTAGAAGGAGGACACGCGTTGGCAAGTTGACCCCGAGAGGGTGAGACAGAGTCTCTGCTACCTCTCTCCAACGAAGGTTCCTGTGCGAGTGCCAAAGCATCATGCATTGCAGGGGAGCGTGCAATTAGCAAAGACTCCTGTGCACATGCCGTAGCGTCACGCAGTGAAGAGGAATGTGTATCCAGCAAAGGCTCCTTTGTGCGTGCTGTAGCATCGCGCAAAGATAAGGAGCTTACAGCAAGCAAAGGTCCAACAGGTACCGAAGGAGAACACGCATCAGCGTGTCTCTGAGAGGAGTCTCTACTGCCTCTCTGAGCTCTGAGAGTCATTGCTGGCTCTCAAAGAAGGTGCTTTCTTTGAGAGCCAACAATGACTCTCAGAGCTCAGAGAGGCAGTAGAGACTCCTCTCAGAGACACGCTGATGCGTGTTCTCCTTCGGTACCTGTTGGACCTTTGCTTGCTGTAAGCTCCTTATCTTTGCGCGATGCTACAGCACGCACAAAGGAGCCTTTGCTGGATACACATTCCTCTTCACTGCGTGACGCTACGGCATGTGCACAGGAGTCTTTGCTAATTGCACGCTCCCCTGCAATGCATGATGCTTTGGCACTCGCACAGGAACCTTCGTTGGAGAGAGGTAGCAGAGACTCTGTCTCACCCTCTCGGGGTCAACTTGCCAACGCGTGTCCTCCTTCTACACCTGTGTGTGCTGCTACACATCAGGAACACCTTCCTGATGCACCCCATTCATCTGCGCACCTTGTAGCTCCTTCACAGCACGCTCCGACAGCACGTGTGAATACGCATGCTTCCTCTATACAGGAGGAGTCCGAGGAGTCCGTTTAGGGACAAGACGAAGCTACAGGGCCCACATCCCTGAAGGCGGGCAGACAGGAGGATGATCCTGGCCAGCGTCGAGAGGAGCCTCCACAGGGGAGGGCTCTGGGGGCTGCAATGCAGAGAGGAGGGTGTCTCTCTTTCTAATTCTTTCTCTGTATGCAGTCTATGTAGCTCAAGTAAATTCTTTCTCTGTATTCAGTCTATGTAGCCTAAGTAAATTCTTTCTCTGTATGCAGTCTATGTAGCTTAAGTATGTTCTTCCTCTGTATTCTGTGTATGTAGCTTAAGTAAATTATTTCTCCTTATACAGTTTACATAGCTTAAGTAAATTCTTTCTCTGTATACAGTCTATGTAGCTTAAGTAAATTCTTTCTCTGTATTCAGTCTCTGTAGCTTAAGTAAATTCTTTCTCTGTATGCAGTCTATGTAGCTTAAGTAAATTCTTTCTCTGTATTCAGTCTATGTAGCTTAAGTAAATTCTTTCTTCTTATACAGTCTATGTAGCTCAAGTAAATTCTTTCTCTGTATGCAATTTATGTAGCTTAAGTAAATTCTTTCTATGTATTCAGTCTATTTAGCTTAAGTAAATTCTTTCTCCTTATACAGTCTGTGTACTTTAAGTAAATTCTTTCTCTGTATTCAGTCTGTGTACCTTAAGTAAATTCTTTCTCCTTATACAGTCTATGTAGCTTAAGTAAATTCTTTCTCTGTATTCAGTCAATGTAGCTTAAGTAAATTATTTCTCCTTATACAGTCTACATAGCTTAAGTATGTCGCTCAAGTAAATTCTTCTCTATGCAAGTCTATGTAGCTTAAGTAAATTCTTTCTCTGTATTCAGTCTATGTAGCTTAAGTAAATTCCTTCTCTGTATGCAGTCTATGTACCTTAAGTAAATTCTTTCTCTGTATTCAGTCTATGTAGCTTAAGTAAATTCTTTCTTCTTATGCAGTCTAAGTAGCTCAAGTAAATTCTTTTTCTGTATGCAATCTATTTAGCTTAAGTAGATACTTTCTCTGTATTCAGTCTATGTAGCTTAAGTAAATTCTTTCTCCTTATACAGTCTATGTAGCTTAAGTAAATTCTTTCTCTGTATTCAGTCTATGTAGCTTAAGTAAATTCTTTCTCTGTATGCGGTCTATGTAGCTTTAAGTTAATTCTTTCTCTGTATTCAGTCTATGTAGCTTAAGTAAATTCTTTCTCCTTATACAGTCTATGTAGCTTAAGTAAATTCTTTCTCTGTATTCAGTCTATGTAGCTTAAGTAAATTCTTTCTCCTTATACAGTTTATGTAGCTTAAGTAAACTCTTTTTCTGTATGCAGTCTATGTAGCTTAAGTATGCAGTCTATGTAGCTGAAGTAAATTCTTTCTCCTTATACATTCTATGTAGCTTAATTAAATTCTTTCTCTGTATTCATTCTATGTAGCTTAAGTAAATTGTTTCTCTGTATTCAGTCTCTGTAGCTTAATTAATTCTTTCTCTGTATTCAGTCTATGTAGCTTAAGTAAATTCTTTCTCCTTATGCAGTCTATGTAGCTTAAGTAAATTATTTCTCTGTATGCAGTCTATGTAGCTCAAGTAAATTCTTTATCCTTATGCTGTCTATGTAGCTTAAGTAAATTCATTCTCTGTATTATCAGTCCTATGTACTTTAGTAAATTCTCCTCCTTATACAGTCCTATGTAGTTTTTAGTATATTATTTCTCTTTATGTCAAGTCAATGTAACTTAGTTTAATTCTTTCTCTGTATTCCATTCTGTCTTTAGCTTAAGTAAATTCTTTCTCTGTATTCGTCTATATAGCTTTAAGTAAATTCGTTCTTCTGTATTTCAGTCCTGGTGTTTACTTATATAAATTCTTTCTCTGTATTCAGGGTCCATGTATCTTAAGTAAAGTTCTTTCTCTGTATTATCATTCCTGTGGTAGCTTAAGTAAAATTTCGTTTCTCTGTTTATTCATGGTTCTATGTAGCTTTAAGTAAATTCTTTCTCTGTATTCCAGTCTATGTAGCTTTAAGTAATAAATTCTTTGGAGAGGTATTGCAGTCTATAGCTGAAGTAAATTCTTTCTCTGTATTCAGTCTATGTAGCTTAAGTAAATTCTTCCTCCTTATACAGTCTATGTAGTTTTAGTATATTCTTTCTCTTTATGCAGTCTACTATGTAGGCGTTAAGTAAATTTCTTTCGCTGTATTCATTCTTTGTAGCTTAAGTAAAATTTCGTTTCTCTGTTATTGCAGTCTATATACGCTTAAGTAAATTTCTTTTCTCTTTTTTTCTTTCTCCTATTTCAGTCTGTGTAGCTTAAGTAAATTCTTTCTCCTGTAATTTCAGTATATGTAGCTTAAGTACAAATTATTTCCTCTGTATGCAGTTTCATGTATCTTAAGTAAATTCTTTCTCGGTGATTTCAGTACTATGTGTAGCATAAGTAAATTCTTTTCCTCTGTTATTCCAGTCTTTGGTAGCTTAACGTAAATTCTTCTCTGTATTCAGTCTATGTAGCTTAGTCAAAATTCATTTTCTCTGTATTCAGTCTGTCTAGCCTTAAGTAAATTATTTTCTGCTTTTCTCTGTATTTCCAGTCCTATGTAGCTTAATTAAGTAAATTTCTATCTTTCTGTATGCAGTATCTATTGGTAAGCTTAAAAGTAAAATTCTTTTCTTCTGTAATTTCAGTCTATGTAGCCTTAAGTATAAATTCTTTTTCTGTTATTCAGTCTATTTAGCTTAGCAAGAAAATTCTTTCTTCTGTATTCAGTGTAAATGTAAGGCTTTAAGTAAATTTCTTTCCTGTATGCAAGTCTATGTAGCCTAAGTAAATTCTTTCTCTGTATTCAAAGTCTATGTAGGCATTAAGGTAAATTCTTTCTTTCCTGTATGGACATCTTCTATGTAGCTTAAACGTAAATTTCTTTTTTCTTCCTTGTCCGGTCTATTGTAACTTAAAGTATTATTCTTTCTTCTGTATGCAGTCTAATGTTGCTTTAAGTAAATTCTTTCTCTGTTTTCAACCGTCCTAAGTTACGTTAGTAAATTCTTTCTCTGTTTTCTTTCTCTGTATTTTGCAAGGTCTATGTTAGCTAAGTTAAAATTCTTTCTCTGTATCCAAAGTTCTATTTTAGCTTAAGTAAATTTTCTTTCTCCTTTTATACAGTCTATGTAGCTTAAGTAAATTCTTCTCCTTACATCAGTTTATGTAGCTTAAGTAAAATTCTTTTCTCTGTATGAGTTCATGTAAGCCTTAAGTAAATTCTTTCTTCTGTATGCGTCTATGTGCTTAAAAGTAAAAATTTCTCTTCTGTATTTCAGTCCCTATACAGCTTAAGTAAAATATTTCTTCCTATCAGTCTCTGTAGCTTAAGTAAAATTTCTTTTCTCCTGTATTGCAGTCCTGGTGTAGCTTAAGTAAATTCTTTCTCGTGGTATTTAGTCTGTTGTAGCTTAAGTAAATTCTTTTCTCTGTATGCAGTTTCTATGGTAGGCTTAAGTAAAATTCTTTTCTCTGTATGCAGTCTGTGTTAGCTTAAGTAAATTCTTCTCTGTTTCAGTCTGTGTAGCTTAAAGTAAATTCTTTTTCTCTGTAATGGCAGTCTGTGTAGCTTAAGCAGATTCTTTCTCTGTATTCAGTCTGTGTTAAGCTTTAAAAGTAAATTCTTTCTTCTGTTATTCGTCTGTGGTAGCTTAAGTAAATTCTTTCTCTGGTATTCCAGTCTGTTGTAGCTTAAGTAAATTCTTTTCTCTGTTAATTTTTCAGTCTTGTGTAGATTTAAGTAAAATTTTTCCTTTCTCACGTTATTGCCAGGGTTCTGGTGTAGCTTAAAGTAAAATTTCTTTTCCTCTGATGCAGTCTGTGTAGCTTAAGTAAATTCTTTCTCTGTATTCAGTCTGTGTAGCTTAAGTAAATTCTTTCTCTGTATTCAGTCTGTGTAGCTTAAGTAAATTCTTTCTCTGTAAATTGCAGTTCCTGTGTGCTTAAGTAAATCTTTTCTCTTATTCAGCTGTTGGTAGCTTAAGTAAATTCTTTCTCTGATTCAGTCTGTGTTAGCTTAAGTAATTCTTTCTCTTATTCAGTCTGTAGCTTAAGTAAATTCTTTCTCTGTAATCAGTCTGTGTAGCTTAAGTAAATTCTTTCTCAGTATGCAGTCTGTGTAGCTTAAGTAAATTCTTTCTCTGTATGCAGTCTGTGTAGCTTAAGTAAATTCTTTCTCTGTATTCAGTCTGTGTAGCTTGAGAAAATTCTATCTTTATGCAGTCTCTGTAGCTTAAGTAAATTCTTTCTCTGTATGCAGTCTGTGTAGCTTAAGCAAATTCTTTTTCTGTATGCAGTCTGTGTAACTTAAGTAAATTCTTTCTCTGTATTCAGTCTATGTAGCTTAAGTAAGTTCTTTCTCTGTGTGCAGTCTCTGTAGCTTACGTAAATTCTTTCTCTGTATTCAGTCTGTGTAGCTTGAGAAAATTCTATCTTTATGCAGTCTCTGTAGCTTAAGTAAATTCTTTCTCTGTATGCAGTCTGTGTAGCTTAAGTAAATTCTTTCTCTGTATTCAGTCTATGTAGCTTAAGCAAATTCTTTCTCTGTATGCAGTCTGTGTAGCTTAAGCAAATTCTTTTTCTGTATGCAGTCTGTGTAACTTAAGTAAATTCTTTCTCTGTATTCAGTCTATGTAGCTTAAGTAAATTCTTTCTCTGTGTGCAGTCTCTGTAGCTTAAGTAAATTCTTTCTCTGTATTCAGTCTGTGTAGCTTGAGAAAATTCTATCTTTATGCAGTCTCTGTAGCTTAAGTAAATTCTTTCTCTGTATGCAGTCTGTGTAGCTTAAGTAAATTCTTTCTCTGTATTCAGTCTGTGTAGCTTGAGAAAATTCTATCTTTATGCAGTCTCTGTAGCTTAAGTAAATTCTTTCTCCTTGTCCGGTCTATGTAACTTAAGTAAATTCTTTCTCTGTATTCAGTCTGTGTAGCTTGAGAAAATTCTATCTTTATGCAGTCTATGTAGCTTAAGCAAATTCTTTCTCTGTATGCAGTCTATGTAGCTTAAGTAAATTCTTTGTATTCATTCTATGTGGCTTAAGTAAATTCTTTCTCTGTGTGCATTCTATGTAGCTTAAGTTAATTCTTTCTCCTTATACAATCTATGTAGCTTAAGTAAATTCTTTCTCTGTATGCAGTCTATGAAGCTTAAGTAAATTTTTCTCTGTATTCAGTCTACGTAGCTCAAGTAAATTCTTTCTCTGTGTGCAGTCTATGTAATTTAAGTAAATTCTTTCTCTGTATGCAGTCTATGTAGCTTAAGTAAATTCTTTCTCTAGTATGCAGTTTATCTGTAGCTAAGTAAAATTCTTTCTCTTATACAGTCTATGTAGCTTAAGTAAAAATTCTTTCTCTGCTCTATTCAGTCTATGTAGCTTAAGTAAATTCGTTTCTCTGTATGCAGTCTATGTAGCTTAAGTAATTTCTTTCTCCTCTAGTCATGTAGCTTAAGAAATTTTTCTGTATGCAGTCTATGTAGTCTTAAGTAAATTATTTTCTTATTCCAGTCTATGTAGTTAAGTAAATTTTCTCTATCATTATACAGTGTATGTAGCTTAAGTAAAGGTCTCTCTCTAATGCAGTATTGTAGCTTAAGTATTTCTTTCTCGTATCAGCGGTGTAGCTTAAGTAAAATCTTCTCTGTATAAAGCTCTTGTCGCTAGTAAATTCTTTCCTCTGATGCCAAAGTAGCTATGTAGCTTAAGTTAATTCTTTCTCCTACGTGTATGTAGTTAAGTAAATTCTTTCTCTGTGATCAGTTATGTAGCTTAAGTAAATTCTCTCGCTGTATTCAGTATGTGCTTAAGTAAATTCTTTCTCTGTATTCAGTCTATGTAGCTTAAGTTAATTCTTTTTCTCTGTATTCAGTCTGTGTAGCTTATGTAAAATTTCCTTTCTCGATTCAGGCTCTGTAGCTTAAGTAAATTCTTTCTCTGTATGCAGTTATGTAGCTTAAGTTAAGGTTCTTTCTCCTTATACAGTGTATGTAGTTTTTTTTTAAGTAAACTTTTTTTTTCTTTCTCGTATTCAGTCTATGTAGCTTAAGTAAATTCTTTCTCTGTATTCAGTCTATGTAGCTTAAGTAAATTCTCTCTCTGTATTCAGTCTGTGTAGCTTATGTAAATTCTTTCTCTGTATTCAGTCTCTGTAGCTTAAGTAAATTCTTTCTCTGTATGCAGTCTATGTAGCTTAAGTTAATTCTTTCTCCTTATACAGTGTATGTAGTTTAAGTAAATTCTTTCTCTGTATTCAGTCTATGTAGCTTAAGTAAATTCTCTCTCTGTATTCAGTCTATGTAGCTTAAGTAAATTCTTTCTCTGTATGCAGTCTATGTAGGCTAAGTAAATCTTTCTATGTGTTCAGTCTGTGTAGCTTAAGAAATTCTTTCTTTATGCAAGTCTAGTAGCTTAAGTAAATTCTTCTCTGCTATTTCGTCTATGTAGATAAAGTAAATTCTTTCTTGTAGCAATCTATGTAGCTTAAGAAATTATTTCTCGTATTCAGTCTATGTAGCTTAAGTAAATTCTCTATGTATGCAACTATGTTAGCTTAAGTAAATTTTTCCACTGTATGCTAGTATAGATAGCTAAGTTAAATTTCTTCCTAATCATTGATATGTAAGCGTAAAAAGTAAATTCTTCTCGTATGCAGTCTATGTTAAGCTTAAGGGTAATTCTTTCTTTCTGTCTAGTAGCTTAAGAAACTTCTTCTCTAAAATCTATCTATGTAGTTAAGTAAATTTTTTCTTTCTCCTTATCAGTCTATGTAGCAAGAAATTCTTTCTCTTGTTAATTTCATTCTATGTAGCTAAGTAAATTCCTTTTCTCTGTATGCAGGGCTGTAGCTTAAGTAAATTTTTCGCCCGTATTTGCTTTATGTTAGCTTAAGGAAACTTTCTCTGTATTCAGTCTATGTAGCTTAAGTAAATTCTTTCTCCTTATACAGTCTATGTAGCTTAAGTAAGTTCTTTCTCCTTATACAGTCTATTTTGCTTAAGTAAATTCTTTCTCCTTACACAGTCTACGTAGTTTAAGTAAATTCTTTCTCCTTATACAGTCTACATAGCTTATTATAATTTCATAATGTTTCAAGGTGTCTGAAAGGGTACAGATATGTTCAAGTAGGTATAGGTTCCTTTTGTTAATTTGAACTTAGGTCAGTAGGATGTTTTCTCAAGACAGACTACATAGGAATTAGGGACGAACTTTTGCATGTATTTTTTATGACATTCAAGCCAACTGGATATAAACTGCTGGATTTTTGTGCAAAGGAAATTTGTATAACACCAAGAATTTATATTGTGGCAGAAAATGAAATTGGGTTATTTTTATTTTGACCTTATTGTGCAATATTTTAAATAAAATTTTACCGAGTTTGTTTTACAGAACTTGTTAAGGTATTTACAAAAATACTGGAATAATTGCTATGTTGCTTAGCATAAATATATAGTCATGTACCTGGTTTGGTGGTGGTACTTGCTAAGCGCAGCGAGTTGTGGATAGGTAATGAAAAATCCTAAAGTCTGCCATGAATTAAGTTTTCTGAAGACAGTTTCTTAACTAACTAACTATGGGAAACTCTCTTAATTTGTAGGCACTGGTGGTAATGTATCAGAGCTCATGGACAGTTGTAAAAATTATTTATAATTGTTGAAGGGTTTTGCCATTGTCCTGTGTCTGCGTGGGAATTAATTTTTATGCCTAATTATTGGTTATAAGTTATGTAAAGGGAACACAAGGAACAAGGTACAACTATTACTGGCATTGAGCAAGGATGGTTTTGTCATCCATGATACCAAGAACTAAGGTTTCTTATTTGAATTTACTAATTTGAACCCGGGTTTTAGGAATAAAGGGAAAATGTTTTATGGCATTACTTCTACTAGTTGTGTACTATGTGCGTAGAGGAGAATTTGACTTTTTCTGTTGTCTTAAAACTTGAATTGCGAGGGGTTTAATTAGTAGGCAACTTAGGCTATTCTAGTATAATTATTAGACTACTTACCTGCTTTTGGTGGGTAATGTTTTTTTCTTTGGTGTCTGCTTCATTTTATTCTGCAAGGGAGTTGTTGCTGGTACAGTTTGGTCTACTTGAATAATAATTCTCTCTCTCTCTCTCTTCATTTAGTATGTTTTTTCCATTTATCTGTGAACGCTTTGAATTAAAGTACAATGTTGTGTGACTTGTGCTGGGGTTATGTGAAACGTCAGTCAGTCAAACTTGTAGGATGGACTTTGATGATTTTCAGTGATGGTGAAGCAAGTCTGCTTCTGTCAGCATTTGAAGATTCACATTTACCAGCATTTAAGAGTACGTAATTAAAAAATTTTAATTACGTACTGAGCTTTCAGGTGATCAGATGTTCCAAATTAGTTATTCAACTTGTTAGATCTTTAATATTGCACTGGCGACAACCTTTTTTTATAATATGTCTGAATATTTTAATGTAAAACAGTTTGCTTGAACAGTGACCTTGTTTTCTTTGTTGTTGATGATGTGTGATTTACAAATTTAAGCCTTCATCCTCCTTTCCAAGATTGGTTCTCTGCTATATAGGTAGCCTTGCTGTAATGGTGGAATATTGTCATTCAACATATATTATATTACCAACCTCCAGGGTTTTTTTTTCCCTCCTACATCTAGTTTTCATAGGTTTAAGGTTCTTATTACCTTTGTTTCTAAAGAGGTAGAGCAAAGTTATCAAGGTTAAACTATATTTTTTGTAAGCTACCCTGTTTATCAAGTCTGACACAGGACCCTTGAAGGTGCCAAGAGGGGAGTTCAACTTGTCACTTTCAAAGAAAAACTACCACCAAAAACTACCTTTGGTTGTCTAATGAGGCGATCTCAGTTATCACTGGTTTTAGATTTAATGTCTATTAAAGTGTCAAATTATGGTCGGTGGTGGTATAGTGCACTAAGGATTTATTTGTTATATATTTATTTATTTATGAAGTTAACAGTTCAGTCCTCCAATGTAAGAACATCAAAGTTGATCAGATTTCTAAAGAGTCTCTCCCTGAGATGAGATAGTCTTCTTGAGGAGGGGGATATGGATCATTTACCTTATCCTTGATACCAAAGCTTCTAGTCACATGGTCACATGTAGGGATAGCTTGATTGAATATTCCCTTACAAGATTGTATTCATGGTTGTAAACAAAGTAGAGCTATCAGCTTTGAATGAAATAGGTATAAAAAAAATCAAAAGGATTTGGAGAGAAATTGGCATACTTAGCCTGATTGCTATACAACTGTAATACAGCTGCCAATGTTTAAGAGATGTAGCTGTGGCACACCCTTTAAATTTAGTCTGTGCTTCAGTCTTCAGGTCCTCTGGGCATTTGATACAATCCCTTGTCTGATTACCAAGTCTTTATTGACAGGATTTGGCATTACATACATATTTTTTCCCTTCCAGCAAGATAGACAGAACTTGGCATCTCTTTTGCAAGGGGCAGGCATCTCCACAGCAAGCATTACCCACAAGAGAAGTAGTACCATTAATCATGAATTCTCTTTAGTCATATCTACCAGTCCATGTGTATTTTTATGCTTAGGCACCTGGAACTGCAGATTAACCAAGCAATAACTAGGAGAAAGATGTCTGCTTTGGAGGCTCATGAAGTTAAGCTACAGATACTTTATTATGTGGTAGTAGTACTTGGTAATCACAAGGAGTACTTTCCTCAACCAGAACCCACAGCACTGTAATTAGTACGTACCTCTTAATGAAGTCTTTGATTTTAATAATACTTACTTCAGATTATGTCTCTCTGGGAGATTACCCTAGTTTGTCGTGTGTTATGTCTTCTTGAAGTTGACAACCTTAATATTTGATTATCATTTGTTTTTTTAAGCAAAGGCATTACATACCTAGGACTTCAGTAGTTATCAGAAGATCAAATCAGCCCTAACTAACTTTTCAAAGGGTAGGGATATCTGAATATGATTAATTGGAGTCTGTCAGTCTCCCCATTGTCATCTTACTTTGGGTTACAAGAACCTCAAGGATGACTGGAGCTCTCGTTTGGGTGGATGGGAGTGGGTCTTGTAGCATCAGGGTGCTAATATATTTCCTTAGAGAAATGTTGTTCTTCGTACTTCAGTAGGATGGCTGTCGTCCTCCTATTGTATGTGCATTTAATTTCTGCCTGCTCATCGAATAATGTAACTTATGCCAGGTTGCTTAATTTTTTTCATGGATTCTTATTCCAACTTCCATACTTAATTCTTTTGGAATAACTACTTTTTTTCCCCTTGTCCTGACATATCCAAACCATTTGTCTTTGAGATTCCAGTCTTCTTTTCACATCTGGGCACCACATCCCAGCATATTCCTCATTTGTAAATTACGTATCTCAACACACTAGAGTCATGAATCTCATATTGTAATCAAAGCTTTTAAAAATCTGTTTCATTTTTTGCAGGCACACATCTTTCCACTTTATAGTAGAGAAATATGATCCTATTCATATAACAAGGTCTAGCAGTTTTTTTCTATTTTCTCTAGGCTATTGCTACAATTTCCTGCTCCCTTTCTCTTCAAGCTTTAAAACCCAACAGTAAGAGAATGCAACAGAAATGTCCTACCACCTCTACGCCCTGTCCATATACCACAACATGGTTCTCAATCCTTCACCATTATCACATGGGCATTTTAGGCATTGGAAATCATTGGCTCATTATATTTTGCTATTCTGAGCAAATCTGATTCCCCTCTCTCACAGAATAAACACCAATTGAACTTCATTTTGCTTTCTTTTTAGTCACCAGAAGTTCATGTTTACAGACTAATTTTCAACCTTTCCTTGTCATTCCACTCTTTGCAGACTGAATTTCAACCTGTTCTTGTCCATTCCATTCTCACGTGTGTTTTAAACACTTTAAGACCTCTTGATCAGAATCTGCTGTCACAGTTCCCAGGAGCTCCCCCCTTTCAGTACCTGTATATAACAAGCTTCCTCCACAACTGTGAGAAACAGTGCAAGACACTTTTGATTATTGTTAGCCATATCAACTTTAATCTGAAATTTTTGTGAAATACCCACTACGTACTGACTTCGTATTAGATTTGTTGTGATATGTTATCATCACTTTAATTGGCAGTTAAACCTATCAAACAACCAGAAATTGTCTTCCACAGTGGTCCAAGAGGCTTGTTCATTTAAAATATTACTAACTCAGTAAATTTAAGTAGAAATCCTTTGTTACTTGCTGCTTTTGTAAGCCCTGTCCAATTGCTTATTCAGTTACTGTCACAAAAATGTTACATGTTTGAAGTACAGCTCTTTTGGTGAATTCTGTGCCATGAAGGCAGTGGTTTTAACAGTTTTTATCAAACTTTCCCTCCACTACTTTCATAGCATATTCCACTGGTCATATTTCTCTAAGCGTATTTTTCCCCTATGTAGTGCCACTCTTCATCCTTCCAGTGCTGCGTATTTTGAATCTAGGCACTTGGTTCCTGATAAGCAGCTTGCCTTCAAGAAACAGTTAGGTAATTTTGACATCAAAGACAATGGATAAAGTGCAAAATGATTTTGTGTTGCATTTGGCTATACGTAATCATGCTCTGTGGGTAATTTGTGACCTTGGAGGTACAGTCAACCCTCCATAATCACGAATTTCTCTCCGGAACATATAGGTACCCCTATTCGTGGTTTTTTAAAATGAGAATATCCACAAATTGCTGGGTTTTTTTTAATGTTTCATCATAAAATGCCATTTTTGTGATAAAAATATTTAAAAAATCAAGTATAAACATTTTTTGTCGGTTTTTTCTTGAGTTCTAACTAACAAAATAGGCAGTTTTAAGTGTCTTTATAGGGGTTTCAACTATTTGCGGATTCTAGCTATATTCGTTGGGGTGTCTGGTACCCATCTCCCATGAATACGGGGGGGACACTGTGTAGGCTATGTTCCTTATTCATTTGTTTTAGAATAAGCCAGCCCTGTGCTGTTATGGGCTCTTGCTGCCGGGCAACCCATAAGGCTATGTTCTTGACCACATTCAGTTTTCCAAATGATCAGCAACAGAATTGTTGATCGCCCTATCTCATCTGGTGTTCCACAGGATATTGTTTCACTATCCCAGTTATATTTTTTACCTAGAAAATATAATATATTACAGTACTACTGTGCACAGATGACAACGCTATGAGAGCAGAGATATTAAATTTATTTGTAATAAAACTAGAAAAACGAGTGTACCCAGTAACGAGCCAAAAATCTAGGCTCTTGTAGGGCTAACCCAATAGGTTTGTTCTTATGTTGGGAATTTGAGTACAAGCAGTCATTGGGATATGTCAGGGTTTCTGTTCCTGCGCTGCAATGTATGTAAGCCGAAAAACAATGTAACCCGAGACATTGTCAACGATCATTAAAAAACCTTACTTTTAAACTTTTGTGAGTCTTGAAAATTATATAACCTGCATTTTGATTGAGTTTTTCATCAAAAAGCCTAAAAATTTTAACAACTCTGCCATTTTGGAGCTATATGATGGTTCCAGTCATCTGTCGGATTGGCAATGTAAACCTGAAACATGTGCTGTAACCCAGGAAATAATTTTTTATGAATATATTTGAAGAGCAACGTAAACGTGGAATGACATAAGCCGAGTGTAACGTAACCCAGCCTGTAATCATATTTTGTAAAACTACTGGTTTAGATTGAAAATTTTTAATATTTGGTCAAAATTTGATACAGGCAGTGTCGTGAAAAAATTTGTGCACCATTTTCTCTCGACTTAAACCTGTCGTGTCCTAAAAATGAAATGATGAAGAAGTAAGCTGTCAGTAGGGGTGATGGTTCTTCCTGTCGTATGTAATATGTTTGCATATGCCTTGAACCTGATATTCGACAGAGTTGAGGGAACTTTTTCCATATTTGGTTTTGTTTTGTAATGTGTTGAAGCTGCTATGTTAGTGATTAATTGAATGGAACCTGAACTTGAAAAATATCTAACTGGTTTCCCAGGTGGTGTCCCCAAGCAAGAAGCGCATCATTCCCCTTCCAAGAGCCATATCGGTAAGGCGTGTTTTTATTGAGCTCTCAAGTTGCCGGTCAGGTCAATGTCTGCCTTGTACAGGCAGTCCCCAGTTATTGACAGACTCGGTTAATGGCGATCCGGTTTTATGGCACTTGTCTCTAGCGTCTAGCCCCATAAAATCAGTGATTTATGGCGCCATAAAGGTCCAAGTTTCAGTTATCAGCGCCATAAGGTGCTGATAATAGAGTTAAGGCACCATAACATACCTAACAGAGGTGCCATTAACTGAAACCTGGCACCATAAGTGCCATAAATCGCCGAGTTTCAGTCAAAGGCAGTTTTCGCTTATCAGCACCCCGCTGAGAACGGAACCCTCGCCAATAACCGGGGACTGCCTGTATTGTAATCCATCTTTGACTAATCTTTATGTACCTGTACACTGTACCCTGACACGTGTTGTTATTTTTAGTATCTTTGGTGTGATCTGTGATTAAGATAGTAGGACCACTGATCCCCTAAGGACCACATGGTTGTCCATTTATCGAACGTGTAGCCTTTAAGCATTGATGAAATTTCCTTTTGAGTGATTTGTAAGATTAGTCATGAGGCGTTTATTTTTTGTAATAAAATTGTGTGAAATATGACTGCCATCTTCATTAGTCCTGTGGGTGGGAATCAAAGTCTGTGCTATAGGGTAGGCCATCCTGCCAACTCCATTGCTGAATCAGTAAAAAACCCCACAGCAAGGGTACATTTTGCGATAGGCAGTCCCCAATTATCGGGGGTCCCTTTTTATGGGGCTTGTCTAGTGCCAAAAATCGCAGATGCGCTGATTTGCGATTATTGGCGCCAATAATAGAGTATTGGTACCAATATATACCTAACAGGCACCATTAATATAACCAGTTATTGGCGCTGATAAGTACCTACCAAAAATCACTGATTTTTGGTTATCGGCGATTTTCATTTATCAAGCCATCGGAACGGAACCCCCGCCGATAACCAGGTACTGCCTTAGGCATAAGGAATTGTTCATATATGTAAAAAACCTTCAGGTCTTGATGTATGGGGAAAATCTCTAGCATAGCTGGATTGGGTTGAATATAGATCAGTTTGGTGGCATAAGTATATCAGCCAATTGGGAGAGAGAGTAGATGAGGCCTGACCTCTTCTCCCTTTTCATATGCTGTGAGTTGCCAGTTATCTCTCAAATCATCTTCAAGCAAGAAGTGTGCTGTTCTTTCCAGAATAGAAGCTGGTTTTCTATGCACTTCCTGTTCTTTCTATGCTTTGGCATTCTGGTTTTTTCATTCTGTTTTTGGCTTTTTGGTTTTTTCATTCTGTGTTTGTGTTTGTTTCTGTGATATATTGTGATCATCTGTGTATATTTGCATTTCAGAAATGCAAACCCATAAAACATTCAAGAGCTTGCCTCAAAGTTAATGTCCTGGGGTAGGTAAAAACAGTAGCACCTGCAGAAATTTGATGGGGGGGCCCCACTTTTCCATATCACCCAGTCTCTCTCCACCCAATATTGATGAAGACCCAGCCCCACCTATAAAAGTTTTGCCACCAAACTATACAGATTTAAATACTGTTTTATTTTCAGATATTATTGCAAATGAAGCAACATTAATTTTGCAATAAAAAATACCAAAATTATTAGTGAATGGTTCAAAAATCAAAATAGTTATGAATTAGATCTTTCTTTTAAAATTTTATGAATCCTGTAGTGCCTTGGATTAATCTTAGATTATCATGAAAGACAAATTATTTAACTACAATATAAAGTCAAGTCGCTCGTTGACCTTTCTAGAAAATATATCAGTAACAGAGAAGACAATTTCTTGATGATTTTCTGATAAGGTGGCACAGTGAATATGTGATTTAGCAAGATCGTTCAGTCGATCTTGTCCCATTGTTGCTGTTCTATAAATCTTTACAAGATTGAGGTAGAAAAGTTCCTCTTGGCAGATGTAAAAGAAACAGGCTTTGAGCCATATATTTGTAACAGCACACTGACAATGGGAGAGTCCTTTTCAATTGTATCACACCTTTCTCTCTCTCTCTCTCTCTCTCTCTCTCTCTCTCTCTCTCTCTCTCTCTCTCTCTCTCTCTTTTTTACCTCAACTTAGAGGTGCAGGGCGTGTGTCCAAGTGCCGTCCCCCGTAAGCACTATTGGGCAACAACCCATGCTTTCGTTATCATGCCTCTTGAAACTGATCCTCATTTGTCTTTTAGCAGGTGTAGGTCTAATGACTTCGATGTTAATAACCCCTGTTCAGAGTATTGTGATTGGTCTCCAGTGCAATGGAAGTGTTTTGGTAAGAAGAAATACAAGAGGAAATTGGCTATTCTGTCATGGGAACCTCCAATGGCATTAGATCCCACAATCCCTTCTTGTTCTTTCTCTCCTTCACCAGATTTGCCTCTCGTTGCATCATCTTCTAAGGAATATTACACTCCTCATTAATGAAAGCCCTCAGTCGTGGAACCAACCACAGCTGTCCTCTCTTGTGACACATAGGCCACGCTCTTGGTCTTGTGGCTGGGACCGCTACATATCAAGAGTTCTTTCTCGTTCATTAGAATAATATGTACCCAAAGTGTTAGGCCCTTACTGTTCTTATGCTCAAGTAGTGAATATAGGCAGTCCCCGGTTATCGGCAGGGGTTCCATTCCTGAGGGGGTGCTGATAAGCGAAAACAGCCATTAACTGAAACTTGGTGATTTATGGTGCCATAATGGCGCTTATGGCACCATTAACCGGTTATTGGAGCCATAAGCACCATTATGGTACCTCTGTTAGGTATGTTATGGCGCTGATAACTGGAACTCGGCCTGTTATGGTGCCACAAATCACCAATAATCGAGTCCGCCAATAACCGGGAACTACCTGTAATGATACAAGAGATGCCACTGAGTTGGTTGACAGGCCAGATCGAGATTCTTGTAGCCTAGAAGTAGAAGGTCCTCTCCCTCTTGATGCAGACAACCAAGAACTTCTAATTATACTTATGCAGAAGTGGTGGAATTCATTCATGGGTACAAAGATTTAACAGAAGAGACTGTGGCTACCAGTTCAGATTTTCCTTTGGGTCTCAAAGCCCTTGTGATGCACAAGAAAGAGATGAAGGCATCATTGGGGTTGCCATGTTCTAACCATAATGACTGTGTCCTTAACCAAGTGAATTCTGTCATTGTGGATAGGACAACTCGCTTGTCTAGTAGGTCATTTAAATTGCTCCCTCCTCCTCTTCCAGGATTGACATTTTTATGTAACTCCTAATGTTGCGTTACAATCAAGGCAAGTGGGCCCAGACTTAGTTCACCTAGGCCCGGGTCTTTCTTTAGACCAAATCCTGTCACAGGCACCTCCTTTATATATCATATGATTGCACATTAATTGAGCGTCTATTGTTACTGTATGCTAGCACTCTATTTAACTGTATACTACACACTACCTAGAGAAGAATGGACAATACCAAGTTAAGCACTTGCAACTGTATCTCTCAAGACCCCGTGATATGATGACATATTGACATATGACATGATGGCAGCAAGAAAAGGAAATAAAACGTCTGAGAAAGTTTTTGAAATGCTTGACGGGGAGGAGGTACAGTGTGGTCGGAGATCAAGCCAGTGTCACTTCTGCAACCAGGCTATTCCAGTATAAAGGCAACTGATGACGGTAGTGTACCAAGAAAGCATGGTAAATTGCATAGAATATATTATGATATGTGATTTGATTATGTGTTAGCCAAGTCAGAAAATTTTCCAGAGGTCAGTCATAGGATATCAATCAATCTCTGGTGTAGCGTTAAAAATCTGCCGTTACCAATTTTACAAATGAAACAACTGACATATTTGTGACAGACCTTTGAATGTCTTTGACAAACCTGAGGCTATAATTATAAGATTATAGGGGCTTTTCATTTCCAGGTACTTTAATCTCCTTCCTATTCCTCCCTGTTCTCTCTCTCTCTCTTCTAAATCTTGCAGCTATCCGAGCGAGAGCTTTTTTCAGGGATAACATAGGCCCTCCATTTGCCTTTTTATCTAGAAAATACCCATTTATTTTGTATATGATTGCCTTTTCTTGGCTGTGAAGTTGATGTCTATCCACAGCTGTGAGATGACCAGGAATGATTTGTAAGTCGGTGTCAAAGTCACTACACTTCAGTCAGGCCAAAACTTTGTTGCCATATATTAAAGCAATATTCAGTCATTGTTTCTTATCTATTATTTTGTCAGAGAGAGAGAGAAATCTGTCTGTCTCCGATTTTTTATTTTCTCACTTGTCAAACTTACTCTGTTTTGCTTTATTTCATATTTCCTTGCTTACCAATTTAGTCTATATTTACGATATTAAGAAAGCAAGATTTGTAGAAAGGTGAAATGCCTCCAGACATTTACCATGACCACCGAAAGTGCCCACTGGAGACAGTTTTAAGCAGCTTATCCATGGATTTAAACACGCCTGGAGCTGTTTGAAATATTGGCAACAGCACCAAAATGAGATGCCATGTTGATAGATTGTTTGTTTGATGTTTTTACGTTGCATGGAACCAGTGGTTATTCAGCAACAGGACCAATGGCTTTACGTGACTTCCGAACCACGTCGGGAGTGAACTTCTTTCACCAGAAATACACATCTCTGACCCCTCAATGGAATGGTCAAGAATCGAACTCGCGGCCACCGAGGTGGCAGGTAAAGACCATACCAACCACACCACTGAGGCGCTACCATGTTGATAGAAAATCTGATTCCGTATCTTGTTATTGCATAAAAAGAACTTTATCAATTGTGTATCTATGTAATTGATTTAGAATTCTGCATAACAGAAATGATTATATTTGGTATCTGTAATGGGAGAAATGGTTTTATCTTTGTTGTTATAAATTTGGCAGATATGGAGAGATTAAACATACGTGAGAGGACCCAAACAGTCCGCCAGATGGGTTGGGTCATTTTGGAAATACTGTAGTCTATTTTTGGTTATCATAAACTGCTGCTATTCACTCCTAAGAGCTAGATTGCAACATTGCTTACTGCCAGCCTGATGTTATATGTATTTTAGCACTGAGTCGCTATAATGGAATTGACCGCTTCTACAGTGTTCCAGGCGGTCTCGTGGTTCAATTGTGGTCAACAACAGTTAGCAAAATGTCCTCAGTGGCCATGTCTAGTGACTTTGAAGAAAGCGCCACCTTTCTTAGACTTACAGTCCAGTGGCAAGACTTTCGTATCTGGCCCACCTAGCAGCAAATATGTGGGCTAATTGGCTGTTGGAGAGGTTCCACCCTCTCTAGGATCTCTAAATTTGTTGGCCCTGATTTCACCTTGGCACTGAGGAATGGAACAAGTCTAGGATCATCATCACTCTTTCCCAAGGACCAAGTTGAGGCTGCAGTGGACAGAAGTGGCTGTTATTAAGTCTTCTGGTCCTTCACATGCCAATGTAATTCTACCCAGATTTCAGGCTGCTGCTTACCCTTCGTCTAAGGGATCTCAACTTAAGACCCGTCCTCTCAAGGCCTAACAGCCTTCTGCTGCTAAGGAGACATCTCAGCAGCTCCCATTGACCAGGCAGAGGAGGCAGGGCCAGGGGTAGAGGAGGAAAACTCTAGATGGGGCAAACCCTCCCGACATGTGCTGCTGCCACTGGGGTTGTCTGGCAATCCATTGGGCAACTTGGCAATAGCAGAGCAGAGACCTGGGTAGCAGATGTTCTGCGGTTGGGATATCTAACCCCCTTTGAGTTTCCTTCTCCTCTCTGCGAATGTCCATTTCATATAAGGACGTACATTTAAAGGATCTGGCTTTCTGAAAAGTGAAAGTAATGATAGAAAAATGAGCTGAGGAGGTTGTGAAGGATTGATCCCCAGGTTTTCACAGTCTGTTCTTTCTGGTGGAAAAGCATCAGGGTTTTTTGGAGACTGGTCATAGATGTGCCTTCCTTGACCCTTTTTATCAGGAAGACCAAGATCAAGATGGAAACATCTTGCACAGTTCTAAGAGCCATCAGGAAGTCTGACTTTATGCAGACCTGAATGATACATACTTCCAGATTCCAGTCCATCAGTCATCTCACAAGTTCCTTCAATTCGTTGTGTGAGAGATAGTGTACTTGATCAACGTCCTTTGCTTCAGTCTCTCTACTGCCCCACAAGTGTTCAGATTTGAGTGTTCACCCTGAATTTGATGAGCTCATTTACACAGGTTATGCATCTTGAGATACCTAGACTACTCTGGTCCTGGCGAGTTCTCAAGTAAAGTTGTGTCACAGCTTAGGGATAGTGATAAATCTGGAGAACACTGTACCTGGACATGGTAATAGACTCAGCAGCCATGAGGGTTGTTCCATCAGAGCCATGCATTGACAAGATCAAGACCCTTAATCAGTCCTTCCTTTCCAGATAAATAAAACCAACACATCAGTTACAGATCGTTCTAGGTCACCTGTTGTCCCTGGAGAAGATTTTCCTCATCAACGTTTACACTTTCAATCTCTTCAGTGGAGACTGAAAGTTTTGGTCCCCATCAAAGGATTCTCCCTTTTTCCAAGTTCCTTTCTCAAAGGAAGTGAGCCAGAGGACTTGGCATGGTGGCTGGACAACAGGAACCTGACCATACGAGTGCACCTTCGCACTCCTCTGGAAATTCTTCTGTTCTCAGACACCTTGAACAAAGGTTGGGGGCCTACTTGGAAGATCTGACTTTAGGTGTTTGGGATCACCAAGAAAAGCAGCTTCACATCAGCGTCCTGGAACTAAGGGCAGTTTTTAGCCCTTCAGGAGTTTCAGGAATGTGTGATGGGGCACACCATGGTTCTAATGTCCAACAATACTGCGACGGTGGCAAATGTCAACACACAGTGGGGACTTATCCTGTATCTTCACAAATTGACAGTACAACTGCAACAGTGGGCGGTGACTCAGTTGATCTTTTAGCCAGATACATTAAAGGCAAGAGGAATGTAGTGGCAGACAAGCTGAGTCTCAGGGTCAAGTGTTGGGGACAGAGGAGGGTCACTACACCTGGAGGTTGCAGGGGTAAAACCAATGTTATATCTTTTCGTGACCTGATACAACAAGGAACTGTGGAGGTGTTTTGTTCGGTTGTTATGGATCCTTGGGCCGCAGCAGAAGATGCTGTAGACATTTACTCCTTTTCTTCCTTCTAAAAATATAAGGAGTCCTACTTTTTCTCTATCAAAGGAAGAGAGAGATTGGCAATAGAACAGGGTCGTTGGCTACCTTGGTTTTCTTGTCTCCAACAGTTATAGGTTCTTTCTAGACACAATGTAGACTGAAAGTTTCCATTGTGTTAAAGCCTGGATGTCTGGCCAAGTAATTTTCTACTTAACATCTCTGAGACATATGACTCCTTATGGAAGGGAGCCTAGCTGAGCCAAACCACCAAAAGTAAGTCTCTCCATATGTAATATGTAAAGACCGGAAGGTTTGTTCAGCATATGAACATATGACAAATTTTTAATAAATTTTGTATTTTTCATAATTAAAAAACCTGAGATCTTCATGTAAATGGCTCACCTCAAGCCACCCCTCATATAATTACCTGGGCTGGAAGATAACTGGTGACTCATAGCGTATGCAAAGGGGAGAAGAGGTTAGGGCCCGCTAACTCTTCCTTTTGGCTGATACACTGATCCCACCAAACATTACTCTATTTTTAACCAGATCCAGCTACTCCAGAGAGATTCTCCCCATACATAAAGACCTCAAGTTTGTTATAAATTTTTTTTATTAATTTATCATTTTGCGACCAATACCACTTATCCATTGTTTCATAAGTTTGGGATTTCATAAAATGTTATGTTTTGTAACAGTCTAGAGACTGGAACTGGGTTTGCACTGTTCTGCATCACAACTGGTTTTGCATGGGCATCACTCTTTACAGCAAATAAAAAGATTTGACAATGGTACAGGCAGTCCCAGGGTTACATCAGGTTCGGATTAGTCATTCCAGACTTAAGGCACTTACCTCATAGTGCTATTTACCTGCTTTACAGAGCTGTAACCTGGACTTACAGCGCTGTTACTATTTATTCCCATTATAATTATGATGATTTGTGTTAAGGCGATTTTCGGCTTACAGCACCCTGCCATAACCTGGGGAATGCCTGCACTTGGTATTGCTTTTATTCCAAGCTTCCTTATCAACAGCAACTAATATTTAAGACAAAAGTATTAGTGTGCCATATGGCTCCTATATTTTCTACCAAAACATGAATTTCTCGGTGTTTGCACTCTCAGATCCTTTATAAAATTGTTGTAATCTGTTTAACCAAACCACCAAGCTAATTTATATAGCTCACAGAGGTAACCCAAGATATAAAAATGATGGTTTCCTTTTTCCTAGATATTGGTTGGCTTAATTGTTTAGACTACAGTATTACTGAAGGAAATCTTCGTTGGCCATCACTGACTTTAGTGACTGCACTTTAACCTCTCTGTTTGCAATGCATCAGATGCAATCTTGTTGAGGTGACTTGTTGATGCACACTTGGTGCCAGTAGTCTTTATTTCATTCCAACTGTTAACTGAGAAATGTTTTTCTTATTTATGAGGTACCAGACCACTGAACAAAAATATTTTAATTGCCTTTCATAAGACTGATAACAGTACTTAAGAGTGTAAATGAAACCATAATGCTGAAGTGTAATGTACTGTTGCCTTTGTAAATGCATAAACATTTTGTTTTTTTCTATGTACATATTTTCTCCATTTGCCCTTTTTTCTTATATGTACATTCTATTCTGTGGAGACTTTCCATATAAATGTTATCTCATTTAGAATAAGAGCAAACAAGTGAGGTCAGCCACAAACTTCACCCAGTTCTTCTTGATCAGAAACGTATTCGAAATATGTGGGGAAAGTACATATACAAGTTTTTTCATAAAGCTAAGCAAAACCTTGTATTTGTATTTGTACATATTTCTTTACTAAGGGGTTGTAGTTATATTATTAAGTGTTGTATCGTAGTTTTCATAAAATCTACTGACAGGAACACAATGAAAGGCATAGCAGTTGACAGCAGCTTTTATTTTCATACGCAGGTACAAAAACAGTCTGGACTTTGAATGTACATTGCTACAGGGGAATCCCAGAGCTCCATGGGGCGCTACACAGGGGTGTGATCGGGTGGATTAACAAAAAACAACCAAGCTGGCAACTTTATAACCTTGACCTCTACCTTGATGGCAAAGACCTTGAACACAATGTAGAAAAGATTAAATAAATACAGACTAATATCACAGTTCTGAATCCAAACCACTAAAAAAATCCCTTTGTGCTTCCACACTATCACAGAACCCTTTACGTTTTTTAATTTTCACCTTTTACATCAATTAAAAAAAACAACCAATTAATTCCACCCATGGCAGCACTGTGTAGAGCTCGACTTGCTTACTGGAACAATGCAACAAATTAATACACTTGTCACAAACTAGTAGGCGAATCTTCATATACAAAAATACTACACAGTATGCATTGAACTTTACTGAAGATCTTCATTATCCCTCGTATTTCGCTGCACAGTCACGCACACACACTAAAACACACACACTTTTGCTCATCCACTCCGTCCTTTGCAAACCATAAATTCTTAAATTCAGGATCCCCATACATAAGTAGTGCTTCCACATACTTCAAAAAGTGCAGTCATTCATTTACTTTTTGAGATCTTTGAGTTAGTAGCCTCCCAAACCTCAGCTTCACGACCCTAACAGGATGAAGAAGAAATGACCCTGAACAAAGATCCCAGTTGATGGTTGTAAAGCAAGGTTCCCACGTGGCCACTCATACCAAGTATGTTTCTATGTCCAGTATCAGCACCAGAAATCTGGTTTTCATTACTATTATCATTATAATTAATATTTTAAGTTTGGATACAAGATGTAATCCCTGTCATTTTAACAAGGATACATAGAGCTACATGTGCTATATATCAGTAAGGGTTTGGTTTTTTTTGTTTTTTAACTTAGCAATTACTACACATTACTGAGCCCCTTACATTGTATGGATGGAGGAGTACATTGCATAATCAGAACAGATCCAGGTGTACAATTGGGGCTCTGCACTAAACACATTCCCTAACCATATTGAATCTCATAATTACTACTCAAACCGCATAGAAAAAAGTAATAAAAATCACAGAACATATATGAAATATTGCATACATAATAGTACATGCAGCAAAGATCAAGTTCCATACTCAAAAACAATATCTTCTGATGCATAACAAGCAAACTACAATAAATCACTTTCAGATATCAATCCTAATTGATAATCCTACTTGCATATTGCACAAGACACACAAATTAGATTTTCAACATGATACTGTAGTTCTATAGGAAAAAATAAGATATGCTACAGTATTTTTTAATCTATGAAGAAGCACAATCATAATTGTACTATACATATATTTGCAAATTACCTTTCAATAAAATAAGTAAGTGTCTAGGTCCAAAGAAAAATATGTTTTACTGAATTTCCTAACAAAAAATAAGTACCATACATCAATATATTAAACCTAAGTAAGTAGATTCAGGCAAATCAAAGTTCTCAAATAAAAAAATTAAAAATTTTAAGAGAGCTGCTGCTCACAACCACGACAAAGTCATTCACGCCTTTACAGTATATTATCGTATACTTGGTAAGGAGTTTTGTTCAGTATAAAAAGCACAAAAATAGTAACAAGCATGTAAACGTAACAAGAAAAATTGAAATAGCTGCAAGGTAACAAAAGCTTCTTCAAACAATGAAAATAAATAAAAAATTAATCAATACAGAAGGAAGACAAGCTGGCATTCTCACAATAACTACATCTCATTACTTACTCCACTTTCATTATGTAGGCCTGATAATATCTTGATAATCATACTTTTGAATCATTTACTGGTTCTGAAAATATACTTCAACCTACATTAGGAAGAATGAAGCTGCAAATTAAACCACACTTGCAAATCCAGTTTCACTTTTCACATCACTCTTTACAGAACCTAGCAAACAAAACTTTGCGACAGCTGCAGGAAGACTAAAGTAGCCATATTCCCCATATGACAATTAGAAACTTTTTACCATACCTTTGCAGAACATATTTAATCAAGGAAGATTTTACATATTTGTAGATCTGACGGCTACCATTTCAATGCTTTCCCTTCAAATATTTCAGTTTCTTTCCAAGTTGTACATCCCATCTTCTTTCCACGGAGAACATTCAAAATTCTTCACATTCCATTAATGTGTATATATAGTGTTGAAAAATAAAATTAAGGATCAGGTTAAACATATATTCATACATTATGAAATTCTGAGTGATATTACAACCATGAAAGTCATTTCATGATACCTATTCAAAAAAGGGTACATTTCAAAAATTACAAAGAAAATAAACATAGTACAGTAATTCCACAAAAACTGAGTTTTCCTTGAAAATCAATGGCAAATTTTTCCAGCTAAAGAATTATCTAAACCACTGGAAGCTGTAAGTATAATGTTATTTGTTCATGCCCAGTCAATTCTGGTGATTAATGTCATGGTTCATATCCCTTTCCCTTACTTACCACTACTGAATGTCAAGGTGAAATCTAAGTGAAAACAGTTCTTGATACACATTTGTTTGCTTTAAAATATGACAAAACTTGAAAAATGACAAACTGTAAAAAATTAACTTGAGGTATGAATAGGACGCTGGAACGTCTGAAATATGTTCATAACAAAATATTTTAAGAATAGTATACTTTAGTCACATTTCAAAGCAAAAGATAACCTGAAGCTGAATTACCATAACTGAAACTGGAAGCCCAATTACAAAATAGTACAATAGTTTATACACTTACAGAATGTTTATAAATGAATCAGCTGGCAATGAATTAAACATATATGATAAAAAAATAACTTTCATTGCATAAATCTTCTCCAGGGTTTACAAGATTATAAGTGTTTCACTCACCCTTCAATAAAGTTACGTCATCAGATAAAACATATGGATGTTCCACAAAAAACCTGCACAATACAACAAATATCTACAAAACATAGGGAGTTTAAAACATATATTTTGTATATCCATTACAATGACAATCAACAATGCTATGGTACACAGATTAAAAGAATATAACTTGCTACTTTGCAACAAAATCTTTAGAAAAAACAAAAGGACTGCTGATATCCAAATCCAGTTTAATATTAATCTAATACCAACAATAACACAAACGGTTTTCTGCCTGAGTGAAAAGAAAAGAACAATTAAAAAAAAATTCCCACCTATGCCACAACCATTGTAACAAAGATGAATAGATAAACAAAGGAGTGGAAATAGCACCAAATTACATTATGAGGGAGAAAACCCTTCTTCAATGCTAGTGAAATAGTGTAACATTCAATTAGCTGCAATACAGTACTAGAAATGGAAGTGCTCATATGGCTTTCATGAGTATTAAAACGAGTGACAGAGGTTAGCAACGAGCTTAAAGAATATTCTACAATTGCCAAATAATGTAATAAAAAAATACTTGTTAAAAAATAAGAATCTAATTTTGTAGTCTCCATTACCTTACACAAACTCCTTGCACTTTCAACAATTCTCTAACAATCAACTCTTCAGTGAATGTGCTTCATAACATTTCAGGATCATGGATGTCGGGAGAGCAAAAGAAAAGAAAACAAAAATAAAAGACTGGTCGTTTATAACTGCTGTATCACAAATGCCATACACACACGAGGTCCTTCCATATACCATGGGAAGCAACGGCAGGATGGTATTACTGCCTATAGCTGTCACCTAAGCAAATAAATAGGTTATCAAAGTGTAAAAAAATTACCGGTAACCTGATAAACATTTAAACTCCTAACATAAGTCACCCTGTTTGCTCTTTAACAGTAGCCAAGAAGCGCAGCACCAAGATATACTTACATTGCACCTGTACAGATTCTAAGATTATATAATAGAAGCTATAAGCTTAGGCAACTTATCTAAAAGCAAATTACCTGCAGTTATAAATGCTATATGCAGACCCAAAGACCTGCATAAAATTTAAATGCTTTCAGTTTACAACTATTTTTGACCAAAAATAGCCTATAATAGCCTATAAACCTCAAAAAATTATGTAGTAGTAAAAAACAATTATAAGTACAAATAAAAACCTAGGTTAGAGACCCTATCTTTGAACACTTTTTTTTTTTTAATATCTATAATTAATTACACAAACAAAGCACAACACTGGTGGTCACATACTTACATAAACTACTCACACTTTCATTATTATGTACAAACATGTGATATGAAGCTGCTATAAACATATCCAAGCTCCTTCTCCTCCTATTTTCAAACATTATCTGTCCTGGAGAGACGCACATGAGCCAGACTTGAAGAGATTCCTTTGCAATTACAAAATCCTATCCCTTGCTCTGTTTACCTATAAATTTTCTTCTCTCTTCTTTATTTAGGAGTCTGCTACAGACTTGCAAGCCTGAATGTAGCACAGCACCATAATCACAGTTCTATGGCACTCACAGGTAGAAAAGCAAAGAAACCAGCAAAACATCTGGGATCTGTCAAATTTTCTCCCTCCAATTAGCATTGCTCTTTACAGCTGCTGCTGCTGCTGCACAAGTTGCAGAGGATGCTTTTTTGCTTCACACACTTTCAACCCTTATTGCACCAAATACATAGCTTGCAGATTAGATTCATGTATGTATCCATTTATTTTATGTGTACCAGAATGCAGTCCATTGATGTATACATTATAGCAGATATGATAAATACAGTACGTATAGATAACCATAGATGTGTTTGGATACACAAATATATTACAGTACATGAAATGTTACTGCAAACTACTACTTTTCCAGATTATACATCACCATTATTGCTGAATTCTATTCCTATGAAATATCAGGCTTTATATTCAACTAACACTTTTTCTGATACCATCTAACGTGCAGCTAAACTCTAGATTCGTGTGTTAATTTTTCTTTCACTCTTCTTTCTTACCACAACTTTTAATTATGATGCTTCAATCCTCACAACACGAGCACAAAAAACATTCCTTCCTGAGAGTACAGAAGCCAGTCTGGTTTATATTTACTGGACTGGAGACTGTCATGGCCATTAGCTACTCTCTTTGCATCATAACCTCCACCATCTTACTCCAGGAATTTCTTAACCCTAATTCCCACCCTACCCCCTTCAAAGACTACTTCCAATAAGTTAGCACTAACTACTTGTTCCATTTTTCTTTTTTTCTTCTGGGGGTGTGTTTGTGCTGGCACCAATATTCTTCATGGCATTGATTTCCATTAACTTACACCAGTTCCTATACTCATTGGCTTCATCAGAGAGCTTTTCCGCTTCTTCCTCAACCACTTCGGGTGGTGCCTCTAAAGCTCCCGCAGTAGCTTCCATTGCAGCTTTTAACTCTTCATCCCGATTCTTGGTGGTTTTGTACTTGTAGTGTTGAGTATGAACCTGCAAATTTTCAAATGCTAAAGTCAAGCAAGTACATTGTTTATCTTATACTAAATCTATCACTTCTGGTGAAGCAACACCACATCACACTAAAGAAACAAGCTGCTGTGGATGAGAACAGTAACTATAAACTACCATGAGGACACAGCTAAATAGTTCTTGAACTGTAACATCAAAAACAATTCCTTACAGGGATAAAACTTTTTCCCAGTAAACCCATAAAAGATTGCTTACAATATAAAGATTTGGCTTATTGTCACAGCTCAAATTTAGGCAAGTGAATTTCCAGTGGACATTACTATATAAAATCAGATTGTAATGTCATGACTTTTGCAACTAATGAAAGATGAGCTCATATAATTGATAAATTGTTCTTTGAAAGGCACAGAACAAACTTTCAATATAAAATTTTCCTTTGTATTAAGCTAGTTTTCAAGCTATCTATCTTACTTCCTAAACTAACAATTTCTTAGAAACCCCTTCTATATAACAGTGTGCTCTTAACTACAAAATGTTTACAGATACATGGAGGAACAATGCCACAATATCAGGGGGAGTTACAGACAGCACTGTTAAAATTGCCTTTATCTTATCATTTAATGTGGAAAAAGGATACCATTTGTAACTGAGTGCAGTCATCTCTACTGTTCATGAAATGACTTCATTTTTATCAGTGTACACATTTTAACAAGAGACTGAAAGAACTTGAAACTGTATACTATCAAGCATTTCGTACTCTGATAAACATATTACTGGTATTGTAATTATTATCCATCATCATATCCTTTATTTTGATACCCAAAAAACAAAGCTATCAAATAACTTTTTATCAATCTATTAAGTTTACAAATCACAAAATCCATTACTCTGATTCCCATGTTTAAATGTAGTTTCATCAGTGCTAATTAAAAAGAAAATTAACAAAATTAAAACATGATGATTTATGCTAAAGTATTATTAGTGTTTGGTTCAGTAGATGAAACCTATTCACATGGAACAAGCCCATTGACTTGGAATTCTAGCTTCCAAAGAATGTTGGTTTCAACCTCCCACAGCAGACCCCACACTGCAGCAGTAACTGATCATGACAGAGAGCCAGTGATTTTTCATCACCCTGGGGGAGACACAAACCTGCAACATCTGAGTAGCATGCCACAATACTAACCACTATAACAGCAGACCAGCTGCCTTCAGCTACCTGATTTGACAATGTATACATATTCTGTATATTTTGCCCTGTGAATTAGCAATATCATCAAAAACAATGAATTGAATCATACCATCATCTGGTAACCACAGTATAATTCCCTATATTAACTGTCTGTATATCAACAAGTGGCCAACAATGTAGTGGCTATAACAAGATGACACCTTCAGAACTTGCTGTTGTAAATAATACGTTCCTGGATATTTCAACATGTGTACTTCAAGAAACTAGCAAAGTTGAGTATATCTTAGTTTTACCAGACCACTCAGCTGATTAACAGCTCTCCTTGGGCTGGCCCGAAGGATTTGATATTTATACGTAGCTAGGAACCAACTAGTTACCTAGCAACGGGACCTACAGCTTATTGTGGAATCTGAACCACATTATATCGAGAAATGAATTTCTATCACCAGGAATAAATTCCTCTGGTTCTGCGCTGGCCAAGCAGAGAATCAAACTTTGGACCACCAGATTGGTAGCCAAGCGCGAAATCCACTCGTCCAACGAGGAACTAAGAAAGTAGCAAAGCACCTAAGAGCAAGTGGTGAGCCTTTGTTGCCAATTCCATACACAGTTGTTATTTCTGGTAAAGCCGTCTATTAAATGCCATGGCAAATGAAATTAGTATAGGGCTTCAACTGCATGCAACCAAAGCCAAGCACATTTTGACTGTTCTTACAGACCAGAGCTATAACTCAGCTAATAAAACATGTTTGGTGTATAGTATAAGATGCTTAAAAAATTTTCAACAAAATCTAGAATTCACAAGCGAAAAACATCCATGATGCCCAGAATCCAGTACAAGGGAAGCCATGGTACTTGTACGTAAATACAGTTAACCACATAAGCCCGACTAACTTAGCTAACTGGTTGTTTGTTTGTTTGTATGGTGCTTTCACATTGCATGGAACCAGTGGTCATTCAGCAACGGGACCAACGGCTTTACGTGACTTCCGAACCACGTCAAGAGGGGACTTCTGTCATCAGAAATACATACCTCTCACTCCTCAATGGAATGACCGAGAATCGAACTCGCGGCCACCGAGGTGGCACGCCAACACCATACCGACCACGCCACTAAGGCAAATAACTGGTTGAAAGCCAATTCTATCAGTCACCAATAAATATGCAACTAAATTTAAGTATAATTAAATCAGCAAATTACAATAACATGTCTGAATTCTGTTAGGCACAATTTCATGTTGTGGTTGGTATGCTCAAATAAGTTCCAAAATGAGTAAGATACATTATTTAAAGTGAAGACCAGCAGGTTAAGCAACCAGCTCTGACCAGAATGCAAAAAGAAACTAGTAAAAT
Source organism: Macrobrachium nipponense (assembly GCF_015104395.2). Lineage (NCBI taxonomy): Eukaryota > Metazoa > Arthropoda > Malacostraca > Decapoda > Palaemonidae > Macrobrachium > Macrobrachium nipponense. Next base: position 21,602,537 of record NC_061091.1, read on the forward strand.
GAACTATGGCTGTGAAATTACACTTAAATGAAAAGAAATTCCTTCTTTTTGTGTCTTGACTAAAGGTAAGACAAAAGGTAAGGAGTAAGAAAAAGGGCCACGATGGGAAAATTTTTTTTTAATATGAATTACTGATGATACTTTTTTTAAGCTTATACTTCTAAAACAGGTTTGAGCAAATACCATTGAAAGTTAGGGGATATAAAAAAAAATACCTAAGGGAAAGTAAAGAGCAATGCAACAATTAAGATTAAGAAAATATAAAGTGACCTCTCCTGACCAAAAGTACTTGCTCTTTTATATCAATTCCAACAAGAGAAGTGGTCATTATTGAAAGCAATGATGGAACTCATGTGACTTCTCATGATAATCAGCTTCCAGGTACTAGTAGTAGTATATGGTCATTTGTTTGTTTGTTTGTGTGGTGTTTTTACGTTGCATGGAACCAATGGTTATTAAGCAATAGGACCAACGGCTTTATGCGACTTCCGAACCACGTTGAGAGTGAACTTCTATCACTAGAAATACAAATCCCTCACCCATCAAGGGAATGCCTGAGAATCAAACTCACGGCCACCAAGGTGGCAGGCCAAGACCATACCAATCATGCCATCGAGGCGTTTAGTATACGGTCATCAATACCAATTGTACTCATTTTGTATTTGAAGTAAATGATTTACATACACTGTATATCACTACTGTATGTACACAGCTCTCTCTAAATATCAAATTTGTATAACTTTCTACTGATTTTTTTTTTATTTATTCAGAAAATATAAGAGGATAAAAAATGTCAAAATTTTACTTTCGCTTCAAACATTTCCCTTAACTGTGTAGCCAACAACCTTTCCTATCTGACAGGCATTTCTGCTGCTCTTATTCCTCTACCAGGATTCCCCTAAAATTCTGACCTCTTACGTACTACTTGATTTGTTTCAGTGTTGAGCACTTATTTATTTAACCAGACCATTGATTAGACACACTAAATTTTAAGAGCTGGCCAACAAGGTTTCTTTTCAATTATATAAATTAGAACTTATCTGATAAATGTGAGCTTAAAAATATTGCACTTGTATGAGCTGAAAATGTTACAAACAATAAAAATTATAGTATGCTCATTTACCCCTTAGACCCCTTTCACACTATGCATGTTGTTGCTGCAGATAGGTGCATTCGCCGCACCACAGAAACTGCGATGGATTTTTAAGTGTTGCCGCATTATGCAGAATCCTATGGTAGGAGATTTGTTTATACTCAGTCTATGGTGGGCTGTAATGTTAACCACAATGGATAAGAGAGAGTGTACTGTGTTTTTATTGAGTGCATTTAAGGAGGAAAGAGAGAGACCATGCCCAATCCATTGGGTGGACTCTGAATGCATAGCGAGATATTAGGCGCATTTGCTGCATTATTTGATGATCTAAAACGGGATGGCAACAACTTTTCCAATTACTTCCGAATGTCTCAAGCACCATTTGAAGAACTACTGTGGCAGATATATAATATATAATAAGCTTCATAGGTAAAACACGACAAGCAGAATGTAGATATAGTAAGTCAAATTCAGACTTTTGTAGACTTTGAGACTTTTATCCCATAATACTAGTTTCGTTTCAATATCACATTCCATTACAACAGTTTTGTTTCCCTGGATTTGGTTTTAAATCCCAGGAGTTTCATTTTCATATTTTTAGTATAATTTACATTCAATGTATGAGAGAGAGAGAGAGAGAGAGAGAGAGAGAGAGAGAGAGAGAGAGAGAGAGAGAGAGAGAGAGAGAGAGAGAGAGAGCCTGGTGGTACCACACACATGGTATGCGGCAACACAGTGGCAATTTCACGCAAGATGTGAACGACTCGTAAGATGCATAAGTTGACTCCTGTCTGTGTCACCGCAACGCAGTAAACTGCATTGGCAAAACGCATAGTGTGAAAGGACATTTAAGGAGCAGGCTAAATATATATTAAGCACACCCTAGGCCAGGCAAACTTCAAGTTTGGCCAATTTAAGAAAAAACAACAATGAAAAAGGAAGATATGCAAATGCACATGGTGTAAGAAAAAAATTATAAATTTTTTTCTGTACCTTCCATGGGAAGTTGAAAGTGAATATTTACAACCCTGTGCAGGGGCTCTTCAGCTCACACAATATCATAACAGATAAGAACTAAAATCAGTAGTAAAGTTTGAGTTTACTTATTGTAAAATATTTAAGATTTACTGAGGGGAGATGGAGTAACTTTTTGTGAGGTATACATGCTTTTTTCTAATATTTCTTTGCAAAATTACAATTATAACTGACATAGTATCATAAAAGATAACTAAAATCAACAGCAATCACAGAGTATATTTGTGAGCAAATAAATAAAAAGACGTCGTAAGATAGAGAGGGGCAATACATTTCCCATTCAGTCTCAAAGCATGGTGATCGCCCTCTGTCCTATGCTGAGCTACTACAGTTGCCATTAGTCATTTATGGTTCATTGAAGGGATATGAACATCTGTCCTGCTAAATTCATAGAAATTGTATGGTACGTAATATTGTACTGATGTTAGTCCATTCATCACTCAAAACCTGTTATAGATACTCATACGATGATGCCCATCCATTAAGGGTTAAGGACTGAAGGCAAACAAGCAACCTCATTTAATCATAAATTGAGTTATTTAGAAAGGTGGGAACTGTGAATCAATTAACATCAACTGAAATATATTATGTTTATTCACATCTAAACCAGCCCAAGAAGAGTTGTTATTAGGCTCAGAGGTCTGGATAAACTAATCCTTTATAATGATAATATTCACATCTAAGATGATTAGTTAGAAGAACCACTAATAAACAGGAACATGTAAAAATCTGTCCATACCCCAAAATGTATGTAAAACCAAGTTCTTCACTATTCCTACATTTCCCCTCTCAGATTTTTAGTAAGCTTATCTTTATGCCATAGGTGTCATTTGCCTTTGCCTATAATTTAGGTTAGGGTCTGTTTGCAATTTTGTTTTTAGTATTTTGTTGTGCTTTCCTTTTCCTATATTCTAAGTTAATGATCTTCATTTTCTATCCCAGTGTCCTATTTATGCTTATTATCTATTGTCATGTGATAGGTGAGATAAGCTGGCACCACAATGTATAGTTTCCATTTTTATAGAGCCTAACTTGAAATATTATACAACTTTCTGAAGATGACTGAGATCTAGTGTCATGATGCCTGTCTTACACTGCCCTTCTTCCATTCACCAATATAAAAGTGCAGGTTTGAGAGAGGTGGTGGGTTTTGTGTATCTCCCAAGAATTATACTATAAACTTAATAAAGTTAATGTGGATTAGAATCAACTTAACGATCTATGTACTACACACTTCATGATACTCATTACCAGCAACTGGATAATATATCCCCACACTAAAAGGTAAGAAGGTAAAACTAAAGGATTGGATGTTAGTAAAATTAATTCTAGATAAATTAAAAAAAAAAATAATATTAAGCTATAAAAGAAAAAAAATATATAATTCTCAATCATTTTTATAATTGCCCATCATTTTAACAATCAGGAACTCTATTTCAAGATGACAATGGAATGATTTATGTATAGCAATAAAACCCTATGATCTTTCTTAAAAGGCATATCAAAAGATGAAAGTACTGACAAGTGTAAAACCAAACTAATGTTGGCCATATAGACACTGGTATATTGGGGGATCTACTGTTAACCAACAGCTGGAAGGAGACCTAAACATCCTATAAAAACATTGAATTGCACTGGCTTTCACATCACTTCAAGGATAACTTTGTTATTTGGGTATTTTATCAATATTATCAAGACCTAAACTTGTTCCACAACAATAACATCATTCAGTTTGTTAGCATTAGAAGTCATTTCATTTCACTCACTTCAACTTAAGTTTAACAAAAGATGTAGAGTATTCAATGGGAAAATGCAACTCCCTAAATACACAATTTCCCTAATTATTCTACATAAGAGTGACAGCCAAGTCCATGATCATACTTTGGAAATTCTTGAAATCTAACCAGTTCTGTCTATAAGTGAGAAACAGATTTTCTCCTGCCCTTATTGGAATGTATGGTACTTAAGTTTAATATAATTTCCTCATTATGAATTAAAACTAATGAAAAAGACTTATATTTTACCAGAAAAACTAACGATAGAATTCTATAATTTCAATGCAGATAGTAATGCAGTTTAGCAACTTTACAAATTAATGATGGTGGTTATTGGGTTGTAATCTATTAGTTCCTTCCACATAAAAGGAATAAAATAATATACACAGAAAGCATAACATATTGCCTCAAAGAATCAAATGAAAATTACACTCATATCAGCCATTAATCAGGTTTATAATTTATTTTGCCTGCTAAGTAATTATATCTGTTTACTGTATTACTTTGGTAGGAACTCATATCAATGACACAAGTTTGCACACTTTGAATTGTTTCAGTTTCTTTGAGAAGCCTGAACTTTCCTATCTTTGGAAACAAAACATTCAAACTCTGAAATGCAACATGGAAGAGGCCAGAATGTCTTCATTAAGGCTACAGAAATATTTACATGCCCTGCTGCTATATGCATTTTGAACTTAATGTCAGGCTGGAAGTATCTAATGCCCAACAAAGAGACATTACCCTCACTTTGACAAACTTCAACTAAAAAATCCACAGAAGAGGCAGGTTAATGCCCAGGTTATATCATTGTATGTATGCTTCTTAGAGCCATCTGTGTAGTCAACCATTACACGTCACGTGTAAAAGTATGTGCATTGCATTAACCTAATTCTCATTATACTTCTCTCTTGATTACTAGTACAGCAATTCACAAGTTCTAATTTTCACCTCTCATTAAGCAATCACAAAAAATGTACCATACATTAAGAATATGTTGTATTTCCTTAACGGCACTCCATGCAGAAGTATTTTACTCTCAACAATATTAAATTATAGTAATTATAAACTACGAAAGAAGTATAGCTCCTTGACCACAGTTTTCATCACACAAAGATGTTAATGAATATACCTTGCAACATCATTAAGTGACAGCAGCTGCTGCCAATTAAAGGTTAAATATTTTTTTATCTTAATGTGGCAACAATAACTCAAGACATGAAAGACATACAAAGTTGTAGGACACCCATGGGTATTTGTATTGGTAAAGAAATTCAATACATGTGGAAGTTAACTTACTAATCAAACACAGTTACACAATTCTTTTCTGAAATTGTTTACACTACTGGAATGGAACAAAAAATATCAATGGCTTGGGAATTAACATTTCAAAACACTATAGGGCAAGAAATATGTCTCATTGTACATGTTATTTATCTTATCATTACAGTACTGTTAGGCAAACAGGAAAATATAAGGGCTGGGGACTGATAAAGGCAAAAATTGTTTGAAGACTTTTTTTTCTTTTTTCTAAGTAGGTAGATATTTTAATTTCTAAGCTGCAATAAAATGAAGTAAATCTGAAGCACATATTTTGGAAAGTGAAACAAGATTCAAACATTTCACCACTTTTTAACAGGATATTCACTCTATTCTGGACTGCAAATTTTGCAATTATTTACTAATATCTCCTAATCATGTGTTGACTTAGGGTCTGAATCTGATGTAAGTCGTTCATGTGCTTTCCACAAACAAGGTCGTCCGAGTGGATCGCTACCCTTTAGGTTGCCTTCTGGGAAAGTCTGGTTGCAATGTTGAGTCTTTGCACAGACACCCTGAAAAGTTGCATTACTCCATCAAAAAATGAAATCGCTGATATATCTTTATAACGTTCATGAGAGAAGCTAATTGTTAAAATGAAATTGAACTGAAAACTTACAAAATTTCAAAGGCTTTACCAATGATTCTTACATACTCAAAATAGCTGTTACACTGATAATCCCTTTGGTATGGTCTGCTTCCAGGAAAGAATGTACAGTAGGAAAGAATGTTAATGGCATTTACACTATCTACTTTTGAATTAAAATCTGTTCTCCTGAATTTTTTTTATCAAAAGTACAATATCCAAATTATTTCCACTTTCAAATTTATAAGATCAATAAAATTGTTATTGAGAGAATTATAAACTAATGCATCTACCAGGGTGTGCATAATTTCTCGCAAATTAATTATTAAAAAAAATTGTAACATTTCTTATAAAATTCACATTACTTCAATACAATTTTGTCATAACTGACTTTATCAAAAATAAAAAATGAATTCTATATCAGACTCCCATTTTCTATTGTAAGATTAATTTGTTTAACATGGGGTCTGGTTGATATACATATTAATATTGAAAATATTTTATTAATGAATTTGGACTGGTTACCAAAAATCTAAATTACAGAACTAAACACTGCCGTTATTTTCCAGATTGGCTCTGATATCTACTGCTGAATGTCAAAATAGAAAAAGCAACATCCTTTTATTTTCTATGATGCAGTTTACTTATGTGGAATCAGAAGATTATTAATATTTACTGTTCTTAAAATTCTTCAAATGAAAATAGCTGGAACTTCTGAAATAAAAATCATTTATTTTTACACAAGTCTAAACTACCGACCATATTCACTGAAAAGGCCCCAAAATTACATATCATTTGGTGATAAAATTTCAACACCAGGTGATGCTCAAAGTGACTGAAGGGTAATCTATATGTTAGCTTCTTAATTTCTTTTGTTTTTGCTGCTGCAAATGCATACTTCTTATTTTCATTTATTTGAAAAGCACACAATCTTCGGTTAACATAAACCCAAGATGGAGCCTCCATTCATTAATAACTAAACTCTCATTGGTTATAATAATGTTTTGCAGATGTGAGGAAAGTATTTGACAGACTAAACTACCTGAAGCTGCACAAATAAGGGACACTCCATTATTCAACTGGCATTTTATGTTGCTGGTTCTCCATACAGCAATTCTGCGTCAAATGGCGTAACATATTGTCGTGCACCTTCGGCTCCCTAAATGGGATCAGGAATGGGGCATTCTCTTTCCATACCTATTTAATACGTTCACAGATGCCATGAATGTCAAATTGAACTCACTCCCAATTGGATGCACTATCCATGAAACAACAATAAACCTCTCTGTTACGCCGACAATATGGTTTTGATTTCCCCACCAGTGCAAGGTCTCCAGTGACTAATTTGACACTTGCTGCCAATATGCTGGGGATTTTGATATCCTATACAACAAAACCAAGACCCAGTGCATGTTGCTGCTCATGAGATCGCTTACACATATTGCAGAACCACAAAATTTTTCTCGGAAATCATCAGCTGCAATTCGTATATGAATTTCCATATTTGGGCCACATTTCCATGGAAGACCTAAAAGATACAGCAGACATAGAACAGAGGCATCATAAACTTATGCGAAACTGGCAACATGATTGCAAGGAGGTTTGCCTTCTGTCCCTGAGACACGAACCTGTTGCTCTTCTGCTCATACTGCTACAGTATGGGTGTCCCTTTTAGACAAACTAAACCTGAGAGACCATGAGATATATCACTATTGTTCACAATGACATTCTGAGACACCTCACAAACACTCCTAGCTACCACTCCACCATGCAGATGTTCATAGAATTTAAAAATCACTGTTAGGCAAACAATGTCCAGTTTAATCACCCGACTGACAAACAGCAGCAATTCGCTCATACAAAGCATCCTAAGCAGTGAGTCAAGAAGATCTAAATTGTGGGAAAGATGGGATAATGAGGCATCTGTTATTTATGACTTATTCTCTTTCTGTAATTAGGAAATGTCATCTGCAGAATCTGTCACTATCATTATTATTATATTATTACATTATTAATATTTCTACATTTATTGCTGTTATTAGTATTTTCTTTTTCTACTATTACTGTGGTTAATTTTCAGCTGATAAAGTATCAGAGAGAAGTAAAGAATGGAGATTTTTCCCAAGAAGAGAACCATTTTCCTCTGGTGTCTTGAGCACCATCTCCAGAGAGAACATGGGTACTACCAAGGTTCCACTCCTACCATTTCAAGAGAGCTAAGTATTCCCTCCAAAACTTCTTGTACAAATCCACTACTAAGACAAAACAACAACATCAGAACTGGAAAGGAGGTAACTAGGGCATCCTTTACAGTAACTCCCACAGCAACGAGATGACATCTATGAAGAACAAGCCCAGATCCTATAGAACTTCCTTAATTTTAACATAAACTGGTACAAAAGCCTTGTAGTTCAGTAAGGAAGCATAAATAAGAACAGTCAATGTTAAATTGAGTGCTTCAGTACAGATGTTGCTGCCCTAAAGGAGTAAGTTACTATGAACACTATCTTGAGGGATATCATTTACTTATCTGTATGAATTTCACATTGGCTATAAAGACCTAAAAGGTGCAATCAGCATTAATTATTATGTGTTGTTTTGAAAACAGATTATCTTTATGCAGTATCCAATGCCTTCAGAATATCAAAGGATATAACTGTAGTGTAGTACCATATGTTTTAAGCAGAGGGCTCAACAAGTCCTGTTACTCTAGATGGCTATACATTTACAAAGTACATATAATGCTTTGATAGAGATAATATCTTCACATCTTGAAATTCAACTTGACTAAAGTATTGAAGCAATCTTATTGAAAATCAATAACCCAATGGTCAAATACTACTACCTACTCTAAAGGTCATTTGCTTTAACTTATCATCATCTATTGCTGAATCATGCAGCAACTCTATGCCCTTTTAAGATATCTTTCTACATTACAACCTCTCTGGTATATATATAAAAAAAAATTATTCCCTGGGAGTAAAAACCCACTGCTAGCGAGTCCATTTAAACCTAACAATTACATTGTCAACAGTAAAGCATGAGTCATTAATGTAATCTGGCGCACCTCAAATCACATTATCACCACCTGGTAGAGGACATTACCACAAAACAATATGCTTTTAGTGCTTCAAACCTTTTCAGTATCTGCTGTCAGTAATTTAAGCTTTTGCAAAAACAAAAAGTTTGTATTTCTGTACCATGTCTTAGAACTATAAAATGACGAGCATGAATATTTCTTTTCTAGTTTCTAGTCTCAAAATTTTTATATTTTACAACAATAAATATTTTTACCATTTCAGTGATTAAGTACTTGTCATGTGACCAAACAAGAAGCTATGCAGTTATTTTTATATAGTACTAGTCTTCAAAGTCTACACTAACCATGCAGATAAACACTCTGTGAGGTTGACAACTACAGTAATACAGATTAAAAATGTGGTTACACCAAAACAGAGAAGTGGTGAATTACAACAAACACTGGTCATGGAAAATACTTTCTGAAAAACAAGGAAATGACTCTTCAATCAAATTCAAGGGAAGACAAACTGTACACTAGGTTAACCACCACCAAGAGAAAAGGAAATCCAAAACAACACACACACTGCTTCAATAGATAAATATGCACTGCATAAGAATGGTGTAATTATCTACTTGCACAGTGATGTACGAAATGTGAACACAATAAAATATACTTACATTTGCCAATTAATAAAATTCTTCAAACAAAGAACAGGAATACTTATGGAATGTGTCAAAGTGAAGAAATAAAACGAGTCCTACTTTCCTGGGATTGAAGTATTATTTCCAAATAGTTTCCATCTTCAGTATTATGTTAAACCCTAATAATATTTTTACTGGCATTAGACAGCAACTGATAAGAGCTTTAACTTACTGTAACCATATGCTGATTACACATAAACCAAGCATTTCAATGAAAATTTTTGCAATTGTACATGTACTATACCAAACAACACATAGTACAAAAGTTTGGAACACTTTTATAACAATTTATCATAAAAGCTTAACATAAACATTTCTTTAAAAATTTCTTAATTTCAACTTTTTGTAAACCAAAGTTGCCTATAAAATAGCCAAGTTATTTTACCTAAAATATCTGACGTGGTCATGTTTATAAATTAATTTCCCATCAATTCTTTACTTCTGGCCTTACTGTCTTCATCACAGAAAAATACCTCCAACTATACCTTACGTTATCCTAATACAGTATACGGTAACTTTAACAGCCCATCAGGTGACAAACATGCTAACAGCTTGGGCAACATATTTTCCAAAATACACTGCTTTATTTATTCACAAGTTACTATATAGTAAAAACTGTAAATCTCTCATGAATGTTACATCACTTCAGGGACCAAAGCTCCCATCATTCAAATAAAACCATAGGCCAATGTAACTCTTCACCCATGCATGAACTATCTCTAAACATGGTAAATTTCTTTTGATTTTTTTCATAAAATTTTTATAACTGAACCAAAACACTAAGCAGCTTGTTTCACTTTTGTGCAAACATTTTAAATAAAGATATGGTTATGTATTGGTTAACATTAAAAACTTGGCAAGAGGTTTCTTTCTGTGCAGTAGTAAAGTACCAATCAATTGGCACTTTTAACAAAAAAACCTGTCCTTGATTTACAATACAAGCAAAACTGAATTCACAAAAGATTCCCATTATAAGGGCCCACAGGCTGTGCAAAAAGTAAGTTATACAATTACCACAGTAAAAAGGGAATTGCAAATTCTCCCTTTAGTTCCTTTTGCAAGGTTCATCTTAATAAAGTTGGTTTACTTTAGTCTGGTTCATCCTTTACCATTATACAGAATAACTTACTAAATTTTTCAAAATACTTATTTGATCATTTTTTTTATTACAGACAATCAAATACCCATAAAGATTTCAATTGAGGTAATTTTTTCTTTAAAAAAATGCTGTAAACAAAAACAATGCTATTCAAAAATAAGCTTTTGTATAACCTTATTACTCATAATTAACTTTTTATTCCTATCTCAACCCACTAACCAATGTACGTATCTCATTTTTCTGTGAGCCAACAGCCATCTGGAAAAGTTTGGGAGGAAGAGGGCACTGCTGATTATGATTACCAATTCATTTGTATAACAGATTGTTTCATGCAAAAACTCTGCTATACAAAATCCTTATCATAATTACCATGAATTGCAACATAGGTTGGAGGGCAAAAACAACAGCAAGTCTAAATAGACTAAAGGTCCAGCTGCAAGAACTCCAACGCCTGTAAACGAAAGATGGTGATGCCAAAGACGACCTCAGTTATCCAGTAATAGTTCTTGTAAGTTATCGATGAAACAAAAGATGTAACCCTAGACAGTACCTGACAAGTAACTCTCGTGAATCCAAGTCTATTCATATCTAACAGACTCAAGAGACAGAATGCACCATTGTAAGAAGTATGTTATACCAATCAGTCACTAAACAACTAACACTTCAACACAAGCTTTGCTAGCATCCTAAAAACTTAGAATCATTCTTAACATATTACCTCCTATAACATCCATCCTCTAAATTACCCTCTACACCACTCTCTCTCCACAAAATATCTGTCAATTCTGTTCTAAGCTTTACCTCAGCCAACATATATTGTCTGGATTCAAGACAAAATGTTAAGTGCAAAAATACTATGTTCTTCAAACTGACATCTTATGCAGTTTTGCATTACTTGTCAACAAAAATCAAAGTGAATAGAAACCCAAGAACAGCTCAACATTCAAACTACACAAAAGCCAAAACTGGAAAAGGCCTATTCATATACTAACTATATGAGCTTGCTGATCTACTAAATTTAACCTAACTCTTATGTTAACCAAAACTCATGCTTCTATCTATCAACAATAAATTGATTTAGCAAAGTACTGATTGCTGGGTGTCTAATATTTGAGATAAGGTAATTCCGCATCTTTACGTTTGACATCTGGGATTTTTAAACCTCCATGGTTCAAATGATAACAGTAAACTGCTCAACTAGGCTAATATGGATGGAAATCTTAAATTTTTAAGGTTAGGGGTATAAATTAGCTCTTTACTACATGAATTTCTAAGCTATGATACTTTGCTTATAGTAATTAAATGTCTTGTATTTACCAAACAACTGTTAGATATTTTTGTAATGGACTGCAACTAATTTTTCATATATATCACTAAGTGTTTATGTACACTCGACAAGAAAACTGAAGATACAGTGTTCATTAGCTTTCGTTCATCGAATTTCCCATTTGTTTTTACTGAAAAGACATAATATCGCTACATTTAATCTAGAATATGAAAATACACTGCAAATTATATCATTTTAGTTAAAACTGCAAAACAAAACTGTTCAGATACTTAAAAACACGATATATGTCCGAAGTAATTGGAATTTCTCAGATGGATTCGTTCATAGAGATCTGGTAGATAGAATGTGAATTTCTAATTGTAGTACTATGTATCACGACGACAATATATATACTCGTTTTCCTTCATGAACGGGGATATTATTGTATCATTGTAGGTGGCGAATGCAATTATTTTTAGCTTCTACAAACTCGTGTTTGTATTCCAAAGCGTTTAATGTTAGCTGACGTCAATGGCAGCCAATGTTGCTAAGGCTAAGGTAGGTTGAGCAAATCTAGTTGCATCCGCAAGAGCGTTTTCTATGATGTGGAAGAGCCCTAGAACTTCGAGCGGGAAAGCGCAAGTCACTGGATACTGGCTTACGTAACGGATTTCACACTTTGATTACTTTGACGTTGACATGGATCGAATGCTAGTTGCTGTTTACAAAGCTACCGTCTTTAAACATAAATCTTTATCAAGGTTAAAGTAGCATGTCAGCTCAAAGATTTTCTGGCTATATGCTCCCATTACAAAGCAGTTCGTAAATGCATTTCTTTGCTGCGAGGCTGAAAGATCTCCCAACACATCAGCATCATTTGCACGATATAAAACTTTAATTGCCTGTGCAATACATATTGAGTTATTTGTGTTAATAACTATATTTACTTAACACAGTTTTTTTTGGGAATGATTTGTGGATGAAACCCGATTTTCAAAAGTACAGATTATATCAAGAGAGCAAGAATGACCGCAGCCTGTGTCTAAAATTTTCCACGTCTTTTTACAATCTTTTGAATGTTATGGCAACTGTCGAATGAAATCAAGATTAGGGTATGAATTTCTTAGAGAATTAACTTGAATATAATGATCCTTCAAATTTTATCTAGCATAGTGCAGCACGATCTTGGCAGTCATATCACCCCGTTTCCCAGGTATCTGTCCACCGACTCACCGCTCTTTCTTCTGCCTTTCTCCGTCACAAGTCCGTCACCAATACTATAATTTCTCTCTCTCTCTCTCTCTCCACTTCTAAAACATACTTTAAAAATATATATATTACCAATCAATCTCCCAAAGAAAATATAATAAAATTAAGTAGTTATCAATAGGCCTAAGCTTTCACGTAAGCAGATTTTGTTCTCTCTCTCTCTCTCTCTCTCTCTCTCTCTTTTAAAACACATTTGAAAAAATATTATCACTCAATCTTTCAAAGTAAATATAATGAATTAAGTATCTCTACAGATAGGCCTATGCTTGTGCTCTCTCTCTCTCTCTCTCTCTCTCTCTCTCTCTCTCTCTCTCTCTCTCTCTCACTTTTAAAGCACATCTGAAAAAATATTATCAGTCAATCTTTCAAAGTAAATATAATTAATTAAGTATCTATAGATAGGCCTATAATTGTGCTCTCTCTCTCTCTCTCTCTCTCTCTCTCTCTCTCTCTCTCTCTCTCTCTCTCTCTCTCTCTCTCCACTTTTGAAAATTTTGAAAAAAATATTGTCACTTAATCTCTCAAAGTAAATTTAATGAATTAAGTATCTCTATCGATAGGCGTATGCTTGCGCGCCCTCTCTCTATCGTCATAATATTTCATTCTTTACTGTATTGTTCCTCACGATTTCCACAAGTACTGACCAAATTTTAAAACACTTTCTCTCATTGTTTAAGATCCGTCTTCAATTACGCATGAATGTTACGTCAGTTTAGTGTCAAACATTACTTATAAATAAGGTTTCACACTCAGTAGGTTTTAAAAAAGGATGATCGATATTCTACCCTGAACTGACGTTACCAAATCAACATTAATGAATAATATAGAGCCTGTTTCTAGATTAAAGTATAAATTATTAAAGGACCTCTACAGAATCTTTATGGTGTAAAGTTAATGGAAATCTAGAAAGCAACAAACGCTATGATTTTGAAGCTCTGCCCCCTTTCTAGAGTTGCCAGGTGTGGCATTATTGAACACTATATGTCCGAAGATTTAAAAAAACTGTATCTTAACATTCCTTGCCGAGTGTACATATATTATGTAAGGGGTATCCCACAATGAGGAACAAGTCTATTTATGGCACAATGGTTATTATAACACAAAATATGGACTCTTCAAAAGCAATAGCAATTATTTGGCATGATTACCATACTTTAATTTCATAACCACCTTCCATGTTTTCCCTTCAATAAGTATAATGTATATTATGTCACAGAGGAAAGACAGAAAAGCAATGTTCAAAATAAAGCACACCACAGCTTAATCACTGATGCAACAAAATATGGAATTGTAAAATGATAATGTATAGTACTGAATACCAGCAATCCACAATTAAAATCTATTAATGTGTGTGTACTAGGCCATGCAATGCAGTTCATATTGTATGTCAAATTACTCAGAACTTACTGCTAAACCTTCATGCACATTTAACAGTAATGCAGTTAATGTGCTGAAAAGATAGCCACAAAAAATAAATAAATAAATAAAAACGGTGAAATACCAAGTGGACAAATGGACTGTAGCTATGGTTATAGGACACTGCTATTGGCAATTATTCCTGATAAATGGCGCATAAGACTCACTATAATAGGCACTGTCACCACAAGGGTGGGAGAAACCCACAGTATCACCAACAGAACACAAATTATAAACAGGATATAGATTAAATCACAGGAGCAATAGCTATAACATGACAAAGGACATCTTATACAAAATTTAATTTCAGGACAAGATAACCACTCTGTGAACCTTTCATTTTTGCCCCCTTTCAATTAAAAAAAATCCGATGTCTACTCCTATATGATCTACAATGTTAAATTAATATAGTACCTGGCCTTCCCTACACCTTCATCCAGACAAAGAAATCTTAGTGAAAATCATTGGTTTGCAAAATGCAACTCTTTTAATTTTCATTGCTACTGTCATAATAAAGCCAACTCAATCCTTTCTAATATATATATAAAAAAAAAAAAAATTTAAGTTCGGTTTTGTCCATCAGATAGCTTTGAGCCTAGTGTGAAACTAATGAAAATGGTTGAAACATAATGGAAGAGTTGAAAGTTTTGCAAGTTACGATTTCACATATGAACTTCAATTGTTTGAAGTAGCCTGACCATAGGCTGAAATGTTGTCACTTGACCAAGGTACAAGGGCAAGAGTTGTTATTCAGTGTTGTCTATTCTACTTGTGATTTTTCAATAGAAATTATTGTCATTTATTGCAGCAAAACAATATACGTATACTTTACTGACCAAATACACATCATAAACTTTAGTTTGTGGGTTTGGTAGTGTGAAATCCCCCAAACTACAAAATTATAAAATGCTCCACATAAACCACAATGGAATAACATATAAATCTGTGAAAATTTTCACAATTTTTCTGATTTTCTTACCATTTACATATTTCTTTATCAAAAATACGTTAACTAATTTTTAAAAATTAAATGCAGTTATACCACCACAAACACTGCTTTATTAATTGGTATACTTCATGAGCGTTTTTTTTATTTCATAATAACCTTGCTTTGCTAACCAAAGATACTCTGAATAAAGAGGGGAAAAAAGGGAGTGTTGAAAGAAAAATGTGCAGATTATGACATCCTTTATAAATCATTAGATTCTTTTTATTATATGGTAACCTTTTATTTAGGTGTAGCATGTTCTATAAATTTACTAATCTGGGGAAAATAAAAATTCTATTAGAAGTGGCAGAATTACAGGTTTCGTTATCAGCAAAGTGTAAGTATTACTTACTTTACAATACCTACAATATGAAATGATATTTCTAAAGAAGGGGGTAGACAGTATAGGATGTTTGGGCCAATGTTGCCAGTTACGTGGATTTCTTATTCTTGAGTACGTATTATCTTCCCCAAAGAAAACTTCTATTTCATCCTATGCTCTTGGATGCCATCTTTACATGTTTCACCCCTTTTCCTTCTTAGTTTTTGATATGTAGTTTCCAAAACTATCCTATCCATAATATAACCATCCATAAATCTTTTCAAAATACTGAAAAATGTCACCTTCAATACCATCAAAATCATGATGACTGATTATCTACTAAAGTGAAAATGCAGAGTTAAAATCATTAACTTCTTTCAATAACAGAATCTGGCATGCTTTCCTCATTTACATTCCACATGATTTCATTTCAGTGCAACTATTATAATTTCCTGAACCCGAAACATCCTTTAACTCATCACTCATTATTTATGGCTGTTCAATTATGTGCATGAATTAGGAAAGAAAACAAAGCATGATCAATGGTAGTGTACTCAACTGCTCTCTGTAGACAACAGCTGTCTTTTGTGTTAACAAAATTACTACTGCCACATATGGTGATATTGGAAATAAACTCCCTCTATTATGGGTCTAAACACACAAATTGGTGTTAAGCACCGATTTGATAATTTTTTGGTGTAAATCTAAACAGAAAATTTATTCAACCCCTAGAACCTAGCTTAATCAATTTGATAATTTTGGGCCAAGAGTTTTTCGGTCTAATCAGTGATGGCATAAGTTTGTAAACACCATAATAGGCAATAATAATCAGAAAAGGGGTCACCCACATAATAAGAAAAATTTAAACAATCAAGATATAAGTTTTTGTAATCTGTATGCTCACAAATGATAGCATACATACATAAACTTCACATGACAAGACAAGACAGCCGTAGATTTCTTCAGAAGTACTGCAAAATATGAAATCTTAAAAAAAAAAAAAAAAAAAAAAAAAAAAAAAAAAAAAAAAATGGAGTGAAATGCCATATGTAGAGTACTGTCAACCAATTTGGTAACAGATCTTATATGAAAATTACTATGAACCTTATTTAGGCATTGTTCTTCTATATATGTATAAAATCTCCACAATAGCTTCAGCTGACCTCTAAAAGTGTTTTCCACAAAACACTCTTGAAGAACTTTCATATTTCCTAATTTCTATAAATTTTTCAGCTTCATAAGTACATACATATGAAAACTACAGTGCTCTAAATTTGCAACATGTTTACAAATCTGATTACTGGCTGGATACCAATAACCAGTCCAATAAATCATCACTGCTTAAGATCAGACATGATTTATTTAAATTCCTGGAGTTCCCATTTCTTTCTTTCTTTCCCAACAGATTCTCCTGCTATAGTAAAACATTTCACTAATGTTCTTTTAAGATAATCTGAAAAAATAAATACAAATTGCCATTTTACATTGAAAAATTCAATACTGGCGAGTGTTGATTAACATACAACTTTTACGTCCTTTACAGCGTAAGTTGACGGGGTATTTTTCAAGACTGAATGAATTCATTCAATCAGACCCATACAGACGTCATTGCAGGAACTGACAGTCTTTCTACTGTGTGCAGCCAGAGACTTCAACACTTTTCAGATAGGAAGAAATCTCATTTTATTGCTCACATTCAAACAGTGTCTTGATTGTTCCTACAGTAATATAAACCTTCAACTCCCTGAGCCAGGGTAGTTACAGTTCGTCAGTACAGCATTCTTCAGATTCCTGATTCATTTTCAACTACAAGTAGGTTTCGTTTGCAGTGAAGTTCTGTAAAACTATACCGTCCTACACTTCCAAAACAGGGATCAATTCTGATCATAAAAGGTTTTTTCCTGGTACAATCAGGATTATTTTCTCTGATCATACAAGGTTTTTTCCTGGTGCAATCAGGATTATTTTCTAACTCCAGGTCTACAGATCAGGCCTACTCCTTGGTACAACAGCCTTGGTGTTCTCTTCTGCAATACTCTTCTTAGCACATGGATGAAGACTAATTCTTGAAGATGGATGGAAAAGGGAGTCCTGGTCTTCAACAAGGTCAGAGGTGTGCGAGGACATGGTATAATGGAGAGATTAATACTTTTCCTCTGGGGTGTTGTGCACACTTCTCCTCCAGATACTTTGTGCCTCTAAACAACAACCGAAAATCATTCACGTAACACTTCAAGAGGTTAGGTTGGGTTGGGGCAAATTAGGTACTTAACCTAACATAGCCTAGCTTAACTAGCTCTAGTCTAACCTTACCAAAGGAATTTGTATCTGGTGATTAGAAATTAATTCCTTGATATAATGTGGTTCGGATCTCACAATAAGCTGTACGTCCTGTTGCTAGGTAACCAATTGCTTCCTTGCCTCATAAAAATATCTAATCCTTCGGGCTAGCCCTAGGAGAGCTGTTAATCAGCTCAGTGGTCTGGTTAAGCTGATGTACTTACTTTTACTAACCTTATCAGTCCTGCATTTCAATATCCTGGTAATTCTTGTCTTATGGCATCAACCAGGAGGAAGCCTCCTGCTCTACAAGGGATTAGGTGGGATTAGGTTTGGTTGGGTACTTAGCCTAACGTAACTAGTCCTCGCCTAATCTTGCAAAAAACTGCGCTTCAGTAACCTGGGTGTTCTTGATCCATGGCATCATCCAGAGGGTAGTTAACTGTCAAAAGTCTATAGTTTGGGTTAAGTTAAGGTTTACTTGACCCAACCTTGCCTAGCCTAACCTGGCCTAATCTGCACCTCAATAACCTGGATCTTCTTAACTCTCTAAGCCTGAGGATCAGAGGATGTTGTTAAAGAACGGTACCATGGCAGTTCCTTAATCAACATGGGAGGGGGGCTATTAGCTCTATTGATGGCGCACATTCCACTGATAGTGCGGGTGCGTGGGTTTGCAGCAGCACACCCAACACAGTAGTAGAATCACAAGAGAAGTGACATTTTGGTGTTTAAGGAAAAGGAAAGTCCCAGAAAAGTTGGTTAGGCTGGTCAAGATGATATATATAAAAGAACAAGCACAAAAGTGATGACAGCAGTTGGGGAAACAGAAAACTTTGAAGTTAGTGTTGGATTACACCAGGGGTCAGCATTAAGCCCATTTTTGTTCGTGCCGGTCATGGATGTGCTGAGTGAAGGGATCAGGATGAAGAGCTGTGGGAGTTGTTGTACACCAATGATCTGGTGATTACTGATGAAAATGAGGAGGCCCTACAGAGAAGGGTTGGAGAGTGGCAGGAGTCTTTAGAGAGGGGTGGCTTAAAGGTGAATGTGAATAAAACAGGAGGTTTTGATAAGCAGTGGGGAAGATAAGAGACAGAATAGTAATACTACAAGGAAGAAGAGGCTCAATTATGAAAAAGGCAGAAAAGTTTAAATACTTAGGATCTACTTCAAGCCAAGAGGGAGGATGTGAGGCTGAAGTTGACAGTAGGATAAAAGTTTCATGGGGGAAGTGGAGAGAGTAACTGGAGTGGTATGTGATAATAAAGTGCCAATAAAGCTAAAAGTCAAGATATATAACACAGTTATAAGACCAGTGTTAATGTATGGAGCAGAAACATGGGCTCTAAGAAGAAAAGAGGAATTAAAGTTTGAGAAAACATAGATAAGAATGGTGAGGTGGATTATAGGAATATCGCTGCTTGAGAGACTGGAAAATGATGAAATAAGAAGAAGGGCACATTCAGTAAAGATTACAGAGGTGATAAGTCACAATTGAGATGGTATGGGCATGTGTTGAAGATGGATGACGGGGAGATAGTGAAGAGGGCTTGGGAGGAACCTGTTAGAGGAAGAAGATTGAGAGGGAGACAGAGAATTACATGATGAGATAAAGTGAAGGAAGATATGGAGAGAAGAGGTTTGGAGGAGGATGATGCCTTTGATAGAAGGCAGTGGAGAAGGTGCATCAGGCAACTGAGCACTTAACGTAGGGATGATAGTGGGAAAAAAGAAGACTCAGCACAGTGGTCAACCAGACACATTCCAAGATGATGGACATATGACACACAAGTTCAGTCAATAGTCAGTGTTAGCATCAATTGGTCTGGACGCCTTGACGTTTCAAAGGATTGTTCTATCTAGGGAGACGTTTAATTACTTTCAATCTCAACAAGCCAAAGATGTTACTACTGGGGTCTCTCTCTACAGACCATGGGCATAACAGCCATTGACCAAGCCAAATTGTAAATATCACTTCTCATCTGTTCAGCGAAGTTAGCAATGATGGGATCAGGTTGGTACTTGGACAAGTGACCCCCTGGAGAACTAGATTCTGTTGACGTCTAGGAGACATCTTTCGCATCCATGGTCAGAAATGTTGGGGCAACTAAGTACTTGGATAAGTGACCTTCCAGAAACTTCAGATGCTGTTTGTGTCTAGGAGACATCTTTCAACTCCACAATTCAAGTCTTGGGCTTACAATTTCCCATCATTTTGCCTGATTCGTCGGGAGATCAACACCACCTCCAACTAAGTTCTGATGTGTTCTTGGTTCCTACTTAGTCAAGAAGTGGTGTATAAGAGCTCCATTTCTTATGTCAAGATGTACTCACACTCCTCCTGTGAGGAGTGGCAGATGTAAGTAGTAGCTGCTGTTACTGCAATTACCAGTTGATCCAAAACCTGAGGAGAGAATATTGTGTGGCTCTTAAGACAGTTTCAGGAGTCTCAGTTTCCAGTTTCAGTCTCAGTTTCCAGGCGCTCCTTTGATAGAAACACCAAGGTAGTGCCATGGTTACACTATCCTCCTCCAGAGATTTTTCATTCTTCAGAACATTGACCAGGGTGGCAGACTTCTACACTTCCTTTCTTTGAAAACACAATTCTTTTTAGACTTTCAAGAGTCTCAACATCCAAGACACACTCCTTATAGTGTAATGGCAACATCATCACGGTAGTAGCATGGTCACTAAAAGATTCTAGTGTCCTTTCATCTACTCTATGGCAGTGCAAGTACATGAGCAAACAGGAGTACATTCTCTACAGTGGCCACCAGACATCCCAAACAAGATGGATGTAACTGCAACAATTATTTGCTGAAGTCTGGAGATAAGGACAGTTGATTTTGGCACCTTGACTTCCAGAAATTCATTCAACCTCTGAAGAAGCTTGATCATAGTCCTTATTTTCTCGATTTCCTCAAGTTGGCGCTGTTCTGATCTGCCTTTTCACACCTTTCAATAAGTAAGACACCTTTGGTATCCATTTACATCTGGAAGCTTACACCTTTTGTCATTCTACATTTCGAAGATCAGTGAGATGGATAATTCCCTTTCTATGGTCTTATGGTGCCAATGACAGTATGACATCTATTTTGCCTCCATAAAAACTACTTTCAACCCAATGTCAATGGCTGATTTGTTAGCTTCAAGTTGCCCAAGAAATGGTGTTTAAATTGTCATTTCTTTGACTAGTGAGATCATCAAATGAGCACACCCCGCAACTTCCTGGTGGACATCAGTATGTTTTGGGTCAGATCTTTTGAGACCAGGGTCATCAGAACCTGTCGAACGAGTACTAGGATGGAATGTAATCATGCAGATCACATGCATCTCATTTCACCTTGGGACACTGCCCATAGGTCCTTGATTCCACTGTTGTTATACTAAAGAGAGGAATACAGTATCAAAAAGGAAAAAATAAAAAATAACACTACAGATTGTGACAAAACTTTTTCTCCAAATTATTAGCTTAACACATTTTCAATGTCACGGTCAAGAAAGAGGTTTTTAGTTAATCCCATGAAACAAAAAAGATTAAAACTTTCCATAAAAGCCTTCCAAAATACGTGGGAGAAAAAAGATAACTTCACTAAATTACCAACACAAGGCTTCCCAACACAAGATTCTGCAGACCTCCATGAATATACTTTTTCTGTTTTCTGTAAGCCATTCTAAAAAAAAAATTCTGAAATTATCAAATTCATGTGTAACGCAGCTGAAACTTTTGACACTGACAGATATGATTCTCTATGAAACGTCTTTATATATGATTTCTTTACTATAGCATTACTATCCAAAGAATGTTAAAGCCTAACCATTACATAGCCTCAAATAAAGTTCTCATAAGGCAGGCTGAAACAAAAACTTAAAATTAATGATCTAGACCAAAAAAGTTAAATGTCTGAAAGGGTATATTTTAACCCTTAAGGGATGGGCTAAATATAGTACGTATACTGTTAAGCACCCCCCCCCCCCCCCACCGGGCAAACTTGACAAATTTTTTACTAATTTATATTTTTCATAGCTAACAAACCTGTGGTCTTAACATTAGGACAAATCTTCTGGTGCCAGCTGGAAAACGAGTTAAAAAATAATAAGAATTGTACATGCAAGGAATTGGTGGCTTCTGTCACAGGAACAAGGTGGAAAGAAGTCAAGAGACCCAAGACTAACCTCATGATGTATCAGTTTTTCTTCCAAACCATAGTTAACAAGAAGAGGGGTGGCTAGAGGTGGGCAGTAAGTGTAAAGACTGTAGGTTTGTTAGCTATGAAAAATACAAATTAATAAAAAATTTGTCATTTGTTCATAAGCAGAACAAACCTGGGTCTTAATATTAGGATAAAATCACACTTGGCAAGAGGTATGAGAATTCTGAACCAACTGGAGGTTCAGCACATCTGGTCATCCTTCTTAGATAAGAGCATTCCAAGGAAGGAAACCTAACCACTGAACTGTTAGATATGTGTATCTAACATTCAGACCACTGGGTTAAAATAAAATACAGAATGCTGGGATTCACTGCATAAACATATAATGGAAGTTAAAGATGTTCAAGTAAGAAACCAGAGTAGCCACTTGAAATGGGTTTGTTATTATTCCCTTGCTGGAGAGAGGAAGAAATGCTACTGAAAAGTATATTGTATTGAAGATAAAATACTGTATCAGTATGGCTGCAACACTCACTGCATCAAGCCAGTTCCAGCATATGATGGTTCTATCTTCAGACAGCCCATAGGTAGAGAAGAAAGAAACGGGGAGAGAAAAAGAGACCAGTCATCTCAATCATTCTCTCTTTCATACTATCACCTTAGGTGAGATACATACTGTCCTGCAGGAGGCACTGGATGAGCTACACAATTTGTTGAGCTGCCAACACCATACTCAAGGAAAATGTGTCCAAGGACATGTGGGTAACATCCCTCAGGTAGGAGGTGAAAGTGGTTTGGCAAAGCCAAGAACCAGCATTCAAAATCTTATGAACAGAAAAGTTCTTCTTAAATGCGACAGAGGAACTCATTCCTCTAATTTTGTGTGCTCTTGCATGCAGTCGTTGGAGTAGAACTTGACGATGAGAGTATGCTTGCCTATCACCTCACACAACCTAAACAAAATTGTATTCCTGGACACTTCTTTCTTGGCCTGGCCTGAGCTAACAAAAAGTCTCTGACACCTCAGTCTAAGGTGTCAAGTCCTTTTTAGATAACAATGGAATGCTCTGACAGGACAAAGGAGTAACTCTTGAGGAGTGCTGCTAACAAAATCCCTAAGGGAAGGGGTGGAAAGGGAGGTAAATCTGTCATCATGCACCGAGGGATTCCGAGTCTTGGCAACGAATTCTGGGACAAATTCAAAAGTTACTGACTCCCAACCCCTGGTATGCCTTACAATAAAAGCTAGTTCATGGAGCTCACCCACTCTCCTCAAGGAAGCCAAGGCCAGAAGGAAAATTGTCTTCAAAGTCAGGTTTATGTCCGATGATTGACACAGTGGTTTATGGAGCTCAAGTAAGACTACTCAACACCAAAGTAAGATCCCAGTTAGGAGGTTTGAGTTCCTTAGGGGAACAACTGTTCAAAGCTCTTGAATAACATAGAGATCTCCCAAGATGAAGTATTGTTCACATCCTTTAGACAAGGAACTAATCCTAAGGTAGCCCTGTAGCCCTTAATAATTGGAACAGAAAGGTGTCTTCCTGTTCTGAGGGAGATCAGGAAGTCAACTACCTGTTGAACAGAAGTTCCGAGTGGAGAAAGGCCCTGCGACGACATCAATCACAGTTGGTGGCCCATTTCCCCTGGTATACAGCTGAAGATCTGAGGTAGCCAAACATCTGAGTCGCTGCTCTACAAGAAAAGCCTCTTGCTCACAGGAGATACTGGAATAGTCTCCAGCCGTGAAGAGAGAGGGACCTCACTGGCTAATGGTATCTCTCGACATGAGGTTGGGAGAGAAGATGTGTGGCTATTTCTCTCTGAACCGCAGAAAGAAAAGAGAGAAAATCTGGGAACCACTCTCCTTGGGGCCACAGAGGAGCTACTTGGGTCATCCTGAGATTCTGGGAATCCATCACTGTTCAGGACATGACAGATGAGGCAAAATGGGGGAAAGGCATAAATGTTCTGGTTGTCCCAAGGATGTTGAAGGGCATCCTCTGCCATTGCAAATGGATCTAAGACCACAGAACAATAGACCTCAAACTTCCTGTTAAAAGAGTGTCCACTATTTCCTGTTGCACAGATCACTCTGAACCCAGAACCTGTCCCTGGCATCTTAGCTTGTTGGCCACCACATTCCTTTTGCCTGGAATATATCTGGCGATGAGCTCCACTGAATTGCAGAGAGCCCACAGGTGCAATTTGACTATCAATAAGAGAAGTTGACATGACACCAGTCTCCCTTTTGTTCACATAAGCTACCACTATAGTGTTGTCCAACATCAGAACACGGAGTGGCCTATCATCCTCTCTCAAAACTCCTAAGTACTGGGACAGCAACCTTCAGCTCCAACATGCTGATGTAAGGTTGAATGTCCTTCAAACTCCACACCCCCGAAGTCAGAAGATTACTAGATGAGGCCCCCAACCCTCAGAAGCATCAGAGAACAGAAGTTCTGGAGAGGGGGAATGAAGAGGCACTCCTACTGTCAGGTTCTTGTCACCCAATCACGACAGAAGATAGTTTCTTACTTTTGTTGACAAAGGGACCTGAAGTTGAGGGAAATCTGCTAGAGACCAAAATTCCTTCAGTCTCCATTACAGGGATTGAACATGTAAACGTCCATGAGGAACCAGCTTCTCTAGAAAAGTTAAGAAGCCTAAAATTACCTGCCACTGATGAGCTGGTTGTTCTCGTCCAAACAGGAAGGAATAAACTACTTTCCTGAACTTCTCTATCTTATGGTCCAATAGGGAAACTCTCGACAAGGCTGTGACTATGATCATTCCCCAGGTACACAATCCTCTGGCTGGGATGAAGGTTGGACTTTTCCAAATTTATCACGATGCCTAAGCCATGACAAAATTGGAGAAGACAGTCCCTATCCTGAATCAACCTTTCCTGGGAACTTGCCAAGACCAACCAGTTGTCGAGATATCTTAGAAGGCAAAAGCCAGAGGATGTCCCCATTCCTTAAGGACAACAGTGAAACCACATCAAAAGAAAGGGCTATCTTAAGAGAGGGCTGCATACCTCCTCATCAGCAGTACATTAGCCCAGAAATTCGGATTCAAGTGCGAGATAAGAAAGAGCCTTAGCGCCAGATTGCAATAATCTGATGTAAGACAAACTATCAACCTCTTCTTTTGCAGAAGATGAAGAAATCCTAGCCACCACCATAGACCATAAGTCTAACCACGAAATAATTCTGGAAGACAGAAGAGGCAGTAGACTCCATCACAGCAGTTTCTTGAAAGGTTAGAGAAGGACCCTATGCTCTAACCTGATCCAAAGTCAACTCCAGCTTCAAGAGGACGACATCAGAGTTAACCCGTCTAGCCAGAAGAGGGACGAAACTTGTACAGTAACGTGTGTGTAATATCTTCTATGGCGAGGAAGAGGAGGCAGGAGTAACTTGAAAGATCTGCTGGAAAGGAGAGAATTTTCCCTTCCAGATATCAGAGTTAACATGATGAAGGACTGAATTAGCATGACCAGAGTGAGGCAACTGAGTCTCAGCATAGCTTCTATACCTGTAGGGGCAATCATAAGAGTTTCGGTCTTCTTAGAAAGATTATTTAACTCATGAATGAGATCAACAACTTTTGCATTCAAAGAAAGAAACTCCTGAATCTCCAAATCCTCTACTTCCTGGGAAAGAGGCTGAACTCCTGAAGTGGACTGAAGAGAGGGGTCCCAATCACTACCTTGAGAAACCGAAGACTCCTCACATGATAGACATGCATTATCCCTTGGCCTTGAAGATTCACGTCCGCGAATGCAGGAAGACAAAACGTGCATCATCCCATTCTTGACAAGTCATGTCTGCAGACGCATGAAGATGAACGTCGGATGTGGTCTTTCAGTGGATAAGAGAGAGAAACTGAAAAACACAGTCTTGGGGTACAAGCCAACTGAATTAGAATCACTGTTGAACTGAGACCCCCAGCCGTGACTAGAATAATCCGTCTTCAACTTCACAGACGTACCTAAACACACGTCCAAGGCTGCAAGAATCAAGGGAGGAATCATGAATGCTTCCCGGCGAACGAGACCTGCATCGAGGGGATGAAGAACTTCTGGGAGGCCTAACAGTGACTAGACTTCTAGCAGCTGGTTACATCACTTAACCAGAGCTTTGTCTTCGTTCCTCCAAACTTGAGCGGGACAAGAAGGGGACGTTGGAACGACCAAACACTTCTTCTTTTAGGTAGGCTGACGAAACACGAATGTGAACATGAGAGCCACTGTCTTGCACGAGAGCAGGAGAGACATGGCTGTGAGATAGGAACAGTGACAAAGTCCTTATTTCTCTGTCTGATGGGAGAATGATCTGGAGATGGTGGAGACGGCAATGAAGAAGTAGCAGCTGAAGAGGACATAGAGGAGGATGAAGGGGACCTTCATGTTTCCTCTTAAACAAACGGTCTTACCTCTTACGAAAAACAGTCCATTTTTTCCATCACAGCCTGAACGAGTATCTGATGCGGGATTAGTAGCAGATGACGTCAAGGCAGGAACTGGTAGTGACGTCACAGGACCAGGCAAGGAGAGTGACGTTACAGGGGGGCCACTGTCATGGTGGTCAACACTTCGGTGTGAGAAGACACGAAATGGGACAACAGGCCGTCCATGGTTAGTACCCTTGGTCGGCCTAAGGAAGCCCACACACCCGACATCTTCTGAGCATCAGTCTGAAACAAAGGAAAAATATGGTGCCACCTCTCCCCTCTCCAAATGGAGAACATTCCCCCTAAAAAAGATGAAGCAGAATTAGACAAAAAAATCTCCTGATCTGATAACTGATACTCCCAAAGGTGAATTAATGGAAGAAAAGGGGAAAAGGCCTCAATGGAAGAAGCAAATGAATTTGGCTTAGACAATGGAGAATTAGAACAAAGGGGTGATTGAGAAGCATCCATTTGAAGAAGAGGGAACCCTTCTCAAAATGGTACCTACGACTTCCTTTTGTGCTCCTCCTCCTTGGTGAACCTCTTCCATTGCTTAACCGACCAAGAATGACCCTCAAAACATGGATTAGTGGGGTTAAAAAAAATTAGATCTGCACCTGCTGCAAGAAGAATGGGGGTCAGCAATAACAGAGGCTAGGAAACATGAACAAGGGTACCCTGGAACTCTAGGACACATTCTCTGGCTTACTCAACTTAGCTGGGTTTTGGGATTCCATGATCAAAAACTAAACGGCACACAAACACGTTCCAAAAATACTGCATAATCACAAAAAGGGAAAGCACAGGCTATGGTAAAATCCAGCTTAGGGAAGGAGAGACCAAAAGAATGTCCACTCTCCGAGGCTGTTGAAGAAAAACTGATACATCAAGAGGTTGGTCTTGGGTCTCTGATGTCTTCGCACCTTGTTTCATTGATGGATGATAGATGTCACCGATTCCTTGCATATAAAATTCTTGTTCTTAACCGGTTTTCCAGAAGATTTATCCTCAAGTTAAGACCCAGGTTTGTTCTGTGTATGAACAATTTAAGGTTAGCCAATTTAAGAAAAAAAACACATGAATGGAAAGAGGAAGATATGCAAATGCACATAGTACAGTGGAGCCCCCCCGTATACCACTTAATAAGGTGACTTCGGACATCTCCAAACCGCATATGATTTTCGCCTCTGACCTTCGGTTTTGTGACGCCAGGGCAATTTATCCCGAAAATAACCATTTTTCAAATTCTATCTCCTCCTTTGATATTTAATATTAAGACCTGGGATTACTACCATATATAGACCTGATGTAGACCTCCAATCGAATGGAGAGTTTTTTTTCTAAAAGTCATTTTTTTGCTAGATATGAATTTTTCAATATGGTAAAAAAATAAACCCTATAAATCACGAGAAAAAAAATTATAAAAAAAGACGAAACAGAAATTGGAAAAAAGGGCTCTATTTGATTGTTCTATAATGTCTTTCTGAGTTATATACCAAATTCCAATGTTATAGCTTTAAAACTAAGTGAGGAGATAGATTTTGAAGGTCAATAAGTATAGTTTTGAGATACGGGCGTTCAAAGTTTTCCTTCGTATTTCTATAAAGACAATGTTAATAAATAATGATTATTATGAATGTATATTTCTTTTTTGTGTATTAATAAACCAATACTATTTTATTTATCATAATTTAACCATAAATGATGATCCCTTTGCTCATATATCGTAGCCTGGGGCACTGCTTGAGGCAAGATGGGGCACTCCTTCCTACGTAACCCCCTCTCTCCCCTTCACTAACTCGGCTTATTACAGCGAATTTTCTTCTGTATGTTAGTGAGATGTTTTCCTTGTATTTTCCTCTTTGGCATGATGACATTCTTGCCGAAACAAAGATAAACAAACGTAAATGCAAGAGAATGTCAGAGGTGAGACTCAAAGGTGTACTCTCTTTTTACAAAGACAATTTAATAAATCATGATTATTATGAATTTCATATTCCATTTTGGGTATTAAAAAACCAAAACTATGTTATTTATCATAAATGAAGATCTCTTTGCTCAAAGAACGTAGCCTTGGGCACAGTGTGACGTGTGCTGTCAGGCAAGAAGGGGGCGTTACTAAGCAATCCTCCCCTCTCTCTTCACTAACTACGCGTATATTATGATATTCTGTAATAATACTTGAGCGATTTTTCTTTGTCTGTATGTTAACGAGATGTTTTCCTTGTCTTTTCCTCATTGGCATGATGAACTTCTTGCCGAAACATACATAAACATACGTAAAAGCAAGCGAATGTCATGAGGTGAAACTCGAACGTGTAATCTACTTGAAGTCTATGGTCCAACTGATTCATGATTGAACCAGATACTCGCTTCTGCCGCTCTGCGAGCCACGGAATCTCTACAGATGCCATTTCTCACAATTTCTTTGCCAATAATTATCAAAATTTACGATAACAGAAGAAATATTGCATTTTCTTGTACGGATGAATGTTTTAGGCTTATTGAGTTATGTTAACTAATTACCCTGTAACTACGAAAGTAAGAGGAATTTTGACGAAATATTTCGTATACATATTCTCAATTGCCATATGAAGCTCCATGAATTTTTTCATGACTGCATTTTTCGCCCTATACCACCATATATAGGGGTTCCGGCCGGCCCCCCTTAAGTGCCACAAACCCCCGCAATTACCAAAAAACTGTGATATATTGGAACCCCTCTAAAAATGCTTATAACAGTGTATTCTAATAGCTGGAACACCAAATATCCCCCTAAAAATGTTAAAACTGCCTATTTTTAAATTTTTGTGATGATATACATTTTTATGATAAAAATGTATTAAGTCAAAAAAATAACATGAAAATACATACAGTAATCAGTCAATTTTTTTCGACGAAAAAGTATGAGAATCACCAAATTTTCAGTGATTTACTGAAAACATGCACTACTGAAAAATCTGCAAACAACTGAATCCACATTTGCTGAACCACGAACAAGCGAAAGTGCACAGTTTAGTAAAAAAAATTAAAAAAATTTTTGTTCCTTCCACGTTATAGTCAAACTTTGGTTTTTGTACGCCTCCCTTTTTGTATGTTTCGGCTTTCATGGACTTTTTTCTACAATATTTTCTTTTGGTTATCGAACATTTCCTCATTTTTTGTGCACTCAGAAACGCTCTATCCATGGCCCAGACATGTATCAAGCGCCCAAACAAAGCATTCTCTCTCCTCGTGACCCGTTCTGGCTTTGTTTCTTGCTGAACAGGCACCTCCACGCTCGGAGTCCACAACACTGCATGTGTTTGTTATGTTTTGTGCTAATTTTGCCATAAAAACTCATTGCAAAGTAGACATCATGGGGCAAAAGAAAGTTGCAAGTGTCAGCCCTTCATTGAAACAGACCAGGAATATGACTGAATTCAAGAAAGAACTTGTAGCCAAGTATAAGTGGTGCACGTGTAGCTGATCTCGCTAGGATGTACGGCAAGTCAGTGTCGACAATCACCTCCATCCTACCAAAGAAAAATAAAATCAAGACAGCTGATGTTGCAAAATTGGTTACTTCATTAACAAAACGGAGATCCCAACAAGTGGAGAATGTTGAAAAGCTTCTTTTAGTCTGGATAAATGAAAAACAATTAGTGGGGGATAGTGAGTCTAAAGTGATCATTTGTGAGAAAGCTAGGCTGTTGCACACTGATTTGAGTTAGCAAACGCCAATAACTAGTGCTGCTCTTGGCAATTTCAAGGCCAGCAGAGGCTGGTTTGAAAAATTCAGAAAGCGTACAGGTATCCATAGTGTCGTACGGCATGATGGGGAGGCTGCGAGTTCCGATATACATGCAGACGAGGAATTAGTTGGTGAATTCAAAGAGTATCTTGAGGCTGAAGGATTCCTCCCACAACAGGTCTTCAATTGTGATGAGACAGGCCTGTTTTACTCTATATATATATATATATATATATATATATATATATATATATATATACAGGCGGTCCCCGGGTTACGACGGTTCCGGCTTACGACGTTCCGAGGTTACGACGCTTTTTCTTAAATATTCAATGGAAAAA
>NC_061091.1:21638395-21668395 GCF_015104395.2 Macrobrachium nipponense
TTGTACTTAGAAAAAAAAAAAATCGTTTCTCGTTCGGTTGTTCATGGCTGTACACATTCACGCACGCAACGAGTATAACGTTAAAACCATACTTTCATCATTCTCTTTTGCTGTTATTGAACTTATGTAACTAGAAGATGGATAAAGTTAGGCCATTGTAATTTGATCTCTCATAAAATCGAACTATCGTAAGACTAATGATCGTAACCTTAACACTACAGCTACCTGTACACTGTATAAACTTTATTATATCTTTACATACTCTAGACACCCACATGTACTGTACAGTAAATTCTATAGTACTATACTGCATAAATATAATTTTACTTATTGCGCCGTTGTGGGATTACGGCGCCTTTGACTGGTCTAGAGTTTCGAAAGAAGGTGTGCGGCGGCCGTAGGCTTTAAAATCGCTCAGCGTCGAAAATCACTTGGCGTCGGTGGCCAGGAACGGAACCCCTGCCGCTAACCGAGGGCAGCCTGTTATATATATATATATATATATATATATATATATATATATATCTATATATATAGATATAATATATAATATATATATTATATATAAAACTCAAGTCCTCCTGGTAATGGACGGTGCTCCTGCACATCCTCCTGGCTTGGAAGACCAGCTGTTAAGACGAAGAATTTAAATTTATCGCCGTCAAGTTCTTGCCCTCTAATACCACTCCTCTCATATAGTCCATAGACCAGCAAACCATCTCGAACTTCAAGAAATAGTACACAAAGGCAATGTTCCAAAGGTGCTTTGAAGTGACCTCAGATACTAAATTGACCCTTTGAGAGTTCTGGAAGGATCACTTCAATACCTTTAATTGCATAAGTCTTATAGATAAGGCTTGGCAGGGAGTGGCTTCCAGGACAATGACCTCTGCTTGGAGAAAATTGTAGCCAGAGTATTACCTCGATAAGGATTTCAAAGGGTTTGAGGCTGACCCCAATGACCCTATGCCTGTTGTGGAGTCTCTGGGGAAGTCCATGGGCTTGGATGTGAGTGGCGAAGATATGGAAGAGTTAGTGGATGCCCACAGGGAAGAGCTAACCACTGGGGAGCTGCAAAACCTTCAGCAGGAACAGCAACAGACAGCAGATGAGGAATCCGAGGAGGAGGAAGAGAGGGGGGAAACTGCATCTACTTCAGTGATTAAAGAAATGTTTCCAAGTGGAGTGATAAAAATAATTTTGTTGAGACACCATATTAACAGATGTTGCAATCTGTGTCTCGAACATGTTTAATGACAACGCTTTGTACCTTTTTAGGCAGATATTGAAGACGTCAGCAATAAATGTCTCTGGACAGTTTTGTTATTTGGCAGGGGTACAGTGATGCTCAAGCTGGTCTTAGTGCCAGTAAAAACGGTGAGAAAGTAACCTCAGACAGTGCCATTAAAAAACGTAGAATGTAACCCCAGATAGGTTCATGATACCTGAAGTCCTTCTGGAAGGGGATTCCCCTTCCAAACAGTAACCTCTCCTCCTCCCTCCCCCTCCTCTCCATCTTCCATATGCTAACAAGTCTTCCATAAAGGTAAGAGTGATGTTAAATATTCATCATTCATTTCATTACTAACTTATATTTATTTCTCATTGTTTTCTGTATATAAAACTGTGTTTATTTCCTGTAAAATGTAATTTTTTTAAAAATTTTGGGGGGTCTGGAATGCATTAATACTATTTATATTATTCCTTATGGGAATTATTGCTTCAGTTTTCATACATTCCAGATATCATTGAAGAATACTATTTACATAATTCCTTATGAGAATTATTGCTTCGGCTTTTGTACGTTTCGGATATCGTTGGAAGCCCTGGAACAGATTTTGTATGAAAACCAAGGTTCCACTTTACATTTCTTTTCTAATAATTAATTTAATTTTCTTTTGTAAAATTATAAATTACAGCTCACACAATATCATAACAGATAAGAACTAAATTTAGTACCAAATTCTGACCATATTTATTGTAAATTATTTACCAGATTTACTGAGATGGGGAGATGCATTAACTTTTTGTGAGGTATACATGTTTGTTCTATTTCTTTGCACTTCGCAAAATTACAATTATAACTGACATTCTTTCATAAAAGATAACTAAAACCAACAGCAATCACTGTATATTTATGAACAAATAAAAAGATGTCATGGGACAGTGAGGGGGAACACATTCCCCCAACAAGTCTCAAAGCATACTGACTGCCCTCTGTCCTGTGTTGAGCTATTGCAGTTGCATTAGTCATTTATGGATCATTGAAGTGATTTGAACATCTTTCCTCCTATCACAAGTACTCATATGATGATGCCCTGTCCATTAAGAGTTAAGGACTGACGGCTAACAAGCAACCTTATTTAATCATAAATTGAGTTGATATTTAGAAAAATGGGAATTATGCACATCTAAGATGATTAGCTAGGAGAACCACTAATAAATATGAACATGTTAAAATCTGTCCATGTTCCAAATTGTACGTAAAATCAGGTCCTTCACTGGTCTTATTTTTCTCTTCTCAGATTTTTAGTAAGTTTATCTTTACACCTTTGGTGTTATTTGCCTTTGCCCATAATCTACGTTAGTCTGTTCGCAATTTTAGTCTTTAGTATTTTTGAGTTTTGCTCTCCTATTCCTAAATTTTATATGCCCGTCCATTGAGGGTTAATCCAACAAACAATTAACTGAAAAAGGTAAAAACACAAAAGAAAAAAATCTATGGTCTGGTCAAATGTTTTTACTAATAATTGCAAATCTATGGTCTGGTCAAATGTTTTTACTAATAATTGCACAATGTTTGAAAATCCTCAAACACACAGACTGAGAACTTCAACCTTGTGTTTGTGGGCTTCCCTGGCATTTTACCAATTGTTTGAGTCACAATATACTTGATTTTAAAGGAAAACACAAGAAGCTTTGACTAACAACTTTTTTCCCAGAGTTGATTTAAACTCTTGAATTACTTTTGTAAGTATAGTAATCTTTTACTAGAACGTATTCCAAGGAGAAAAAAAGTATCTGGTGAAAAGCTCCATGACTTCTTAGACACAAGAACCACAATGTACCCTATCTTACAGGGCTGCCTCACACTGCATGAAAACTGGCCTCTATGCTAACCTCCCTGCAGAGGAAGAATCCACCAAAGAAAGCTTCTGAAGACTGTCAGAACAGTATATATAAGGATATCATCTACAAGAAGGGTTTGGACCAAATGTCATAGATTATGAAAATGGAGGACAAAAAAATTATGTACTCTTCTAACTTTGCATCCACTATCTTCATCCACAATGACCAGAAATCACACAAACATAATATTTTAAACCATATTCATCTTTCCCCACTCCACTTGAAATACACCAAACATTCCAATCTAAGGAAGAACCTGCCACTGACACATTTACGGGAACTATCATATATTATAATCACCTTGTTTGTTAGAAAAGTTTTTAAAGTAATGTACTTTTCATTCAGACAATGAACGTGGTAAGTATGAATTTATGGTATGTCTATTATGTATATTGATTCTCAGCTTTCCTTGACTATTAAGCTTATCATTGATGTAAAGCCAACTATTGATGTTTGTTTCTATGAAAATAAAATGCCCAACGAGGATTGTACATTGTTACCACATAAAGAACTTGCAAGGATTTTCGTTTTCATATTCCATACCGAGAGAGAGAGAGAGAGAGAGAGAGAGAGAGAGAGAGAGAGAGAGAGAGAGAGACGAGAGAGAGAGAGAGAGAGAGGAGAGAGAGAGAGGAGAGAGAGAGAGAGAGAGAGAGAGTCTTAATAAACCCCAAAGCAGGGTGTCTACACTACAGAATAATCAGGTGACTTACAATACATACATACTCTAAATTCATCTAGCATAATTACTAAACAATCTGTGTCTTTTTCAGAAAGCATGAGTTCTCCAAAGTATATAATACCATTTTTCACACTTTTTTTATGGCATTAAAAATGCATAATATTAATACAAAATGGAATTTTTATTCTAAAATTAATATTAATAATACTTACCTGTATAATTTATCTAGCCCTAAATCCCCAAAAACCGCACCAAAATTTACCACATTGGCAACCCTGTTACCTCCTATTCTGTCCGCCAGTTGGCAACCCTGTCGTTGGCAGATACGAAAACCTTCCCTCAAATCAGTTGTGATAGGCAGATCGTGGGGTAGGATGGGTGGGACTAGATAAATTATACAGGTAAGTATTATTAATATTAATTTTAGAATAAAAATTCCATATTAATAAACATTACCTTAATATAATTTATCTAGCCCGATTAACCACATTGAAAAGGAGGAGGGAATCTGAATACAATTTCCCCTTCGGACAGAATAGGAGAAAACAAACAAAGAAATATATATCATAGGCAGTCAAAACTCAACCCAAGGTCAAAGATACTAACAACTCAAAGTCTCCTACCATAATGCCACCAACTGCGGTAGCACAGGACAAGGAGTAAGTGCATAGTCAGTCCGTCTGTACTAAAGTCAGGTGACCGACCAGGTGACCAGTCAGACGAATTGCGGACAGCAAGGCTGCACCCTGAAGACTATCAAGCACTATTCTTTCCCTAAAGGATGAGTGTCTGGACTGTCTGGGCGATTCAAAGCTAAGCAAACCTTGGGGGTGTATCAACGCAACCCGAAGTCGCCAGCAACGAATCGGCTCATGAGCAACTCCTAACTCGAGCTTTCTGGTGCCAAGAGAAAGGAGCGCGGAGCAAAAAGGCGATTCAGTCCCGAAGGACGAATGCCTGACAGTCCAACCTGGTCTCATGTTACACGATCATCGGGGGTGTATCAACGCAACCGACTTCGTCAACAAGAAACTCAGGGCTACTAAATGTCGCCTGATCTCCACGAGTGTCTGACTCTGAGAAGACAGGTGAGACAAAAAGTAGATGGTGAGCGAGTCACCAGATGACAGCAGACGATCCATCGACTAATTCCCTGTCCAGGACAGTGGAAGAAGCAGGAGTCGTCAGGACAAGCGAACCAGTGGCTAGTCCTAGGTCAGCATCGACTCTGGGAGAAGCGTAGTCGCCAGTGCCGACAACCCAGTGGCTGGAACCATTTCACACTGAAAATGGAAGCAGCATGAGTTGCCAAGCAGTCAGTCCTTGTCATCAAAAACACCTAAATACCAAACTGCCTAATTCCCATTATAACTACGTCAAAAACTGCCATGGGTTATAATACAAAAACAAAAAATATATACAACAAAACAAAAATTAATGAATAATATACAGGTAGCAACCAAACGTAAAACAGGAAGACTACCTAATTCTCCTGTCTGACGACCTGTCCTGCCATCACCAACGGGCCCAAAGAACGAAGGTCGCCTAGAACTAGAGAAATATCCCTCAAGTAAAAAGAGGCAAAAACAGAATTAGAACGCCAAGTCGCCGCCTCAAGCACCTTGGCGACTGAGACGTTCTTCATAAAAGCTACTGATGTAGCAACTGCTCTAATACTGTGTGCTCTCGGCGTCTGGTCTTCCCCAGCAGCCGAACCACCAGTTTTAACGATCAGATCTCTGAGAAAAAAGGATACACCATTCTTTGAAATAGGTCTCTTGACATTTTGGGGTGAAACAAACAGATGACGGGGACGACCCTGAATGTCCTTCGTGCGGCGTAAATAACATGAGAGCGCCCTAACAGGGCAAAGAACTAATTCCTCATTTAAATTACCAACAAAGTCGACCAGCGACTTCAGTACGAAAGACCTGGGAATGGGATTATCAGACGATTCAGTCTTTGCGACAAATTCAGGAAGGTATGACAAAATCATGTCTTGTCCAGATCTGGCAACCAGAAAAGAGAGTGCTTGCAGTTCACCCACCCTCTTGGCTGTAGCCAGTGAGACAAGGAAGAGTGTCTTAGAAGAGAGGTCCCTAAATTTGGCAGAATTCAGAGGCTCAAACGGAGGGAACCTTAAGGCTTGAAGGACTTTGTTAACGTCCCATGTCGGAGGCGAACACTGCGGCCTGGGTCGAGATAGGGAAAAAGATCGAAGTAAATCTCTAATGACATAAGATGAAGAGATCTCAGGAAGCCTTGCCTTAAAAACATAGGAAAGCATAGACCTATAACCCTTAATGCACGAAGGTGACAGGGCCCTGTCATGATGTAAATGAACTAAAAACTCCGCTACTTTCGGTAAGGAAGGTCTAGAAATTGAATGTCCTTGAGACTTACACCAACGTCTGTAAACCGACCATTTAGCCTGATAATTTACTCTGGTTGATTGCCGCCTGGCAAGAGCCAACTGTCGCGCCACTCTGGAGGAGAACCCTTCGTGCTTGGAGAACCTCCTGACAGTCTCCAGGCATGAAGATGAAGCAGTGGAGCCTCTGATGGAACCGATGAAAATGGGGTTGTTTGAGAAGATCTGGTCTCTCTGGCAGGCGAATGGGGGTTCCACCAGTGCTTCCAGAAGGTCGGGAAACCACTCCCTTCTGTGGCCAAGGGGGAAGGGCGATCAAGGTGAGATCCAGACGCTTGGTTGCCCTCACTTTGTTGAGGACTGACCTCACCAGAGAGAACGGAGGAAAAGCATAGGCTTGAAGTCCCTCCCAGTCCTGCAAAAGAGAGTCTGTCCCGGCACTCTGAGGAGTCTGGTAAGGGGCGAAGAATATCTGGCACCGAAAATTCAGTGGGGTGGCAAACAGATCGACTGTGACAGGCCATTTCTTCCTGAGGCTGTCGAAGACTTCCTGGCAAAGTGTCCACTCCGACCCTTGAACTTCGTTCGGTCTCGACAAGGTGTCTGCTAAGACGTGTGATGGCCCAGGATAAACTGAGGGACCAACGTAATCCCCCTGTCTTCTGCCCAACACAGGATTGATCGGGCTTCTTGAGTGAGAAGATCCGACTGTGTGCCGCCTTGGTTTCTCAAGTACGAGACTGCTGTGGTGTTGTCGACAAAGATCGCGACAACCGACTCCAACAGTTGTTTTCCTGAAATGAAAGAAGGCCTAGGTACACTGCCCTCAGTTCCCTCCAATTTATTGACATGCTCCTCTCTCCTCTAACCAAAGGCCCGAAGCGGCTTCGGAGCCCAGGTGTGCGCCCCAACCTTGATCCGAGGCGTCTGACCAAAACATTAGGTCCGGAGGAACCGAAAGAAGAGATGTCCCTGACTTGAGGCGGTGAACTTGCATCCACCAACGGAGATCCTTCCGACATTGTGGAGAAGAGGCGACTATCGTGTCCTCGGACACGAAATCCCATGACTGGCGAAGTGTCGACTGAAGGGACCTCATTCTGAGGACGACCTCCGGGAACCAGTTGGATGAGGGATGACAAATGGCCCAGGAGAGACCTCCAAAGAGAAACTGGCTGCGTTACGGAGGACAAAAATTCTTCGATCAGACTCAGAAGCTTGTCTATCCGTTTCTGAGCGGGAGAAGCCCTCAAAATCTGGGAATTCAAACAATCCCCAGATAAGTCATGATCTGGCAAGGGATTAGATTGGACTTGTCGAAGTTGACACGAATGCCCAACTCGACACAAAGAGACAGAACTATCTCCCTCGACCGGAGACATTTCTCTAGAGATTCGGCCTGGACTAGCCAATCGTCCAGATACCGAAGCATCCTTACATTTAACTGATGCAGAATAGCTGAAACAGGAGCCATCACCCGAGAAAAGACCTGTGGAGCAGTGGTGAGGCCGAAACAAAGGGTCTTGAACTGGAAAACTCCCGAGTCCGTGAAAAACCGAAGGTAAGGTCTGCTTCTTGGATGGATGGGGATTTGCAGATAAGCATCCTGCAGATCGATGGAAATCATCCAGTCCCCCCTCCTGACGGATGAAAGAACAGTCTGGACCGTCTCCATCCTGAACTTGGACTTTAGAATGAACCTGTTCAAAACCGAAAGATCTATGATGGGCGCCAGGCACCCGAGGCCTTTAGAACTACAAACATCCGAGAGTAAAACCCGGGAGAAGGAGGAGCTCGCTCTATGGCATCCTTCTCCAAGAGGGCCGAAAGCTCCTTCTCCAAGGCTTGACCCCTGATTGAGTGAGGGGAATAACTGCTGAACTCGAGAGGACGATTGGAAAGTGGAGGTCTGGAAACAAAAGGGATCTCGTAACCTTCCTTCAGGACCTCCACCACCCAAGCATCCACCGCTCTCCCCTGCCAAGCTGACCAATGGTGGGAGAGACAAGCTCCTACTGCGGTCTCCAGGCGAGGTGATGACTCCTACTTCCGAAAATTCTTACGCAGAGACAAGGAAGAAGAAGAAGAAGAAGAAGAAGGTCCTCCTGGAGGTTGAGCTCTTTCTCTGCCCTTGGAGCCACGCCAAGAACCTCTCCCGCGTTTCAAAGGGTGAGCACCAGAGGATGAAGAAGAGGCACCAGCAACCTGAGATGTACTCTGGAAAAAAAGAGCCAGAAGGAGGTTGTTGGGCTGGAGCAGAAGGTACAGATCTGGTCCTAAACTTACGCTTACTCCTTGAAGGAATGGGAGGAAGACCAGAGGAAAAAGCTCTTGATAAGGCCCAGTGAGCTTGGGAAGAGGCATCACCTTGATGTTCCTTCAAAACCTCAGAAAGCACAGAAATATCGAAAAGGAAATCGCCAAAAGGAGAAGAGGACAACAGACGGGTTCTCTGAATCTCCGATACAGAGGAGGGTAACTGCGACAAATACAGGTTACGCCTTAGAGAAACAAGAAAGGCCTGCATTGAAGCAGCAAGCTCGTTCTGATGTACAGAAGCGATTGAAATGGATGAGCAGAATTTCTCAAAAAGAGGAGCATCAGGAGGAACAAACCCGGAGTCCTTGATATACATTAAAAGCCCTCCGAGGACCCACATATTGAAGGATTGAGCTTCTTGTAAGGAGCTCATAACAGCCTCCATAGCAATAAAATCTTCAATTGAGACAGAGACCGAAGCCTTAGAAGGCAAGGGTTGACTTGAAAGTCGGACAAAATCAGGATTTGGCTTGGGGGGTCGAGAGAATGAAGCATCATCCGCCACCTGGTAAACTCCTCTCCGGTGTCGTAGAAGAGAAGAGAGCTTCCTCTTCCCTTCACCGATCACCTTCGAAAGTTTAGCGGCAACGTCCGTCCTCACTCTCGCGAACCTCTGGGCAAAGGGAAAACTTAAAATTCCCGTGACCGGGAAGGACCGTCAAGAAAAATCCCTTCTGTAATACAACGAGGCGGAGGCTGCTTCTGCTCTTTAGGCCTCGCCTGAGGAAGAAAACTCAAAATTAAATCAAAAAGTTTCTTGAATTCTACATCATGACATCCATTCGAGGAAAACATCAATATCACACGAATCCGCGTCATCATCATCATCATCGTCAGATCCTAACTTAGAAACTTCCTCTGAAGTAAAATCCTGACGACTAGCTATCTTAGGTCTGACACTAATATCCCTCCCCCCTTCTCCTAAATAAGCGCCCTTTGGCACTGTTACGGGACTAACAGGGGACACGTTGGGTAAAGATTCGTTAGGCACCTGCCCGGACCGGATCCCCCCTAGGCCTTCGCCACGACGGGGTTCACAAGCCGGGGTATCTGTCGCACCGTTACCCATGGTGCTGTCGACGGGTACCTGACGAGGAGCTGAAAATGAATCTAAAAGTGTGTTAGACATTCTAGTAAAGGCTTCTTGAAAATTCTCTGACAGATTGTTAAACTTAGCAGAAATATCTCTATCTAGACTAAGCTGTAATTTCTTAAAATTCTGTTTCCAGGTAGTTTCCATTGCCAAAATCTTCGAATCTACATCAGAACTAACTTCACTAATTACCGGTTGTACAGGGGGCAAAGCATCAATTAATTCGGAATCGGAGTCGTACGATACCGAAACCGAAGAGCCAGAATCATGAGCGCCCAAGTCAAAGAATTCGTTAGATACAGTTTTAGCAATCGATTTCTTTTTCTCCTTAACCGATCTTTTACGCTGCAAGATTGTTTGGCGTTTCATATAAGCAGTCATATCCTCGTCAGACCAGGGCTTACATACGTCACAACGAGAAGTCAAGTCACAAACCTGTCCACGACAAGAACTACAAATGTCATGGGGTTCATACTCCCTGCGGAGCACTTACAGATTAGCGGGCCCACTCGACCGCCGACCGAAATCGGCGGAAGAACACCAAAACCAATATGGCGGCGATACCAAAACAACAACAAACAAAGTAGGGAGCTACTACATATCCGCGACGATCGATTTATGTGTGCTGTCAGAAAGGCCCCTCCCTGCTACTCATCCTTGTCCCACAAACCGGGCAGTTCCTGATGTTGCTGGCAGAAGGAAGCATCGTAATTTCTTGGTAATCCATTGTAGAATTGGACAGGTCAGTAGTTCCGGGTCGCGCAAAAGTTCGTAATTTAAGATAAGAACCACAACAGAAATCAAAGTTAATTCACTATTTCGTGATGTAATGCGTGAGTGGTAATTCATATAAAGTTTCATTTAACAAATAATGAAAGCTTTAAAGGCACAAAAATGTTTAAGGAAATTTATAAAGAGCGGCCGTGATGTAAACAACACGGGCGCTCGTTAACAACTGATTTGAGGGAAGGTTTTCGTATCTGCCAACGACAGTGTTGCCAACTGGCGGACAGAATAGGAGGTAACAGGGTTGCCAATGTGGTAAATTTTGGTGCGGTTTTTGGGGATTTAGGGCTAGATAAATTATATTAAGGTAATGTTTATTAATATTAAGAACCTAATCAGAACCCTTTACAGTCTGTAGAAATGGACATCAAAATCTACCAGAGCAGAAACAATTAACTTACCAGTGATATGCAATAGTACTTAATAGTTATGTGACATTTCAAAATACCCAAATAGTTTTCATGCAAATTTTCTTTAACAAGGATGATTTTACTCTCTTGAAAATACTAAAATCAATACAATTACCTTATAAAGAACAAGTGTTCAATACAATATAAAATACAAAAGTGATGTGATGAAAAACTGTGCTAGAGGAAATACACAAATAACTCAACACCTTACCTTTACGTGTTGTCTCAGCAAGGTTGACGTAGGAAACACTTTGTTGCACTTCAAACACGGAACACGCCCTTTCATGTGAGTATATCTTAAATGTTCCTTTAGAGAGCCCCTAATTTTGAAGCGTGTTCCACACATGGTGCATTCCCAAGGCATAAAGTCTTTATGTGAATCACAATGCACTAAAAAATCTGCCTTGCGTGCTATGATTTCACCACATGTTTTGCACTTGTGTTGTCCGTCAATTTGGTACTCCTCTAAAAGCTCTTGAACCTGTAAACAAAATGGCACACTACAGTTGCAGCTTTATGATGAATCATTTGACATATGCAGCAAAGCTACTTATAAATTGTATATCAAAAGTTACCTACCAAATACATATTTTCAATAGTTCCTGCAACTAAGCGAAGCAGTTATTTAATATTAATAATCTATCAAATCTTTTTTCCATAATAATTCCTATATCCTTTCAAACTTTCCCTATTCAAAAGCAGGAAGGCATTTGTTTTAACAATACAGTACAGGATAAGTTTTTTCTTTTTTTCCCATACAACAGCAGACAAAACTTAATCAATCTGGGCTCTTCATCTTACAAAACATGTAGTAAATAAGCAGAAGCTTCATACACATTAAAAGAACTCCTTTGAATTAAATATTTTCTCAGTTTCATAAACACAAGCCTCTCATTTTACCATTGTTGTTCTAATCAAAACAATGCCATGTTGGTAGATAATAATCATAAACAGGCGAACTAGGTCAGGCAAACCTCAAGACTGAATATACTACCTAGAAGGAAAATAGTTTTTCTAGTTAAACTCTATATAGATAATTTATGTACAGGTTCATAGAGGGAAAATAATAGGTTCCTCAATTCCTTGAAAATACCACCTAGGAGGATTCACTAAGGCCACAACTCTTAGAAATTTGGAAACATGTCTGGAGGAACAGCTATCACTGGAGGAGTGATAAAGGTTACAGCCATGACACTTAAAACTGCATAACCTATGTAACTGTATTGAACCTCGCCCCCTACCCCCTTCATAATAACCACAATATTACTGATACTGGGATGTGTTACTCAGGATTTTATCTACATCTCGTATGCAGAAAACAGCAAGGTGTATGTACTACTATATAATCTTATGTACTGTATTACTGACAGTAGTACAGTAGTCACTAATAATTCAAAAGTGATCTGAGGTGTTTAAAGTTCTGTTTTCTGGCACTGCATCACCACTTATTACAGTATCATTATTCACATCCTTAACTCTCATAGGGATGGCCCAAAGGATTTATTCTTGATAGATATCAATTGTATTTAATATATCACAACCCCTTTCAAATTTCATGATTGAATAAAATGAAAATGCTGATGATTCTGATAAACTTTCTTTCATAGATATACAGTAGTGCCTCAGATTACGAAATTAATCTGTTCCAAGGCGGGCTTCGTAACCAGATTTTTCTGTATCTAGAACTACGTTTTACATGTAAACTGCCTAATTCGTTCCAAGCCCTACAAAAACACCACAGTAAATTTTATAATAAAGCTAAATTGACCAATAAACAATAAAATACAACAATTTGGACCATTCAATACCTAACCTAACTGTGACTGTACCTGTAAATAGTGTATTAGTGTACAGAGTACAAGAAATCCTGTACGTACAAGTACATATGTAAGTAGTAAAATGTGGAACCTTACCTTTCGAGTGAGGCGATGTCCGAAAGTGGTGACAGAGGAGGAGGCCAAATGGCAGAAAACATGAACATTTAACTTTACGAAATATTAAAAAATGGCAGAAAACATCAACACTAAACTTTACGAAA
Organism: Macrobrachium nipponense; assembly: GCF_015104395.2. Classification (NCBI taxonomy): domain Eukaryota; kingdom Metazoa; phylum Arthropoda; class Malacostraca; order Decapoda; family Palaemonidae; genus Macrobrachium; species Macrobrachium nipponense. Next base: position 21,651,224 of record NC_061091.1, read on the forward strand.
CACATTAACAAATGGCAGAAAACATTAACACTTCTTGATTATCTCCATCTTCGTCTCCATAGAAAGCATCCTCTTCTTTCCATGAACTTCAGCAACATTCTTGGGACCCATGGCTAATAATGTAAGTAATTAAGTTCACACACAACACGATAAAGTAACTTACAGTACAACAAAGCGAAATCACTAACACAAATTTACGTTAACAAACAATTCTATGTGAACGAATGAATTCTAGGTGTTTACGATAACGCTGCCGCGACGAAATGGTCAAGGAATACCTTTACATAGAGGCATGATGGGACAGATGCTGACCAATAGGACAGCAGGATCTTACGGCAGTGACTAGCATCAAGAACCAACGGGAGAGCGGGAGGATGGTAGTGAGTCTACTGAGTTGGCGGCGCGCTAGTTTTAAAATTGTTCTCGACGGCCTGGGCAAATCTCGGACTTTACAGCACATACACCCTTTTGCAACCTGAATTATTTTCGTCCACAGAAGCAACAAAATCTTCGTCTTTGCCTTCGTAACCTGGATTTTTTGTACGTAGGGATTTTTGTATGTAGGGGCATGACTGTATTTGTGTCCCAATAGTACTTAATGTACATCGCTGATGGTAGACTAGTCAACCACTAAAGATATGTTTGACTGCCCATTTTAAACTACATTCTCTACATTCAAGGACTGGGTTTTATGGGTTAGTATTTCGCAAATACCCTCATATGAGATAAGTGTGACCAACTCCCACTAGCATGAGCAGGATTATTAGTTCATGGTAATAGCAGCTTTGGCTGACTTATCAGCATCCTCATTTTCTTTAATACCTACATGGACAGGGACCCAGTATATTTCAATATATATATTTAGACCAGCTTCACATTTGTGGAATGACAACATAATTTGTTCAACATGAGGATTTTCTAGAAAATAATCCTGAGGGGATTATAGAGCACTTTTAATTACTAAAAACAAAAAATTTCAAACTATAAGTACTAACCATATTGCAGACAATTCTACAATGAAAACAGATGCATTATTGGGTAATGAAAACAGATAACTTTCATCAGAAGATTTAACAACAAATTCCACGCCATGATTAGATTCAGACCTGTGTATGAAGTACATCATGTGAGCTTTTGTATCTTGGATAGGCAGTCCCCAGTTTTCAGCAATCCAGCTTTATGCCACTTTTCTAGTGCCAAAAAACCAGAGAGGAACCCCCCCTCACCCCCGATAGCCAGGGATTGGTTGGTTGGTTGGTTGGTTTTATAAAGTTTAGGTGTAACACCAAGCACTGGGGCAGCAAAGGCCATTCAGCCAGGGACTGCCTGTGTATGAAGGTGAATGACTGTTAATAAAAATATCTTGACTGAAAAGCTCTACACGTAGTTGCAGTCGCCCTCCTGAATCTTTACTGTACTTCAAACATTCACCAAGCCTCAGTGCAAAGAGAGAGGAGGGTCACTTTCTAACTACTATATAGGCTTGTTGTAAGTGTGTGCGTTGTGGCAATCGTCGAGCATATCAGTGGCAGTAGTGTGTTACGGGAGTCATGAGAAGTGAGGAAGTCAGTGAAGTCGAGTCGTACAAACTAAAAAAACGAAACGGGCAATGAACCGGGAAAAGGCCAAGAGAGGAAAACACAACTCTCGCCCAGGCGGTCAAAGAAAAGACTGACGCCTTGTAGTAGGTGAATGGTCTTCGACCATTCTTCACCCGATCTACGCATGCGTTGCCAGATATCACAAGATTCCTTGCTTTCATCTGCTTTTTAACCGGATCCAGCTAGGCGCTGGAAATTATCCTGTTGTTAAGACCGAAGGTTTGTTCGCGTATGAACAAACAGTTGGTTTGGCAGCGGTTTTGTCCATTGAGGGTCAGTGATATTGTGATTTGATTGATTTTGGTATTGTAAAGTTCTTGTGCATGTGTCTGTCTGGTTGTGGTGAAGAAAGAGGTTGGTTGTGCATTTTGGTGTCTGTGAGTTGGCGGTTGGGGACAGTGTTGGAATTGGCTGTTTGTTGTGCTGGGTTGAGTTGTGTATGGTTGTCGTGTTGTTTCGAGCTGTTGGTGTTCGTCTGTGCAGTAATTTGTCATGTTGTTAAGTTGTTGTATGACTGTAGTTCTCAGTTGGTTGTTTTGTGTTGTGATTCTCGGCGGCGGTTGAGTCTTGACTAGCCTAGCCTATATCCAGCGGACAGCACAGTGTAGGTTATAGCCCTGAGGTCAGTCATTGGTGGTGAGTACAAGAGTGTGAAGTTGTCTGTAGTTTTTGGTAAGCCAATTGTCCTGCAGGTAATTAGTAACATGAAGGGGAAAGTGTGGCTGTGGGTAAATTTGTCAGCCGGTACGATTAAAGTAACTGTGGGGAGCAAGCTTGCTTTCTTTGCTTTACTTGTGATCCCGCCACACACACACACACACACACACACACACACACACACACACACACACACACACACACACACACACCCACACACAGAGAGAGAGAGAGAGAGAGAGAGAGACACTGTAATGATCTGATGTAAATGTATAATATATACGTACACACAAAACTATACTTCACCAAAGTTTTGGGGAAGTTCAATAATGGTGCTCATTACATTGTGTTAAAGAAATCTGACGGTTAGCATAGATTCTTATTTGCACTGCTTGCTTCTCTTACTTTTTGTATATCATCTTTGGTTTCTTAATCCCCTGCTGTTTAAGTCCTTGAACTCTGCTACACTACAAATTTCATATTAATAAAAAATAACCGACTCATGTGGTGTCCACAAGTCTTGAAATGTGGCTTAGAGGCTGCATGCTGAATTCAAGTCCTCATAGGCAATAACAAGTACAGAATAATAATAACCATCCTTATCGTAGAAAATTAAGATCTCATAATGTCAGAAAGTAATATTTAGGCCAAAAGCCAAGCACTAGGACTTAAGATGGTGAAAAGTAAGATGGGAGAAAGAATAAGAAAAGAGGTATAGTAAATAGGAATGAAAGGAGTTACAGCTAGGGGCCAAATGGATCAGATCATGTCTTGGAGTCAGATGGATAGTGGGATTTCAAAGTGCAATACAAGTACTTCATGTAAAGAAGTGACTGTCAAAACTACAGCAGAAATTCTTTAATCAAATCTGCCACTTTAAGAAAAGAACTATAGATACAGGGATACTGTATTATCTTTACATTTTTTCTAAGTTAAGAGGAAAATTTCCTTTATATGGATTCAACTGCTTTCATAAAAAGACTAACCTGTCATTTACCAGGACCTCTGAAAAAGGAATTCGGCTAAGACTGATAAGTTCAGTACAGCAGATCTTTTGGCATCTAATATGCAGGTGATTTTAGAACATATGGTATAAAAGAGGGAAGCAGAACAAATTCTGCCAAAACCATGGATTAAAGATGATAAATACATCAAAGCAGGCAAGTAAGAATCTCAAAATGTTAAAGAGAACAGATGCTGAAATGCAGAATGCCTCTGTCATGATGTGAAGTAAAGACATCAGATAAAATGTTTTCAACGTTATATCAAAGAAGGCATACTTAAAATAACAGATAGACTGACTTAATAGTAGGGGAAATAAAAGAAAAATGGAAAATATAACAACAGAGCCCCCTAAAAAGTGACAAATTTTTAATCAATTTGTAGTTTTCATGGCTAACAAACCTGATGTCTTAACAATAGGATAGTATTCTTGCACCAGCTGGAATCCGGTTTAAAACAGAGATTGTAAAGCAAGGAACCTGTGGCATCTGGCAACTCATGCATGTTTGAGGTGGAAGCTGGTCACCAACCAGGCATAGAGCACCGTAATGTGTCAAGTCTTTCCCCCAACCCAGGAAAAGAGAGAGGGATGGCTAGAGGTGGGCAGTAAACATTAAGACCTCAGGTTTGTTAGCTATGATAAATACAAATTGATTAAAAATTTGTCATTTGTTCATACACAGAACGAAACTTCGGTCTTAACAAATAGGATAGACTTATACTTGGAGGGAGGTACAAGTACATACCCTAAACTGGCTGGGAGTTTAACCCACCTGACCACCCTTCCTAGAAGAACGAGTTTTAAGGAAGGCAGTCCAAGCCCATGAGAGAATAGTCAATCAAATATCTAAAAACTCAGCTGTCTGGGTTGAAACACAATAATATATGACCAGATTCATTGCCTTCCAGGAACAAAAGAAAAATGATATTGTTAAACTACAATAAAGTTTTGTACATACTTACCTGGCAGATATATACTTAGCTATAGTCTCCGACGTTCCGACAGAATTTCAAATCTCGCGGCACACGCGACAGGTAGGTCAGGTGGTCTACCTTACCCGCCGCTGGGTGGCGGGCGTATGAACCAATCTATCTCTCCAGCCAGATTTTTTTCTTTCACCTGTCTCCTGAGGGGAGGCTGGGTGGGCCATTAGACGTATATATCTGCCAGGTAAGTATGTACAAAACTTTATTGTAGTTTAACATATCATTTTTGTACATGAACTTCCCTGCCAGATATATACTTAGCTGATTGGCACCCTTGGTGGAGGGTAAGAGACAGCTAAAGTAATAAGGAGAGATAAGAAACAACTGATGTTGTAGGATATAAATAACCTTGGTTCTTACCTGTTCAGGCAGAAGACTTCATTGATATTGTCTCTGAGTCTGCGTTGCCTGGAGAGCTACAGCTAGGACGTGACCTGATGCTGAAAGACTCTCGGATCTACCACTGGGATATGTGATCCCTTTGTGTGGTAGAATCCAAGTCGGATCCTGTTAAAGGGAGTTCGTCCCTATCTTAACAGGTCCTAACCACTACTACTGCAAGGAGCCACACTCATCAGACCACCTAACCAAACTACTAAAGATTAGTATTACGACCTAAAGAGATGCATCCTCTTTAAGGCAACCAACAACAACAAATACAAGGGGGAAAAATTTATACTACTAAACAGGATGAGTTCCAGCTCCCTGCCCCAGCACTGAATCCGCAGATACGTACGGGCCCAAGGCGAAGCATTTTTCGTAAGTGATTCTCACATCACGTAAGTAGTGGTTCGCGAACACTGACTGACATCTCCAGAATGTTGTCTCCATCAGATTTCGCACGGACATATTCTTGTTGAAAGCAAGAGAAGTTGCTATGGCTCTTACTTCGTGTGCTTTCACTTTAAGAAGCCTAAGATGTTCTTCTCTGCAGGATCCGTGTGCTTCTTTGATGAGGCTTCTCAAGAAGAAGGACAATGCGTTCTTCGACAATGGACGAGTAGGCTCTTTTACTGAACACCACAGGACCTCTCGGTTGGCTTTCAGTTGCTCTTTTCTTCTAAGGTAGTATTTCACCATTCTCACTGGCAAAGAGTTCTCTCGGGTTCTTCTCCTACCAAAGAGATAACCCCACGAATCTCGAAGTTCTTGGGCCATGGACTTGATGGGTTCTCATTCTTTGCAAGAAAACCAGGAAGGAAAGAGCACAAATGAGAGAGTCCTCCTTAAAACCCACATTACCATCAATCGCCTGAAGCTCACTCACTCTTCTGGCGGAAGCTAGAGCCATCAAAAACAGAGTCTTCCTGGTAAGGTCTCTGAATGAGGCTGAATTAGGGGGTTCAAACCTAGAGGACCCAAGGAATTGAAGGACTACATCCAAATTCCAGCTAGGTGTCTTAGGATACTGCATTTTCGTTGTATTAAAAGACCTAATAAGGTCCTGTAGGTCCTTATCTTCCGATAAGTTGAGGCCCCTGTGCCTGAAGACATTCAAGCCCAACATACTACGATAGCCTTTAATCGTCGAAACGACTAAGCCACATTCTTGTCTTAAGAATAAAAGAAGTCTGCAATTTGATTCACAGAGGTACTGGAAGAGGAAACGTTATTCCTCTTGCACCATCTTCTGAAGACATCCCACTTCGATTGGTACACTCGTAAGGTGGAAGACCTCCTCGCTCTAGCGATTGCCTTAGCAGCTGCTGACGAAAAGCCTTTCGCTCTGACCAGTTTCTGGACAGTCTGAAGCCAGTCAGACTGAGAGCGGGGAGGTTTTTGTGGTACCTGTCGAAGTGGGGCTGTCTGAGTAGATCGCTCCTTAGAGGAAGCGATCTTGGAAAATCCACTAGCCATTCCAGCACCTCTGTGAACCAATCTTGTGCTGGCCAAAAGGGAGCTATCAAAGTCATCCTCGCGGAATCTGACTCTGCGAACTTTTTTAAAGTCAACCCCAGAATCTTGAAGGGGGGAAACGCGTATACATCGAGTCCTTTCCAATCGAGTAGGAGAGCGTCTATCCCTATTGCTCCTGGATCCGAGATGGGCGAGCAATACAGATCCAGTCTTTTGTTCTTTGAAGTTGCAAACAGGTCTAAGAGAGGCCTGCCCCACAACTTCCAAAGGCTCTGGCAAACATCTTGGTGCAGAGTCCACTCTGTGGGAAGGACCTGATCTTTCCTGCTGAGGAGATCTGCCCTTACATTCCTTTCTCCCTGTACGAATCTGGTGAGAAGTTTTATCCCCTTTCTTCTGTCCACAGAAGAAGATCTCTTGCTGTTTCGTACAGAGAGAAGGAATGCGTCCCCCCTGTTTCCTGATGTATGCCAGAGCCGTGGTGTTGTCCGAGTTTATTTGCACAACTGCTCCTGTCACATCTGACTCGAACTCCTTCAGAGCAAGCCACACGGCTATTAGTTCTTTCCTGTTGATGTGCAGGAGGACTGGTTCCCCCCATCCAGGTTCCTGACACCTCCTTGGTTCCCAGAGTCGCCCCCAACCTGTTTCCGACGCATCGGAGAACAACACCATGGCTGGGTTCTGGGATTGAAGCGGCAGTCCCTGCGAGAACTTGTCGGGATCCGCCCACCATGCTAACTCCTTCTTGATTTGAAGAGTAATTGACAGGGAGAACTTCAATCCTGAGAAGGACGACTCCAATTCCGATGAAGAAAGAATTGGAGCGGTCTCAGGTGTAACCTTCCTAGGGAAACAAATTGCTCCAGTGAGGAGAGCGTCCCAGCAGACTCATCCACTCCCTCACTGTGCATACTTCTTTCCCTAAGAAGGTTGTTACTTTTCGAGTCCCCGGGCTATCCTCTCCTGTGACGGAAAAGCCCGAAAACTCAGAGAGTTCATCTGGATCCCCAGATAAACGCACTCTTGAGCGGGAATCAGACTTGACTTCTGCAGATTGACCAGAAGTCCTAAGGAATAAGTCAAATCCAGGGTTTTCTTCAAGTCCTTCAGACAACGATCTCTGGAATTGGCCCTTATAAGCCAATCGTCGAGATAGAGCGAAATCCTCACCCCTTCTAGGTGAAGCCATTGTGCCACATTCCTCATGATGGCCGTAAAGACTTGGGGGGCCGTGGAGAGGCCAAAACACAGGGCCCTGAATTGGAAGATTCTTCCCCCCATCATGAATCTTAGAAACTTCCTCGAGGAAGGATGGATTGGTACGTGGAAGTAAGCGTCCTGTAAGTCCAAGGACACACCATCCAGTCCCCTGGACGGAGTGCTGCTAACACCGAGGCAGTGGTCTCCATCGTGAACTTCTTCTTTTCGACGAAGAAGTTCAGGGCGCTTACATCCAACACCGGTCTCCATCCCCCTGAGGATTTCGGAACTAGGAACAGGCGGTTGTAAAAGCCTGCCGAAAGATGATCTGCCACTAGTTCGATCGCCTCCTTTTCCAGCATCTGATCTACCGCTAGTCGGAGGGCTTGATTCATGATGGGGTCCCTGTATCTGGCCGTCAACTCCCTCGGGGTATTCGTCAAGGGAGGCCTCGAAGAGAACGGGATTAGATAGCCCTTCCTCAAAATTGACAGGGTCCAGGCATCTGCGTCTTTCTGGGCCCAGACTTCTGCAAACTGTAAAAGCCTGGCGCCTACAGTTGTCTGAAGGACTTGAGTCTTACTTGGGAGGTTTGATTGACTTCGTAAAAGTCCTCCCTCTTCTATTTGGTTTCCGACCTCTGAACGAAGAGGATCTAGAGGTAGATGCCCCTCGAAAGGGTTCCTGAGAGGTCGGCTTAGCTTTCTTTGTCTTAGTCTGGAGGTAGGGCGCGGCTTCCTTGCAGACTGCGCTAGAAGGTCCTGCGTAGCTTTGGCAGAGAGAGCCTTCGAAATGTCTTGAACCAGGTGTTTAGGAAACAGCTGTGTAGAGAGAGGGGCAAAAAGCAAAGACGATCTCTGAGCATGTGAGACCGACTTTGTTAAAAATGAGCAAAATACTGATCTTTTCTTCAAGACCCCTGCTCCAAACAGTGAAGCTATTTCGCTGGCCCCATCCCTCACCGATTTATCCATACAGGATAAGACACAATTCAAATCCTCCGGAGAAAAACGTGTCCGGTCCTTGAGTTTTCTTGGCTAGGACTCCGAGGGACCAGTCGAGAAAGTTGAAAACTTCCAAGACTCTAAAAATGCCTTTTAGAATGTGATCTATTTCATTCATTGCCCACGTAGTTTTGGCCGAATTCAAAGCTGATCTTCTAGTGGCGTCTACTAGTGCCGAAAAATCTGCGTCAGCTGAAGACGGAAGGCCCAGTCCCAAGGGTTCTCCTGTCTCATACCAAAATCCTGTCCGTCCTGAAAGCTTCGACGGAGGGAAGGCAAACAGTTTTCCCCGCTTCTTCTTTAGTACGCATCCATGAACCGAAACTCTTGAGCGCTTTCTTCATAGAAAGAGTCGGTTTCATTCTCACACACGAAGATCCTTTCGTTGCTTTCGCTGTGGAGAACAACGAGTGTGGAGAAGGAGGAGCAGTAGGGCTCAAAGACTCTCCGAACTCCTGAAGGAGAAGCTCTGTGAGCTTCTGTACGAAGAAACTGTTGCCGATGTATTAGTTTCTTCCTCAGAGGCTTCCTGGTCTTCTTGAGGAGGAGAACGGGGATGAGGATCCTTATGAGAATCCTTAGATGATTTCCTAGCTGGGGTACAGTGCGATGAAGGAGACAAACGTCTTGAATGAGGAGAAGATTCCAAAGTAGAGAGGCGTACAGGAGAACGACGAGTTGTAAAAGAAGGACGCTTATCCGAAAATTCTTGTCTAAACTCGCATTCCTTCCTAAATGCAGGAAGGACTCCTTTCTCTAGAAAGACCACGTCTATCCCTAGGGAAACTACGAGAGGGAGAGCGCCTGCTAAGATCCTGGAGCCGATCGTGAGGAGAGCGGCTACTAGGCGCCGAGCGCCTATCTGTCACAGGGCGCTTAGTGGAATCCTGGCGCCTACCAAGCGGCGAAACGTTGCTAAAAATAGGGCGCCTTTCAGGAGCAGGGCGCTTGAGAGGCTCTTGATGCCTACGAAGCGGAGAGCGGCTGCTACGCTCCGAGCGCTTTAACGGAACAGGGCGTTCTGCGAGATCTTGGTCCTTACCAAGGGGAGAACGTCTGTAAGGCTCGAGCGCCTAACAGAATCAGGGCGCTTGAGGCGTTCTTGACTTCTAGCAAGAGGAGACCGATCAGGAGTAGGGAGTCTCGAGAACGAAGAGCGCCTACTAGGAGAACGAAGCAAACGAGGATCAAGGTGTCTTTCCCAGCCAGGAGAACAGCTACTAAAAGAATGACGCTTACCAGGAGCAGGGCTCCTACTAGACTCTTGATGTCTTACAGGGGAGGAGCGAACTCCATGCGATGAGCGCCTACCAGTCACGTTATCCGATGCCCGACTACAGTAGTCGGAAGGAGAAGTGCGCCTACTTTCAGAAGGGCATTCCCTAGGTTCTCTGAGAAGACGAGGAGAAGAAGATGAGACGGAGACGACGAACTAAGTCTTCTATGACCTGAGCGACTCTCTCTTCTTGCACGAACTCTAGAAGAAGGAAAAACAGAAGGGGCTGAGCGTCTACGAGGCAGGAATCCGATTTGGGGAAATATCTTCATAGTCCAAGGAGCGCCTATCCGTCGAATGGCGTCTCGACACCATCCGAGCGGGAGTTGGTGTTCCTCTCGTGAAATGTTACGATGTGTAGAAGAATCCTCAAAAGAAGGAGAACGCTGATTACAAGGAGAGCGCTCTTCCGACGAAACGCGCCTCGATCTCTTGATCGGGAGAGACAAATCCTTCCTTCTACGCGATCTCGATGCCAAGGAGTCCGCCAAGGCTGTGATCTGAGCTTGTAGGCCCGCTAGCACTCGAGAAGGAGAGTCCCCAGGATCTTCTTCCGAAGCAAGCTCAGCGCGAGGCGCGGGAGAAGGAGGGCGATCACCGGATCTCCTAGGCTTCTTTGCTTGCAAGGAAGCTACATCAGAAAAGTCTTCTGGGCTGGACGCTAACGTACTGAAGGGAGCCTCCGCAGCCCTCTTCAACGGGCGTGACGCCTCCTTAGAGCTCCAACCACGCTTCGGCGAAGGAGAAGAGGATGACGAAAAACACTGGCGAAGAATATTCTTCTTCTTACGATCCAAGGCAGCCTGGGAGCGAACTTCAGGATCTGCCGAGGGGACGCCTGACCGGTGGGGGCTCTCCCTAGCCCTCCTGCGGCTTTTGACTTTCCTCCTCCACTGGAACTGGGAGTCTGGAAGAGGTCTAGGCCTGGAGGCACTAAGGAGCCGGTCAGACGCACCCTCCACATCACTGGGTACACTGCACTTATCATCACTGACACTCTTACCTTGATCAGTACGAAGATTCTTGTCTTCCTTAGAACACAAGGAAGCTTTTGAGGCCGCCGCCTCCGAAGACGAATCTACGGCTTCGGTGCGGGGAGGCAGGAGCTGAGACCTGGGAGGAAGGTTCTAAAACTACATTAATGTTAGTTTCATTCTCACTCATTCTCGACCTGCTCGAACTCCTTGAAGAAGCTTTACGTACCCTATCCCTTTCAAGTTTCCTAATATAAGAAGAAAGAGCCTTATATTCATCTTCGTTCAAAACCTCACACTCTTGACACGGGTTACTAAACGAACATTCATTCCCCCTACATTTAACACAGAAAGTGTGAGGGTCAACCGCAGGCAACGCGGTACCTCACCTTACATCCAATCGGTCAAACATACTCTAAACAAAACCGGAGTTTTGGAAACAGAATAAAAATCAGACATTCTACAGGAAAATCCAGCGCAAAGTCAATAACGGTCCACAATCAGCGTATGCCAAGCCAACATAGAGCGAATAAGTCACCAAAATGTCCAAATCAATCTCCAGGCAAGCGAGAAATGAAGAATATATCGGAATGAACCGACAACAGTTGTTATCGCTTCAGCGACAGAAAAAAATCTGGCTGGAGAGATAGATTGGTTCATACGCCCGCCACCCAGCGGCGGGTAAGGTAGACCACCTGACCTACCTGTCGCGTGTGCCGCGAGATTTGAAATTCTGTCGGAACGTCGGAGACTATAGCTAAGTATATATCTGGCAGGGAAGTTCATGTACAAAACTGCCTGTTCAAGCAACAAACCATGCAAGCTACAGAGGTCAGTCACCACTTCTCACTCCCCTTGCTAGAGAAGAGCACTAGCTGCTGAATAGCAGATTTGTCTATTGTATAGTAATAATACAAAACTACCACCAGTATGACCACCCTACTCACCTGTATCAGACCAGTTCCAGCATATGACATGTCAATTCTTCGACCCGTCCATAAAAAGAAGGAAAAAAAGAGAGAGAAAGAGGCCAGCCAACTCACTCATTCTCTCTTCCACACAATCATTCTAAGTACGACACAAACTGTCCTACACTGGGTGAATTACACTACTTGTTGGGCAGCCACCACCGGACCCAAGGAAAAAGTGTCCAAAGACCTGTGGGCAACGTTCTTTTATGCAAAATGAAATGCAAGTAGATTGACGTAGCCAAGAACTAGCGCTCAAAATTCAATGAACAGAGAAGTTTTTCTTAAATGCCAGAGAGGAACTTATACCTCTGATGTCATGTGCTCTAGCCTGCACAGACTGGGTCTTAGCCACAAATTTGAAGGCCACAGACCCCCAAACCCTGGTGCGTTTAACATCGTAACTCAAGCAATGAAGCTCCCAACTCTTTTCAAAGAAGCCAAGGCCAACAGGAAAACTGTCTTTAGAGTCAGATCCCTGTCTAAAGTCCAACGTAGGGGCTCGAATGGAGCTCGAGTGAGACTTCTCAGGACTAGAGAAAGATCCCACACAGGAGGCTTGAGTTTTCTTGGAGAACAGGAATCTTCAAAACTCGTGAACAACAAGATTTCCCAGGATGAAGAGATGTCCGCAAACCCATGGCTGCTCTGTAGCCTCCGATAGCTGAAAAAGAAAGAGCTTCCTCAACCCTGAGGAAGATCAGAAAATCCACTTTCTGCTGAACGGAAGCTCTGAGTGGAGAGAAACCCTGTTGACGACACAAATCACACTAGACTGCCCATTTCCTCTGGTAAACTGCTGATGAAGATTTCCTGAGATGGCCAGACATCTGGCCAGCAGCCTTACTACAAAAACTTCTCGCTCAGAGGAGATACTAGATAGTCTCCAGCTGTCAAGACAGGGACTCTACTGATTGGTGAAACCTTTCCACATGAGGTTGGCATAAGAGCTGTTGCCATGGAGGACTTTCTCTTGAAACCTCTGACAGAGGAGACAGAAGGTCAGAGGTAGAAGGTCCAGGAACCACTCCACTTGAGGCCACAGAGGTGCCACCAAGGTCATCCTGAGATTTTGAGAACTCATTAGTACTCTGTTCAGAACTTGACGGATGAGGCAAAACAGAGGGAAGGCGTACACCTCAAGATTGTCCCAAGGATGCTGCACGGTGTCCTCTGCTAGAGCAAGAGGATCCGGGACCACAGAACAGTAAACCTCCAGCTTCCTATTGAAGCGAGTGGCGAAGAGGTATAGGCCTTCCCCAAATGTGAAAAAGCCTGTCTGCCACGTCCTGATGCAGAGACCACTCCATGCCCAGGATTTGGTCCCCACGACTCAGCTTGTCAGCCACCACATTCCTCTTGCCTGGAATGTACCAGGCAGAGAGCTCCACCAAACTGTCAATCGTCCACTGGTATAGCTCGACTGTCATTGATGGAGTTGACGAGACACCAGACCTCCCGTTTGTTCACATAGGCAACCACCGAAGTTGTCTGACATCAGCACGACAGAATGACCCTCTACCCTCTCCCTGAACTCCTACAGACCTAGAAAAGCTGCTTTCAACTCCAAAATGTCACCATGAAACAGCCTGCCCTCCGCACTCTAAACACCCGAGGTAAGGAGATCTTCAAGATGAGCGCCCCAACCGTTGATGGAGGCATCCGAAAACAGGAGAAAGTCTGGAGGTGGTGAACATAGAGGGACTCCCACTGTGAGATTCTGGTTGTCCAACCACCAATGAAGGTCTTTCCTAACCTCTTCTGACAGAGGAACTCTGCAGAAGGGAACCTCTCACCAGAGACCAGAAGTCATTCAGTTTCCACTGTATAGAGCAAAGGTGAAAGTGACCATGAGGGACCAGCTTCTCTAAAGAGACAAAATCTCAAGAAGGACCTGCCACTGGTGAGTCCGCTGTTAGGACTGTGACAGGAAAGTGTGTCACTGACCAGAACTTTTCCAGCCTCTGGTATGACAAAAAAACCCTTGATGCTGCTGTAACTATATCCATACCCAGATAGAGAGCTCTCTGGCCAAGACCAGCCAGTCCTTGAGGTATCTCAATAGGCAAATCCCTTGAGCATGAGCCCATGACGAGACTAGGGCTACAGTCAATCCAAAGCAAAGGACCGTGGACTGGAAGACTGGCTCTCCCAGACTGAAGTGAAGGAACTTCCTGGACAAAGGGTGGATTGGAATATGAAAGTAAGCATCCTTCAAGTATATTGAGAGCAAGAAGTTGTCTTTTATTGCTGTCAAAACTGTCCAAGGCATCTCACTCCTGAACTCTGTCTTCCTTATAAAGTCATTCAGTGTAAAAAGGTCATTCACTGGTCTCCAGTCGCCTGTAGCCTTCGGAACCAGCAAAATCCGACTGTAAAACACCGGTGAAGGACGATGCACTCATTCCACTGCACCCTTGTCCAGCATCTTCAACACTTCTTACCAAAAAGAAATGTACTTCGGACAGCCGTGAGCATAGGTCAAGTTAAGAATAGGTCTGTCCGAAAGAGGGGGAGAGAAGTTGAAGGGTAGTAGATACCCTACCGACATCTATTACCCACTTCTCCACTCCATGCAATGCCAATTGGCCCAATGGCCCATCAGGCAACCCCCTACCCATGGTAACAGAGAGGAATAGTCACCCAACCCATGGTAACAAGAGAGGAATAGTCACCTACTCTACCAACGACCTTCTCCACCTTCCTCTAGAGCACCCCCCCCCAGTCTTGTAGGGGTGAGATTGAAAGGGACGCTGTTGCTGTCTTGACTTTGATGGAGAAGCAGACTAAGAGGTTCTCACAGAAGTCAAACGCCTGGTCGACTTGACAAGAGAAGACCGTCTTGTCTGCCATCGCGGAGGGGGAGGAGGAGGACGAGAACAAACCTCCAATTTAGACACCGCCTGATGTAGCAGCTTATCTTTGGTATCTGCTTGCCGCCAGTCAACCACATCTTCTACACGAGTTCTTGGGAATAGAAGCTGCAACAAAAGGAGATCCCTGTTTTGGAGAGCAGACAAGGACTCCGAATCTACTGACCCCATCACCTTCAATAAGGCTGCGTTATTCCCAGCCAGGAGGAGGTTGGCCCACAAATTCGCACTAAAATCCATCTCAGTCCGAAACCAAGGTGTTAACATGTTGCAAGATAGACTGAGCATGCCCCAACAAGGGGAGCTCAAATGAAGCCTTAGCATCATGCCTTGGACCTAGCAAGGCCTCTATACCCACAGGGTTCATGGAAGACTTAAAAGTTTTACACTCACGATGAGATCAATAACCTCTGAGAAAGAAGACAGAAACTCCTGGCTCTCTCCCTCCTCTGGTTTCAGCAAAGGAGACCGACGATGAGAAGAGGGCTTGGAAGAATCCTCATCCTTCCCTAATGGTATTGGCTGCCCTAGGAAACCGGGCATCATGCCTCCCACTGTTTGGAGTGGAGTCCCTAACTACCAAAGATACTGAAACAGAAGGCTCTGGAACACGGCCATGCGAAGAAACCCATACATGGCCTCGAGCCAAATCGTGTACAAACTTGTGCGACGAACTACGTACACGTTCACAGTACGAATCACGTACACGGACATGCAACGAGAGGCAAGATGGAGATGAAGAAGCAGGAGATGGAGGAGAATGCTTACTACCTCTACGATGTCTCTTGCTAGAAGAAGACAAATCACTCCTACGACTCTTCTTGCCAGAGTCCAGCATCTCAACCATGGCTTGAAATGTCTCCAATGGCTCAGCAAGAGCTTGTGATGACGTCATAGGCAAGGATGGAGATCACAACACAACAATGGGAGGTAGAGATGCCACCACAGCTGACATCATAGGCTGAGAGGATGCTGGGAGTGACGTCACAACATCTCAAATGGCAGCACTGGTTGATGGCCTCACTGACGGAGCAATAAAGGGTGACCGAATAAACGTCAACGTTGACAAAGGCATCCTACTAGGGAGGAGGAGGGTATGTACAGCCAAGAAATGCGAGAGAAGGCCATCCAAACAGGGGGCACCTTGTACGCCTACAGACGGCCAAACAGCCGCCATCTTGTTTGATCCAGAATCTGAAATAAAGGAAGCGGAAGGAGTAGCCTCCTCCCTCTTGGGAAAGACATTATATCCCGCTGGAAAGGGGGCTACATTAAACATAACCTCATCTTGTGCAATTCCCGATACTTCCAATGACGTATCGATGGAAGAGGGGGAAGGAGACAGCGGAAGAACCGACGCAGAGGAAATGCTGAACCATCTAAATGAGGTGAAAAACCCTCCCAAGAAGGACAAGTGAATACTCTACGATGCTCCCTCTTCCTGTAGAACGCACTCCACTGCAACGCAGGCCAGGAACAACATTCCAGGTAAAGATTAGTAATGGTGCAAAAATTAGATCAGCACCTACTGCATGTAGTATGGGGATTTATAATGGTAGCAGCCAAAAACCTGGAGCACAGAAATCCCAGAATGCCCGGGGCACGTGTTGACGAGGCCTAGAAAAATTGGAAGACTTCATGATAATCAACAAGGCACAAACACTGAAACAAAGAAATCACGGGCAAACAAAGCAACCGCCTTAGGAAGTAAGCGACTACTCTCCTAGGCGGTCAAAGAAAGACTGATACATCACATGTTCTACGCCTAGTCAGTGACCAGCTTCCACCTCGCATACGCATGAGTTGCCAGATGACACAGATTCCTATCTTTACAATCTTTGATTGTTAACCAGTTTCCAGCTGGTGCAAGAAAAAATCATCCTATTGTTAAGACTGAAGGTTTGTTCCAAGTATGAACAATGCCACAATGGACTATGAAGAAAAAGGGACAGCAAATACTGTACAGCATCAAATTGAACAGGGAAACCGAAGAAAAATGTATTCATAAAGGGACACATGGAGGAATTAATGTACAAAAGCCAAATGAAAAGAGTAGGAATTTCAAGCTTTGGCAGAAAAACCTACAAAACAAGTAAAATGTTTACTAAAGATAATGCTTTGCAAAGAATGAAATCAGTCTCAATACTACAAGGAGAGGAAAGAAAATATTCAGGATGCTGACGTGGAAAAGATGTGAAAAGAACAATCATTGGATGTTGGGACAAAAAGATGAAAAGTAGGGTCAATAAAAACATTAGTAATGTAGGAAGCTACAAGGGAATAATGAATAAGAATGGCCCATGGAATGGGCAGAATCAGAGAAAGCTGTACAAACATTTATAAGACAGAATTGTGGCGTCTCTAAGGGCTCACTTTGTTATAATGTTCAGCTTCACAGTATGACACAGCCACTTATGGAACAAATTTTTTTTCTTTTGTTTCCCTTCCAGTTTGTTCAGATTCAAATCCTTTCATCCTTAGAAAGTAGCAGAATAAATATAATAGAAAATCATTGTCAACAATGAAATGTAAAGGTAAGTTTGTAATCTCGTATCTATCCCTTATCACAAAGACATATCCAAGTAAGGAAACCCCATTTAAAATGGATTTTCCTAGCGAACCAGACTAAACTTGTTTGTAAATCTGAATACAACCAGTGTAAAAAAAAAAAAAAAACTTGCAATTGTCAATATAAAGCAATTAAAAGGTTTCTATGCACAATCAGAACTTACATTTACTGACATTTACAAATAATTAACAAATAACAAAA
>NC_061091.1:21673395-21703395 GCF_015104395.2 Macrobrachium nipponense
GCTGAGAGGCGAGATGCTGGGTGGACGGGTGCTGCGGTCCTGGTGTTACAGCTGGAGCTGGGGTGTATGCAGGTGTGAGTGGAGATGGTGATGCATGCAAAGAAGGAAGCAAACCTTGTTTCTCTCCCCAACCCATACGTTCAAGAGCCATGAGAGGGCTATCAGGAGCACCAACTCCACCTGCCCTAGTATTATTGGGAGGACCCAAGTTGGATGCAAGAGCTGATGGGACTGACGAGGCTGTAGATGTCAGACTCTGGGTGAGATGACCTCCAGCACCATGCTGCAAACTGTACATACTTATAGGCGCTTCATGGACTGCATGAACAGACTTCATGTGGGCAAGGCATTCGCTCATCAATCGAAAGACTTGACCACATACCTGACATCGCCGCATTTTATCTAGATCTTTCTTTGACTCTATCATATCTACAGGTGGACTTGGCGTTGCTCCAGTAGCTGTCAGACCACTAGGGAGGTTGTGAGGGCCAGGGGACGGTGGAGTTGAAGTAACAGGAGACAACAATGATGATGAGCTCCCATGACCAACTCCTATACCAGAGGTTAAAGGAGAAGGACTACCTTGATTACCACTGAATTTGCCCTTTGAAAACATGGAACCTGTCAATCCTAAATCAGTTGTAGGGGCTTGTAACCCACCCAGGGAGGGTGGTGTGATACCAGATGCCCCAGCAAGTTCTGATGAATATCCAAGATTGGAACCAAGCCCTGACCCCAAGCCATATTTAGTATAGCCATACTGATAACCCAAGCCATACTGCTGGTAGTACATTGAACTGTTGTTGATTGGTGGTGCAGAATAGCTTCCCATGCCTGAAGAATACCCTGGAGGGACAGCTGTTGGTTTGCCATAGTAAGGGCTGGATACTTGACTCAAGTCTCCTGGATACCCATTGTAATATGGGAGGGCAGCTGGGGGAGGCACATAGCCAGGGTACGGCCCTGGATACCCTCCGGACCCACCAAAACTGTTGTGCATTGAGTTCATTTTCTTTTACACCTGGCATACATCACGAATGTTCTACTGAAACTGTCTAAACTCTTGCAAAAACTTACTTCAACATTTTGCCTGTTTCCAGCAATATACTAATAATTATCATATTTTAAACCTGTCTTTTTATTTTCAGAGTATCATCCTTTGCGAATATCCAAGAACTCATTAGTTGCTGGCTTAATGAAGACAGGATTCTTTAGCTTTGGTTTTATCTTTGAGTATTCAATCCCAGATCATTCACTGGTATGAGATTCACGTCACCGGTACTCTCCAGTCAATCAATCAGGCCATCATTCTGAAAAAGACAAAAATAATTAAATCACGAAGCAAAAATGATACTGGGCTCAGCTTATAAAACCTCCCACTACTCTTTTATTCCTTTAAGTTTAAAAGACATTGCAACATAAAACCTGGGTACATTTTCCACTCACAAGAACCTACCCATATGTAATTCAACTTCCATAAATATTTACAGAAATATAATACAGTACTAATTAATTCAATTGTGATCACTCATTGGAATATTTTTTGTTTCTTTATTTGCTTAGAAAAGATCACTTCAGAACCCAGTCCTTGCAAAACTAAACTTCTGTAATATACAGAGAAAAATGGAATAGATATCATCATCATCATAAGTCCTATGTAGAATAAGCCAAGGTTTTTTTCATTACTGCATATGAATCAAACTGAACAGAACTACCATTTTCATAAATAATTAAAAAATATTCTTAGGTGATAACTAATAAGACAAACCCCATATAATAAGCATACACTGCACTGTCATTCAATAAACCCTTTTCATCTGCCAGGTTAGATTCACAGCCCACACAAATTGCCAAATTCAAAAAAGGTCTGCTATATCTAACCTATGACTGCCTATCACAGGCTTTGTTGCATGTAAAGTGAATACCTCTGCAAATGGTAGCACCACTCTTTGTAATTCTCTACCTACTGCAGTAGGAGGAAGTTGAGGTGGCCACATCCAGTGAGAGTGAAAGATTGTACTTCACTACCTACTGCAACTTCACCTCCACCTCCACATCCAGTGTGAGTGACAGACAGATTGCCTTCTCTACCTACTGCAGTAGGAGGAGGTTGAGATGGCCATGTTATGAGTGTGAGTGTAATGTATGCATTTTATAACACTGAGTTGCTGACAGTGTTGTATCTACTTACCATGTACAAATACATGATCCAGTACCTAAATAACTTCAATATTCTATATACCATTCAGAGCACTATTAAACACAAACCTAAATTACCAAACCAGATTCTAGGTCAATTGGAATGACAAAGCTGTAGAGTCTACTTTTTTCCTGCCAATAGCGCTTGAACATAGACAGTCTACTATTTGTTACCATCAATTCTTGGACGAGGACAGAAAATCCCTGTAGCATATATTCCCCTGAATTACTATACACCCTGCCTATAGGCAAAGACTGAGAAGTGGGTTAAGTCATGAAACCAGTTTCATAGTGCATACCATACTTCTACAGAAACATTATCCCTCAAGCATCAGCATACAAAGGTAACCAAGATCTAGACATCTGAAAATTGTTTGCTCACTTTCCACCAACCTCTCATGCCAGTGACCTTGAGAATATGTTATGCAAATCTTCTTCCCAGACTCAATGCCTTTACTTTACTGAGGTACCAAATAGTAACAATCATGGTAACAGAGGCGATATATTTCCTTTACTGCATTATAAGAACTATAGCACATTCAAAGACAAGCCTGGGAAAATGGTAGCTCTCAAACCCAAAGAAGCAGCAACTCCCCAGCCACCACACATATAAAAGAAAATAAAATGTCTACAAATGAGTGGCTCCATTTATAATTTAGGAATGTTTTTATTACATTCAATATTCATCAGAGTTATGACATTCGAAAATTACTGTCAGATTATGATTAAAACTACTGTTAAGTAATACAATAGGAATATACTACAAGCAAATAACTGTATAAATGTAATACAGTCAAAAGACTGAATTTAACATGAAAATTGCAAAACAAAAATGATTTCACTTGCGTCAGTAAATGAATACGTACGTATGTTTTCGCTTGCGTCAGTAAGTGTAATATTTTGCATTGTTTGATTAGTGACTGAGGCCTAAATTTATCATGCATAGACCATGATTCAGGAATGATGTGTAAAAATTATACAATGTATATATATATCTATAGATTAGCAAAGTATACTGAATATCTTAAATTTCAGTTGAAAGTGTTGGCCTAATTTATCAAAATAAAAAAAAACCGATATAGTATTGACAGTTGCATCATGGACATACTATTTTGCATAAAGCTGGCAAACATAAAATTTGTGAAAATTTGTGCTTTTCATAACTGAAAAGTTTTTTATGTTATTATATAGAATCAGTCCCCGGTTATCGGCGGGAGTTCTGTTCTCGGCAGGGTGCTGATGAGCAAAAACCAATATTAACAGAAACTCGGCAGTTTATGACACCAGGTTTCTGCTAATGGTGTCTCTGTTAGGTATGTTATGGGGCCATAACTCTATAAAGTGCTGATAACCGTAACTCAGCATGTTACAGTGCTAGACAAGCCCCATAAAACCATATGGCCATTAACCAAGTCCGTCAATAGAGTGTACATAGAAAAAGATAAGTATAATGTATATATCTTTTACAATAAAACTTAATTCTTTTATTTTTTAAAATAAGACTTTAAACCAATGATGAAAGCATTAGCTTACCAATGACTTACACAATAATCTTTTACAATATACTTCTGAGAAATATGATATTGTTAAGATACAATAAAGTTTTGTACATACTTACCTGGCAGATATATACTTAGCTATAGACTCGGTCGTCCCGACAGAATTTCAAAACTCGCGGCACACGCGACAGGTAGGTCAGGTGATCCACCATTCCCGCCGCTGGGTGGCGGGGTCTGGAACTATTTCCGTTTTCTAAGCCATAATTTCTCTTACACCTGTCTCCTGAGGGGAGGCTGGGTGGGCCATTAATCGATATATCTGCCAGGTAAGTATGTACAAAACTTTATTGTATCTTAACAATATCATTTTTGTACAAGTAACTTACCCAGCAGATATATACTTAGCTGATTGGCACCCTTGGTGGCGGGCAAGAGACAGCTAAAAACAAAATAATACTTAACTAAATACATTAAAAAAAAACAAAAAAAAACAGGGAAAAAACAACCTATGTTCTTGGATAACATAATCCATAGTTCCTACCTTATTGGGACTGAAGACTTCATGACTACTGTCGATGAGTCTGCTTGCCTCAAGAGTTTCAACGAGGAAACAATGAACCTATGGTTTTGAATAACTCTTTGGATCGTGTCAATTGGGGGCTAGCCCGCTTACGACAGAGCAGAGCCTATACTGGATCGTACCAATGGGGGCTGACCCACTTACATGGTAGAGCCTTGACCTTTTGTCATATCAATGGAGACTCGACCCTCTTACATGACAGAGTTAAGGTTATTAAACAAATCACAAAGAGCACTGAAGCTAATCCCGATCACCTGACCATGTTAGTCTTGTTACAATCTATGAATTGTAAGAGGGTCCCCTATTCCCTCTGACAATTAACCAATAAAAACAACCACCAATAAACAGTAATTTAAGCCTTAAACTAAATAGGAAGGATTAGCCTCAGCCCCTTCTCCCAGCACTGAATTCGCCGAAACATACGCTCCCAGAGCAAAGCACTTTTCGTACGAAATTTTAACATCTCTTAGGTAATTCGAGGCGAACCACCGAATTACATCTCAAAATGTCGACTCTATAAGAGCCTGAAGCGACCATGTTTTGTGAAAAGCCATCGACGTAGCTATGGCTCTCACTTCATGAGCTCTCACTGAGAACCTTGAAATGCCTCTTCTTCGCATTTAAGGTGAGCTTCCCTTATTACATCTTTTATGAAGAATGTAAGGGTGGGCGTTCTTAGAAATCGCTCTTTTCGGATCTCTTACCAGAGCACCAAAGACTTTCTTCTGTACCTTTCAGCAACTTCTTCTTCTCCAGGTAGAACTTGAGTGCCCTGACTGGACACAAAGTCCTTTCTAGTTCTCTCCCTGTTAATGAAGATATTCCTTTATCTCAAAGCTTCTTGGCCAAGGCTTTGAGGGATTTTCATTTTTCGCTAGAAAAAATGGTTGTTGAAAGGAGCAAATCGCTGAATCTTTCTTAAACCCCACTTTACCTTCCAAAGCTTGCAACCTCGCTCACTCTCTTGGCTGTTGCTAACGCAAAAAGGAATAAAGACTTTTCTTGTTAAGTCCCTAAACGAAGCTGCGTGAGACGGTACGAATTTTTTTCCGACATTAGGAACTGAGGACCACATCCAAGTTCCAGCTAGGCTTCTTGATTACATGTTCTTTCGTGGTCTCAAAAGACTTATAAGGTCATGAAGATCTTTATTGTTTGTCAGATCTATTCCTCTATGTCGAAAAAAACTGAGGCCAGCATACTTCTGTAACCCTTCACTGTTGAAACTGCCAGGTTACAGTCTTTTCTCAAATATAGGAGAAAATCTGCGATTTCAGTTACAGAGGTACTGGAGGAGGATATTTTCTTTTCCCTACACCATCTTCTAAAACAACTCCACTTCGACTGATATACTTTAGAAGTGGAGACTCTTTCTGGCTCTTGCAATAGCCTTCGCCACTTCTCGTGAAAAGCCCCTTGCTCTGACAAGTCCTTCGACAGTCTGAAGGCGGTCAGACTTAGAGCGGGGAGGTTTTTGTGAAACCTGTCGAAGTGGGGTTGTTTGAGAAGATCGTTCCTTAGTGGAAGCGATCTTGGAAAATCCACTAACCACTCCAGCACCTCTGTGAACCAATCGAGAGCCGGCCAAAAGGGAGCGATGAGGGTCATTCTTGTTCCTTCCGAGCAAGCGAACTTCCTCAACACTTCTCCTACTATCTTGAAAGGAGGGAAGGCGTACGCGTCCAAGCCCGTCCAATCTAGCAGAAAGCTGTCTACTGCTACTGCTTGAGGATCCGAGATCGGGGAGCAATAGGTTTCTAATCTGTGGTTCTTGTTGGTCGCGAACAGGTCTATATTGGGCCTTCCCCACAGATGCCACAGTTGTTGGCAAATCTGAGGATTGAGAGTCCATTCCGTGGGTAGGACTTGATCTTTTCTGCTTAACAGATCTGCCCGGACATTTTTTTCTCTCCCTGACAAACCTTGTGAGGAGAGAGATCTTCCTTTCCTGTGCCCAAATCAGCAGATCCTTTGCTGATTCGTACAGGGAAAAGGAATGCGTCCCCCCTTGCTTCTTTATATAAGCGAGGGCTGTTGTGTTGTCCGAGTGAATCTGAATCCCCAGACCTGAGACCTGTTCCTCGAAATGAACCAAAGCTAGATGAATGGCTGTTAGCTCTTTCTTGTTGATGTGCCAAGACACTTGTTCTCCTTCCCAAATGCCTGACACTTCTTGCGAACCTAGGGTCGCTCCCCACCCTGAATCTGAGGCATCTGCAAACAACGTTAGGCGCGGGTTCTGTAAGCGAAGGGAGATTCCCTTGCTTAGTTTCTGTGGATCTAACCACCAACGGATATTCTCCTTGATCCGTTTCGAGATTGGAAAAGTCTCTCCCAGATTGTTGGACTTTCCAATCCCACTTCTCCTTCAGATAAAATGAAGGGGTCGTAGGTGAAGTCTTCCTAAGGAAACGAACTGTTCCATCGAAGGAGAGGGTCCACCCCAGCAAGCTCATCCATTCCCTCGCGGAACAATGTTCTTTCCTTAAGAAGACTGACACCTTTTCTAGGCAGCGTTCTCTCCTTTCCTGCGAAGGATACGCTAGAAAATCCCGAGAATCCATCTGAATCCCCAGATAGACAATACTTTGCTGGGGAGTCAGCATGGATTTCTCGTGATTTACTAAAAGTCCTAAGGACTTTGTCAACTTTAGAGTCACTAAAAGGTCCTCCAGACATTTTTTCTCCGATTGGGCTCTTATTAGCCAATCGTCCAGATATAACGAGATCTGATCCCTTCCAGATGTAGCCAATAAGCTACATTCTTCATGATGTCCGTAAAGACTTGAGGGGCAGTCGAAAGTCCGAAGCACATCGCTCGGAACTGGAACACTTTCCCTTGGAACATGAACCTCAGATATTTCCTTGCTGCCGGATGAATTGGCACATGGAAATACGCATCCTGAAGGTCCAGGGACACCATCCAGTCCCCTGGACGAAGAGCAGATAGAACAGAGGAAGACGTCTCCATTGAAAATTTCTTCTTCAAGACAAAGAAATTCAGGGCACTGACGTCTAGAACTGGTCTCCATCCCCCCGATGCTTTCGGTACCAGGAATAGCCGATTGTAGAATCCTGGGACTGGAGATCTTGAACCAGTTCTACCGCTTCCTTGGAAATCATCTGTTCCACTGCTTGCAACATAGCAAGCTTTCGGACCGGATCCGAGTATCTGGCGGTTAACTCCCTTGGAGTTGTCGTCAAGGGAGGATTTTCCCTGAAGGGGTATCAAGTATCCTTTTTTCAGGATAGAGAGGGACCAGGAGTCCGCTCCCTTCTGCGCCCAGACTTTGGCAAAGTGGAGTAGCCTGGCGCCTACTTTCGTCTGGAGGACTTGCTGTTCATCTAGACTTCCCGAAGGACCTTCTAGATGGTCTACTCTTTCTCTCTGGTCTTCGACCTCTAAGAGGGGCTCTAGAAGAGGAGGCCCCTCGAAAGGGCTGAACAACAAGAGGGTCTCTCTTTTCTTCTCTATCGGCACTGCCGGCCTAAAACTTCTTGGCTGAGTGCGTGAGTAGATCTTGAGTTGCCTTCTCCGTAAGAGATTTCGAAACCTCTCTAACCGTCTCTTGTGGAAAAAGGTGCGGGGATAAAGGAGCAAAAAGAAGAGATGTCCTTTGCAAGGGTGATACTGCTCTTGCTAAGAAAGAGCTAAAGACAGATCTCTTCTTCAAAACTCCCGTTCCAAAAAGAGAGGCAACTTCCACAGAACCGTCCATGACCGCTCTGTCCAGGCAAGCCAGGACGCTCGAAAAGTTCCTCCATGGAAACAAAGTCCGTGTCCTGAGCTCTCTTCGCTAATGCTCCTAACGCCCAGTCCATAAAGTTGAAGACTTCAAGGGTTTTAAAGAGGCCCTTTAGAAGGTGGTCCAGCTCACACATGCCCCAAGTCGCCCTTAGCAGACAGCAACGACTTCCTCCTAGCAGAGTCCACTAAGGAAGCAAAATCCGCATCCGCGGAAGAAGGCAGGCCTAACCCCATCGGCTCTTTGGTCTCGTACCACCTTCCTGGTTTGCCTGTTAACTTGGAAGGAGGGCAGGAAAAAACTGTCTTGCCCGCTTCCCTTCTGGAAGTCAACACTCTGAAAAAGTTTCAATGCCTTTTTCATACAAAGAGCGGGGCGCATCTTCAACGAAGGAAGACGATTTGAGAGCTTTAGTGCTGGACATCAACGATCCTGGTGAAGGAGGGTCCGCAGATGAAGGGAGTCTCCGAACTCCTTTAGCAGCAAAAGAGAAAGTCTCTTGTAGTCCGAAACTGCTACATCTACAGGTTCTCTTCGTCTTCCGATACCTGGTCAACTGATCTACAGAAGGAGATCGTTTTGGAGTGATCTGGCTCCCTTCCGGGAGAAGAACTCCTTTCCCGAGAAGGGGAGTGCGGAACATTAGCACTCCTATACGAAGAGTGGAGGCCTCCTGTCCTGTCGGCAACACTCTTGTGCCTACTAGACTCTTGTTGTCTAGGTTCGTCGGGTTCGTGGCGCTTGCTAGGCTCCTGGCGTCCTGATTCAGGGCGCTTGAAAAGATCCCCGCGTCCTGATTCCTGACGCTTAACAGGCTCTTGGCGCCCTAACACTTGACGCCTAACGTACTCCTGGCGTCCTGTTTTCTGGCGCCCTAACTCCTGGCGCCCTGACTCCTGACGCCCTGACTCGTGGCGCCCTGACTCCTGGCGCCCTGACTCCTGGCGCCCTGACTCATGGCGTCCTGGCTCATAGCGTCCTGATTCCTGCCTTCTAGCAGAATCCTGACGTCCTGAATCCAGCGTTCTAAGAGGCTCTTGACGTCCTTTCTTGCGTCTTGCTGCCTCTTTGCGCCTGCTGGCTCCTGGTCCTGAAGACCCAAGGGATCCTGATACCTAAATCGGTTTTTCCTTTTTCCGGTTCCTTGTAGCTAAACCGCTCGAGACTTCTGCTCGATGCGCTGTGTCTAAGAGGGCGCTTCGGGGAAGCCAGCCTATAGGGCGAAAGGGCTCTTCTCTCAGGAGAACAACTCCTATCCGATGAGTCCCTTGACGAAGGCGATAAACGCCCTGGAGATCGTGAGAGTTCTCTCCTATACGAAGAAGGACGCTTAGCGGAACTCTTCACAGGGAGCGAGACATCCTTCCTCCTTGTAGAGGTCTTAGCAAAAAGAGCCTACGAGAGACGCTAACTGCTCTTGCAGATTAACCAACCAAAAACTTCTTGGTCGGATCCTGAAGAGCAGGCTCCTCTTGTCTAGTCCTCTTAGGTCCCAAGCAAGGCCAATCCTCGGAATAAAAACGCTCTGGGCTGGAGTCAGCAGCGTCTCCTTTAGGCGCCTTCCAGGCTCTCTTCAAAGGGGCGGGCGAACGGGAGGCCGAACTCCATCCTCGTTTAGGAGAGGAAGAGTCTGAGGCCGAAAAAACACTCCTTTAGGACGCCTTTTCTGCGGCAATCCGAGGCAGCCTGGGACTTAACAACAGGATCTGCCGAAAGGGACGCCTGACCGTTGGGGATGTTCTGCATCCTCCCTGCGGCTTTCGACATTCCTCCTCCCCTGGTCCTGGGAGTTTGGAAGAGGTCTAGGCCTAGGAGCAATGAGGAACCGGTCAGACGCCCCCCTCCACTGCACTGGGGACACTGCACAAGTCACTATCACCACTCTTACCTTGGTTTAGAGCTCGTAGCTGAGCTTGAAGTTTCTTAATTGAAGCTTTTTACATTTTCCCTCTCTGATGAAGAATCTTTGGATTCAGAAACAGGGAGAAGCAGCTGAGGCTAAGGGAAATTGTTTAGAAGGAGAGTTAATTTCTTGTTCTAAGGAGCAAGATCTACTAGATGACCTAGCTGAAGCCTTCCTCACTCTATCTCTCTCAAGCTTCCTAACATATGATGATAATTCCTTCCATTCAAGCTCCGTAAGGTTCTCGCATTCCACACAGGTGTTAATAAAAGAACATTCATTCTCCCTGCATTTAGCGCAAATACTATGCGGATCTAATGCCGATTTAGGCAGCCTAACCTTACAGTCTTCCCTACTGCAAACTCTAAACATAGGTGAAGCATTAGCGTCAGACATCGTGAAAGAGTAGTCAAAAACCAAAGTTCGAAAACAGTCCACAATAAGCGTATGCCAAGCAGAGAAAAAAAACAGAATACGTCACCAAAAAACCAATCCAAATTCTCGGCAAACGAGTTGAAATCCAAGATGGAGGAACGAACAATAGGTGTTGTCCGTTCAAAACCGACAGAGAAATTATGGCTTAGAAAACGGGAATAGTTCCAGACCCCCGCCACCCAGCGGCGGGAATGAGTGGGGATCACCTGACCTACCTGTCGCGTGTGCCGCGAGTTTTGAAATTCTGTCGGACGACCGAGTCTATAGCTAAGTATATATCTGCTGGGTAAGTTACTGTACAAAAATCTAGGTGTCTGAACATACAATAAAATAAGCTGGTGTTATTTTAGCCTAACAAGAAAGTAATGTTATACTGTGTATTGCATATTAAGTGGAAAAACTGAAGGATTAGGAAAAAAACTGAAGGATTAGGACAAATTATTTCGTTAAGGTCTGTCCAGACGAGCGGGCTTGATTGTGGGGGAGCGCTTTTGGTGGGCAAATTCTGTCGGGCTTAACCATAAGTGTTGTCCACATGGCAGAGTTGACGAATGGGCAGATTTGCCTGACGATGCCAGTACACTACACTGATGAGTGTCATACAAAACACATGGTGGCTAGTATTGCTCAGAAAAGAAACTGTTGTGCTGCAAAATAATTTGCACATGTATATAGAAAAAGACAAGTGTGGTGCAAAGATTGGCTAAATAGAATATATGTTTCTGGGAGCCACACAAAATAGTACATAACTATAATATGTGTATGAACACAATTATAGAAACTATACGTTTTTTTTCCATCTGTCCATCCGCCTGTGGTGTTTGCGTATGGTAACACTGCGTCCCGGGCTTTAGATAGTTACATTCAGCTTACATTCAACAATAATAACAATATCCTATTTTGAATATTAACTGTGTAATTTGCATACAGTAAATTATTAAAACACTTTTCAGTTGCAAATGTACACCCAGATATCCTTTTATTTACCTAAAACTTACACATAGCGTAACTATTTAAAGCCCGGGACGCAGTGTTACCATACAAAAACACCACAGGCGGATGGACAGATGGAAAAAAACAGAGTAGTATAGTGTATAAGAACGAATGTAAGCGCATTCCATCATGGTCACTTATTCCATACACTCCTAGCAAAGGTAGAACCATATATTCGAAAACAATATACAAACATGAGACAGCAAAACAGAAGAGGCTCGATTGGAAGCAACGCTGAGAGAGAGAGAGAGAGAGAGAGAGAGAGAGAGAAGAGAAGCGAGAGAGAGAGAGAGAGAGAAGACGAGAGAGAGAGAGGGGGGGGGGGGGGGGGGGTAGGGGGAAACTGGTATTCAAATAGAAAAGAAGTAAAAGTTACTAAAATGGTCCATGAGAGAGAGAGAGAGAGAGAGAGAGAGAGAGAGGTAGAGGGAGAGAGACGAGAGAGAGAGAGAGAGACGAGAGAGAGAGAGAGCGAGAGGGGGGGGGGGGGGGGGGTGGGGAAACTGGTATCAATCGAAAATAGTAAAAGTTACCGAAAATGTTCATGAGAGAGAGAGAGAGAGAGAGAGGACATAGATGAGAGAGAGAGGAGGAGAGAGAGAGAGAGAGACTGGAATTAGTATAAAGCAAAATTGCCAAATGAACAGCTTTTTTTATTTCATATGAACAGTAAACATTTGGGCAAATGATCTTGAAGAAAAACTGAATTAAACAGGAACATTTTTGTTAGGCCCTTCTTTCTTGCCTTGGTAGAAATTGTGTCTAAGAAGCTCTATCAAAAATTTTTTTGATATTCAGTCGCAATTTTGATCTAACTCTGGGAAATATAAGAATAGTTCAAGATATTTGGTATCAGTATGGAGAGCCACAACTGAATATGCATATATTAGTGTATGTATTAATATTATTTAATATGTATGTATATATATAATGTATATGCATAAATAAAGGCAAAAGCCAGGAAGGAAAGAGAAACAACAGGGTACTCCATTGTCTCACTTCCCTTCGTGGCTTTTGCCTTTATATATACGTACTACATTCATCACATTCCAAATTTTTTGTATGCAGTTATACATGTATGTATGCATATATATAACTAATATATATATATATATATATAATATATATATATATATATAATATATATATTGTATTTATATATTCAAATTGATAAGGCATTTACTTATGTTAATTTGTTTATTTATGACAGATCCAGTTACCTAACTCATTGGCTATTCTGTATTTGCTTGTATACTAAATGCCAAGTCATGCTCAAGTTACAAAGATCTATGATAACACAGTCCTTTTAATTTTTATTTTATGGGGACCCTACGATAACGTAAGTCTGGCAGTGTCGTACCTTCAGTACTTGCCTCAGATCACTGGTAACTGACTGGTGACTTTGCTCAACACAGACACGACCATTTTGCTGGTGTGCCCAGTATATGAGCCTGATGAAATGCTTGCCTGCCAATCAGGTCCACTCATCTGGACATGCCTTTACAAGTACATTTACTAGTGTCAAAAAAAATGTATCACTTTCTTTTCAAATTTTTTTGTTTTTACTCTGCAGGCATTTTATGATCTTAATATATAATACATATTTCAATCCTGTACAGTCAAACCTCAGATTTCATATGCCCTGGTTTTAGTATGATTCAGTTTTCTTTGACGTTATTTCATACATTTCCTCGAATTCGTACACCCAGAAACACTACCTCCAGTGTCCACCTCATGACTAGGCCTGTACCAAGCGCCCAAACAATGTACCCCATTCTGCTTTTGTGTTATTGTTTTTAGTACATTTTTATTTGAGCGCAACTGCTAAATAACCCATCATGGGCCAAAGAAAGTTTCAAGAGCTGGCCCTTTTGTGTATAAAAAAAAAGCGAGAAACACTGTAGAATTTAAGAATGAACTTGCAGCAAAGTGTTGGAGATAATTTGTGAAAAGGCAAGG
This sequence comes from Macrobrachium nipponense, assembly GCF_015104395.2. Taxonomy (NCBI): domain Eukaryota; kingdom Metazoa; phylum Arthropoda; class Malacostraca; order Decapoda; family Palaemonidae; genus Macrobrachium; species Macrobrachium nipponense. The sequence goes on from NC_061091.1 coordinate 21,686,710, forward strand.
ATGTTGCATGACGATCTCAGTAAGAAAATGTCTACAATAATTGCTGCTGTTAGTGAATTTAAGGCCAGCAGGGGGTGGTTTGAAAAATTCAAAAAGAGAACAGGAATACATAATGTGCCCACTTCAATGATTAAGGATGAGTTTGCAAAGTGGAGTGATGTAAAAAATTTTGTGGAGAATATTCATCCCAACAAAGATGATGTAATCCATGACTTCAACATGTTTAATAACAAAGTCTTGTTTCACTTTAGGCAAATTTTAAAGATGCCAGAAAGAAATGTCTCTGGAGAGTTAGGTTGTGCAACAGGGCACAAGATTGTTCTAGTGCCAGTGAAAAAACGAAGAGGGGAAGTAACCCCAGATAGTGCCAGTAGAAAACAAAGAGAAGTAATCCCAGATAGGTCCTTGATACCCTTAGTCCTTCTGGAGGGGGATTTCCCTTCCAAACAATAACCTCTCCTCCTCCCTCTTCCCCCACCTCTATGTCTTTCATATGCTGACAAGTCTTCAAAAAAGGCAAGAGTGATGTTAAATGGTTATTTACCCATTTTATTAGTCATTTATTTCTAATTGCATTCTGTTTGTAAAACTTTATTCTCTATAAAATGTATATTTTCAAAAATATTTTTGGGTGTCAGGTTCCATTGTATTACTAGTATGCATTATTTTTGGGTGTCAGGTTCCATTGTAGTATGCTTTATTTTTGGGTGTCAGGTTCGATTGTATTACTAGTATGCATTATTTTTGGGTGTCAGGTTCCATTGTATTACTAGTATGCATTATTTTTGGGTGTCAGGTTCCATTGTATTACTAGTATGCATAAGAATTGAAGTTTTAAAAATTAATTACAAATATAGGTAGTTTACAGGGAAGGGAAGCAAAACCAGCCACTTGACCTTACAATTCTGACCTTATTCCACCCATAAACCTTAGGCTAGATACTTTTACCCAAATAGAACTTGGGAAGCTACACAACATGCCTAAGCGATGACCAGATATCCTAACATGGTTGTGTCAAAGGACTCTGGGACAATGTCCTTGAGATACAGAGGTAAAGGTGGTTTCACAGCACCTAGAACCCAGCCCTCAACAAAGTAAGTATTTGACACTTTGTCGTTGTGCTTGCTGGTGACAGTGAATAGTCTTTGACACTCAGGCTTAATGCCATGTCAAACTCAGATAGTAGAGCAAAGCTCTCAGTGGGCTCTACAGCTCTACTCTTGATCATAAGCTAAAAATTCCTGGAGAAAAGGAATCAAAAGGCTCTCAAATCTCTTGCTAGGAACTGACAGCTGCAGAGATTTCATTACAAATTCAGGAATGAATATGAAAGCAAGATCCTCAGACTTCCATATGCTGAACTTGGTGCAACAGAACACAAAGCTGATGTTATGTCCATGAGAAAAAAAGTTCTGAGCATAGGATCTCTGTCCAAAGCTACTCAGGGGCTTGTAGGACCTGATCAAAAGACTATGGAACAAGTCCCATCCTGCAAAGGCCTGACTTCATATGAGGTGGGGAGCCTATTCAAAGTTCCTCATGAATATGGATGACTCAGATGAGAGTAAGAGGTCCATGCTCTTCGGCCAGAACACTGGTTAAATTCTGAAACATAAGAAGCTTATCACAAAGACAGAGAGGAGCTTATCTCAATAAAGGTAGACAAGGAAGTGTGTCACTTCCTGGTACCTCTTGCAGTCCCTCTTGCAGCTTGCCACCCTTGCAGGGCAAACAACTCTTTGGACTGGTGGTGCCTCAACAGATGAGGCTGCTGAAGCAGAGTGGGCCATGGGGGTTAGTTCCACAAAAAGATTTAATAGACAGGGATACTAATCACCTTGTGTCCAATATGGGACCACCAGGGTCATTCCAAGTAATAAGATCAGCAGCTGATGACCTAAGAATTAGCTTGAACAGATGTACAATGTACATGTCCAAATGGTCTTGTGGGTGATGAAAGGAATCCTCCATCACAGCATACATGTCTGGAACAGGCAAGAACACTGGGAGCCTTCTGTTCACCCAGGTGGCAAACACACTAATAACCTTTGTTTCTCACAACTCGAAAAGCCTTCCTGCCCTTGGCAACCAAGCTGGTATGACAGGACATTCTGCCTGCACAGAATATATTTGGCTAACAACTTAACTTCATTATGGTCCACTAACTAGTGCATCTGCTTTATCTGCAAGCAAAGAAGAGAGATATAGTCTCTCCTTGTTAGTTAACATAATGGACGACAGGGATAATTTCTGATCGTGCAAAAAGGGAATTTTTAAAAAAATATTAACAGTGGTGGTGACTGGATTATGACCCTTCTCCTTACTTCAACTGATGAAATATGGCCACTTCCCCTAGTACTGATTGTTGTTTAAAGGTGTGCAAGGCCTCACAACTGCCACAAGAGACATCCAAAATCAATCAAACACCTGTAGTTAACACTGGAACTTTGGATTGCAGCAAAGAACTCAACCAATGGTGTGTCCCAAAACTTTCTTAATACCTGGAACACTGCAAGGCCTATTGACTGACCTCTCCAACATAACCTATGAACCATTCAAAGGGTTGCCATAATCCTGAGAATGACTGAAATAGCCATAGGGCCTTAAAAACCACTATAAAAACATTTGGGTTGTCCCAGGACCACTCAGCCAAACTTGTCTTTTCAAGAATGAGTGGCCCCACTTCAAAAACCCAACAAGTATTGTCATAGAGTACATAGAATATAGACTTTATGCCAAAGACCAGCCCCTGGGACATATGAGGACCTTCAGCACTGAAATGGATATTGACAGTAAAACGTCTGAAAAGTGTAACAGGAGGAATACCTCACAGTTGTGCTTTGAGAAGTTAGAAAGTAAGATAGAAGAAAGACTATCAACAGAGGTACAGTAAAAGGAGTGAAAGAGTCTAAGTTAGGGGCTGAAGGGATGCTTCAAGGAAGCTTAAGTAATGCCTACAGTGCACCAACTCCCTACAGGGAGGTATATCACAGGCTGTGGTATTACCAGACATTGCATCAGTAGTCCTGCCCTCCAAAGAGGGTTAGAATACTTGAAGGCCTAAGAACAAAACTTTCAGCTCCTGACCAATGCCCTGACGTCAGGCGATACATGTCTATGGAAATATAGCATTACAGTAAATGATTAATGGGTTTATTACACAAATTTGAATTGACAATACTATTGAAGCTAAAAATACAGTATTAAAGCTACTCTTCCACATTCTCACATACACAAATGTATTGTCAAGTACTTCACAAACATAAGCAGTCTGTATTGTACGAATAATAATATGTAAGCCTTTACGTATTAAAGGATCCCTAAATTATGAAGTGCTCAGGTTTCCGACAGTTGGAGTTTTCTACAAAATGCATCTAGTAATGCTCATAAGCACTAACTCTTTTATCAAATTAGTACTGCATAATACATTCTTATGGATTTAACCCCACTTCAGATGTTCCTGTCCTTTACTCTTTACGTATTTGTGAATTACCTTTAACACTTTATTTTTGTCTCACTTTTCTAAATTGTAGTACAAGCAGTCCCCGGTTATCAACGGGGGGGTGGGCTTCCATTCTTGGCAGGGTGCTGATAATCAAAAACTGTCATTAACTGAAACTTGGTAATTTATGGTGCTTATGACACCTATGATGCCAAGTTTCAGTTAATGGCTCCTGTGCTAGGTAAGTTATGGCGCCATAACTCTATTATCGGCACCTTATGGCACCAATAACCGAAACTCAGCCCGCTGTGTCACCATAAATTGTCACTTTTATGCGCTAAACAAGTGCCATAAAACCAGATCGCCATTAGCTGGGTCCACCGATAACTGGGGACTGCCTGTATATCAGAAATATAGTCAGTCATGTGTAAAGTCACCCTTCAGACTCCAGTACGTATCCGCATTGCCTGCCTTTAGACCTTTGAATTCACTTCAGTTTGCCGGAACTTGGTAGAGAGAGGACATGGCCGCTCCGCTCAGTGATAATGCTATAGACTGCGCTCTTGCAACATAAGTTGGAAAACCCCAGTGAATAAGGAGAACCTGAATTGAGCTATGGTTGAAGAACACAATTGTTTATTTATGAATTGAAACTTTACACTAGTTACTGGCTTAATTACCCAAGAATGGACAAGCAGACTAAAATGAAATAATTATATATGGTCTCTCCTCTCACTTAAATAGTAAAAGAACCAACTTGTACGAGACAACCAAACTCACTGTACGAGAGGTTGTTGTACGCATTCCGCTTATGCACCACAAGTTGTTCTTTGGGGCATATAATCCTAGAGACACGTAAAACAATTAACTATTCAAGTTTTGCAACACAAGTTAACACAGGTAAAAAGTAACTATGTTGCATGCACATCTTACATAGTCTAGTGGTATATATAGCAGTCTACTATACAGTAGGTCTATGATCTGCTAAAGCAGAATGGGCCCTTAAACCTATGGTTCTCTGGCCAAGTAAGAGTACAACTCTTTTGCACACAAAATGTTTAACTTATATACAAGAAAAATTTACATATTATTGAATTTTATGAGGGCCAAATACAATTTAATTTAAACAACCGTATTAATACATACATAAAAATATGACATAAGTACACACAAGTATATGACAATATTTTCAATATTTCAATTTTCCCTGTACAGTCAAACCACGGTTTTTGTAAGCCTCGCTTTTCATACGTTTCAGTTTTCTTTGACTTTTCTTCTATGAAATTTTAACCTGGCTTTTGTACACTCAGAAATGCTCCATTAGGGGCCCAGCATGTGACCAGGCCCTGTATCAAGCGCCCAAACAAAGCATCCCGTCTTCTCCCGTGACCCATTCTGGCTTTGTTTCTTACTGAGTAAGCACCACCGTGCTCGCAGTCCGCATTACCACACGTTTGTTGTGTTTTGTGTTGTTTTACTGTTAAAACTCATTGCAAAGAACCCATCATGGAGCCAAAAAAAGTTGCCAAGTGCTGCCAGCCCTTCAGCAGAAAAGACCAGAAGTACGACAGAATTCAAGAAAGAACTTGTAGCCAAGTTTGAAAGTGGTGTACGTGTGGCTGATCTCGCTAGGATGTACAGCAAGGCAGTGTCGACAATCACCTCTATCCTACCAAAGAAACATGAAATCAAGGCAGCTGATGTTGCGAAAGGGGTCACTTCATTATCGAAACAGCGAACGCAACAAGTGGAAGACGTTGAAAAGCTTCTTTTGTGTGGATAAATGAAAAACAACTAGTGGGGGATAGTGTCTGAAGTGATCATTTGTGAGAAAGTTAGGATGTTACATACTGATTTAAGTGAGAAAATGCCAACAAGTACTGCTCTTAAAGATTTCCAGGCCAGCAGAGGCTGTTTTGAAAAATTTAAAAAGTGCACGGGCATACATAGTGTCATAAGGCATGGGGAGGCTGAGAGTTTCGGTAAACATGCGGCCGAAGAATTCGTTGATGAATTCAAAGAGTATCTTGGGGCTGAAGGATTTCTCCCACAACAGGTCTTCAGTTGTGATGAGACAGGCCTGTTTTGCAAAAAAAAAAAAAAAAAAAAAGCCAAAGCAGACCTACATCATGCAGGAGGAAGTTCACTCCCAGGGCACAAGCCTACGAAGGACAGGATAACACTCTTGGTCTGTGGGAACACCAGTGGGGATTTCAAAGTGAAGTCCCTACTTGTCTATTACTCTGAAATTTCCTGAATGTTCAAGAAAAACAATGTGATAAAGAATAAATTGCCTGTGATGTGGAAGACCAATAAAAAGGCATGGGTCACAAGGCATATTTTCATTGAGGGGGTCAATGATGTGCTTGGCCCAAGTGTGAAAAAATACCTTAACTAAAATCAATATCTTCAACTGCATCATAAACCTTATACGTAGATAAGGCTTGGCAGGGATTGACTTCCAGGACAATGAACTCTGCTTGGAGAAAACTGTGGCCAGTGAGTTACCTCGAGAAGGATTTCAAAGGGTTTGAGGCTGATCCCAACGATCCTACACCTGTTGTGGAATCTACTGTCTCTGGGGAAGTCCATGGACTTGGATGTGGAATAGTTAGTAAATCCCGACATGGAGGAGCTAACCACTGAGAAGCTGCAAGACCTTCAGCAGGAACAGCAACAGATGGCAGATGAGCAACCCAAGGAAGAGGAGGAAGAAAGATCTCTTCAAAGCATTGATAATAAGTGAAGAATTGGACTTATATAATAGGTATCACAGAAACCTGGAAACAAGAGGCAACAAGAAACTTCATAGGAGAGTTCCAGATATCTGGATATAAATAGTAAAAAAAAAAATTGACTCAATAAAAAAAAGGTGGAGGCATTATGTTATCTGTCAGGGACCACCTCAGTCCAATACAGTAAAATTACAACCATGCAAGAAGTGATGGGCATCAATATAAACAGTTTAGGGAAGAGGATAACTCTAATACCTACTAGTGTACAGACCTCCCCACCAACCACAAAGGTCCAATGAGGAGCTGTACACAAGGTATTACTGATTGACATTGTCAGCAACCATTGTATATATAGTTAAAATCCTAGGATAAATGAATAACAAAAACCAATTCCATCACCAACAATGTATTTTCAATCGTGTTTCAATTTCACTAAAGTTGGCTGAGCAGTTAATCTGAGAGGCAGCAGATACAGAAGTAACAAGATGACGACATAAAAAAAAAAAAAAACATACAAGTACATGCGTCTTTGATGGGAAAGTCAAGCAGAGCCCATAACAGAAAAAAAAAAAAAAAAAAGAGCTCATTTCCATGTCTGTTGAAAGTTTCTATAACAAAGCAATTGTTAAAAAATCAAAACTAACAGGATTCTGCAAGACACTGCTAATACAGTCTCACCATTTCAATCCAGTTTCCAATCTATAGCAAATTCTGTACCATTTAAACATACTCTAAGTAATTTGCATTCTTACTATGATAAAAATCTATGCTGTCATTCCAGTAGTTACAAAATATTTTGGAACTTTTATACAGATACTTCTCTGGTAACTGTTGCAGTTCATCTATCTTTGTTACAATAATTACAGATTCAAGGGTAGTTAACACAAGTTTGTCATATTTGTAGAGAACATGAATTCAGACATATTTAAATCTTGAATACTCTGCTTACAAATGGTTGATATCTAAATGATACATTTTGTCCAATGATTCTGATTACAATGTTCAATTGTGCATATCATATCAAAGTGTTAAGCTAGATGATTGCATAAGCACTCTTTAATAACAACTCACTTATTTCAAATGAACCTTGAGTAAATTTTGTGACATTAAACAGGTTGCCTGAATTATTTTGGCTTAACTCTTACTAATGAACCTCCTATTTTTATTTTATTTGTACAGTGCACTAAAATTGTTCTCTGAAGAACAATTTTCATGAAATGCAACACACGAGTCTCATATGCCCATTTCACAGTTTGTTTCATCTTAAGTTTTTTCTTATTTATTTTACATAGGTTTAATCTTTACTTCTAAGATTTCTTTTCCTATGCTAGGTTGCTTTCCTTATTGGAACAATTAGGCTTGTACAGAACCAGTCTTTTCCAAATATGGTTGGAGTTCATACTAATGGCATAGAACAGTAATACTAATTCGTAATACTGCCTTCCTAAATAAGTACAAGCACTATCACTTCTCCCAATTACATGTCAAAGATCAACTGAAAAACTTACACAGCATTAAGTCTCTAGCTAGTTTCTGTTTAGTAAACTTTGCTGCATGACTAACAATACCTCTGGGGAAAAGTTCTGTACCTAAACAGGTACAATATGATTAACTTGCAGCAATTTTATATAAATCATTAAAAGAATAAAATTCTCTGCAAAATGCATTAGGTCACTGTGAAATACACAAGGCATTCATACTACCTTTGAATCTTTTACAGGCTTAACGAAATCAAAGGAAAATGGTAATCGGTTATGTAATTTTCACACATATGGACTGATCGGTAAAACCTATCCTAGCTTAAGTATATGCTTCTTAAGAAATGTCATTTCATGCAGGATACATACCATAAAATGGCCAATATGCTATGCTAGGTTTGCAGGATAAGCAAAACGAAGGTTGTTTTGGCTAACCTGGCTAACAAAAGCAACTTAAAGACTGGAAATGAAACTATCTTAAAATGTTCGTAGCCTACAAACAACCTGGCCTACAGATTATTCTTATCGCAACTTCAACAACTTGCAAACTGAAACAATTATACAACTATCACTGGTTATGTAACACAGTAGAACAGCATTCTCCATACCTAAATTTTTTTGCAAATTATTCATTGGCACATAGGCTAGGTAGGCTTGCACCACTTGACAATAGGCTAAACACCACTAGCCTAACCAGTAAAACTTTAAACTCTCTTTAACTAGAGCCATTTCACTTCATACCCTTCACAGCCGGGATTAACAGACTGTCCCAACTGAACAAAAAAAAATTAAATAAAAACACCTACTACAGCTTCTACGATACCTGGTGAAGAGACCCAGACTGGTAGGATAAAACCACGTCTAATTCGACCGATCCAGAATCGTTCACGGGGATAAATATGACACACAAAGTAATGGAGAATTTAAAATTGAATTATCTGTGGGTAAACGAGAAGTGTCTTGTTTCATATATGCAAATGAGGGCAGACATGACCACCCATGCATGCAAACAGCAACGGGGCACAAAAGGCCTCGGCCAAGCAATCCTCCATCACTCACGGCGCTGGAGGAGGAGGAGGAGGAAGGGGCCGATTGATTGATAGAACTAATGGGATAGAGATTGAATGTGTGGATGCAAATAATGATGATGATGGTTTGGCGGTGGATGGATGGTGTAGGGAGTAGGGGGAGGGAGAGAGACACGGCTAAAGACAACCCCTCCCCTCCTCCCCTACTCCTCTCAACAATCAATAACTCGGAGGAGGCACAAGTCCTGCTTCTTCCCCAATAACTGTAGCTCCACCAAAACATCCTTCTCCTCACTTCAGCCCACGCCCCTAACACCCATCACGGACGGTCTCTCCTACACAAATTGACGGGTCCCACCATAATTACTGTCATTTCAAAAGTCAGGTGGAATTCAAGGATAAATAACCTCTTCTATCCCGACTCCCCGCAAAGTCACTTCAACATGAACAAAGCAAATCTCGCCTCCTAAACGGTTTCTGCGGCTGTCACTTCGCACTAACCTTCTGCGTGTGATGGGCATTGTTCTCCACACCCGTCCGAAACGTTTTCAGGATTTATCAGTGGCAAATAAACGAGATAAGGCCATGATGCTCCGAGATACTCCGTAACGGAGGAGCCTGATTACAATGTTTATCAATAGATGGAGCTGAGAGCGGATGCCAGGCCACCACGCTTGCTCCTGTTTTGCAGGCCGCGGCCCACCGAACATGTTGCAAATTCGCCACGGAACTTTGGTGGCCTGAATTCGTCCACTAGTGCACACGCGGTAGTCGTAGGGTTCACCTACCTTACAGGCAGGGCCGGGAGTAGTACCAAAGTCAGGATCAATGCAAACGTACTCGGCCTCAACTATCTCGTTGCAATATCGCAGTTTATGTTATATTCTGCCCATTGAACTTTTATCAGAAATAGCCAAATTTATTCACTACATGCAGTTTCATTATGACTGAATTCCACCTGTACAAATAACAACACCTCTGCCTACATAGGCAACGTTGCAATACCAAATTATCCCAGACGAGAAAACCATTCAAACCAGAATGACAGAGGCAGTTGCTAAGATGCTACGGGAGCAAAGAAATAAGAATGAAATAACACATACGAGGCACATAATGTATTTCCATGATATTTTGCGTGTGCATCTTGCGAAATCCTTGGACTGAATATTCCAGATGTTGAAGTTCTTCGTATTAGTGAGGGAGTTTCAACTACAGTACAGGTCTTGGGGGGGATTAGGGTTTCTGGGGACCGGTTGACGGGCAGGGAGTTGGGAGAGGGAACAGGGAAGGTCCAGGATGTTAGGAATAATTACAGACACGGGGCCGCCTTCGCTGATCGGAAGGATGCCAAATTTCATGTGATGATATAGAGCGTGAAATGGGACCTAAACGATTTGATTGCTGCGTTTCAGTGATGAATCTATCTTGTCTCATAACTGAATGTTAATAAAGAGGTCACAGTTTGGAATTTCCATCTGGAGTCAGGTAGGTATTTTGTCATGCAAACGTGCGCATAAGCCCTACGCAACTATGCCGTGTAAACTATTACATTACAAGCAGTGGGAAAATGACTGGCTACGGAGGCCACGAAATCAGGTCTGACTTGACTAAGCTAGGAAGGACTGGAAGAAGGGGTTTCGTGTTTAATGTTTCTGCTTCTGTAAACGATACATATATATATATATATATATATATATATATATATATATATATATATATATATATATATAATATATATATATATATATATATACGTAGATAGATAGATATAGGTAAACTAAAAGCATGAGAGGATATAGTATGTACTACATATATACCGAAGCTAAGAAACTGTCTTTGTTTATGCAAGTCCCAGAAACCTGTTCTTTAGTTAATTTGCCTTGAATAATTTATTCTGTTTCTTATTAAATTTATATAAATTTGTTCCTCTCGTTGCCTTGAGTGTTTTATATTGAATATTACAATCAGATCTCAAACATTTCATTCAGTTATGAGTAGCATTTTATTAATTTTTGCATGTGTATTGCGTTCTTTGTAATCAAATGGTGTCATTTTACCTTACTTTATTTTTATAAATAAGATAAGGCTTTACTTACTCTGGTAGACATTTACTTTGGACTGGAGCAAATTTTCAAAAAATAATTTTTTCCGTTTAAACTCTCTCTCTCTCTCTCTCTCTCTCTCTCTCTCTCTCTCTCTCTCTCTCTCTCTCTCTCTCTCTTTACTTTTTTTTCATTTTCGGACGAAGCTTCGTTGTTAGTTTCGACAGAACAATTGCTCTCGTTAGCGGCGAGCGTTTACCTTTAGCGCTAAAGATTCTTTTCACAAGAGTAAAACTAAGTGACTTCAAATACATACACGCACACACACACACACACACATATATATATATATATATATATATATATATATATATATATATTATCAGTAAATTATTTTTCTTACTCCAGAACAAATATGACGTTTCACATACTTCCACAGATAGCTCATCAGCAGTGCGTTAATGCATCCTACGATATGAGAACTACACCATTATCTCTATCTTATGCATTCTAGGTAGTAAGGAACTTCAATTCCAACATGTTACTCTTGCTAACATCCACTTTCGTCTTTCTCTTTTTATGCCAGTCATCTTTCCATCGACAAGGTTTTTTTTTTTTTTTTTTTTTTTGGTTTTTTTTTTTTTTTTTTTTTAAATAAGAAATTTCAACCGTTGTCGAGGAATCAGGTATTGCTAAAAAGAATCTGTGAAATATCTTAGTTGATACTGTAACTGGTATTACCAAAATGATGAAAAATGGGTGATGCTTGATACCTACATTTTATCAATAAGTTATCATTTGACACTTATAAGAAACGAAATTATTTGCATGTTTCAACCACCCCACAAGTATGTAAAGTACAGCAACCTGTATTGTACTTACTGTATCATTTGTTAGGATTCACTGGTACCCTTATCTTCTCATGGACTCATTCACTATTCACTGCTTTTCACCAGTTTGCAATTTCTCTTCACTGTATCCAGCCAACAGTCGGCTCGGTATCCGTGCCTACTTGTATCTCACAAGAGTGGATCATTGATTTCATAAACAGGTTACCCATAAAGACATATAACTAATACCTACATTAGGACAGACTTACGCTTACATTGAATGAGAATTTCATGAATCATGCATGCTTGAAAGCTTTATATATATATATATATATATATATATATATATATATAATATATATATGTGTGTGTGTGTGTGTGTGTGTGTGAATATGTGTGTGTGTGTGTGAATGTGTGTGTGTGTGTGTGTGCGCGCACGCACGCATGCGCGTTTGTTGTGTTTTGCACTTAATAGATGCATATATATATATATATATATATATATATATATATATATATATATATAATATATATATATATATATATATATATATATATATATATATATATATATATATAGTAAGTCATAGAATTGGCTGTCGTCTGCCCAATCCAGGGAATTCTAACATTCAGTACCATAGCACTAGATGTAAACCCTCCATTAGTTATGACAACAATAAAGTGATTGGTCTGGCAATAAATCAACAAGAGTTTCTCATTATAAAAACAATAATTTATGTAGAAAAATACATTACATCTCTAAATCCCCAAACTATGGTTGTTTCCATTGTTTATATCTTAATTTTAGCTTTTAAGCTGAAAGGTCAGCTTTGTGTCTCTCCTGTCATCATACTAGCTCCTATAATTTTATTACATTAATTGTATTTTATTTAGTATAGAATTTCCCTGAAGATGCGATAAGGTAATCATGAAACGTTGGAATAAAGCACTATTATTTAGTTTGCATATTCTTGTTTTTACCATTGGAATGAATGTTTGAGTGCTGAGTTGGGTGGTGTACACACACACACACACACACACACAGGTGTGTGTATGCAAATGTGTAAAAGTTCTTTGGGTAATATTCTGTATATATATGAATATGATACAGATAATTTGTTTTATATTTCAGTCGCTCTGTATTTCATGAATTAGTATAAAAAAAGATGAACAAATGACTTACAAGGTAGTGACGCCAAGTGAGTTCATTAATGTAAGTTAAACAGTTGTTAATTAATTAATTTATCTAACTTATTTCCGAAACGGCGCAATTAAAAATTCCGCCCGCTAATTGGTGAAAACCAATTAACTTTCAGATTAGCCCTGGTTGTAAATAAATATGACTCACTCACTTTCATTTGTTTATCAGGATCTACCTTATTACCTCCTAGGATCAACGGCCGCGCATGATGTCGGTCAGTGCGCGAACGTCTTTTGTTACAGAATGTAAACAAACACTCGATTACTCCCGCCGCTGCAAACATTAAAATTTCCCCTCTTGATGTACCGGTCGGACGAGCGATCATGATTGTAATGGTCTTCGACGCCGCCTACAAGCACGAAGAAAGGAAGGACCCTCAAAAACATGAATGGAGAAAGGAATCCTCCTTGGAGGTATAATACTATCTTTCCTCCAAGGAATCCTCCACCCCCATCCCCCAAAGTTCACAGACCATCTCAGGAGGTGCACTTGAGGGCTCTTTTATCTTTTAAGCCTCAACGTAACACGCAGATAAAAGAGCGGTCTCGGAACGTTGTTTGGCAGATTAATTTATATCCTTTGACTGCTTGCGAGAGCTCTCGCTTTCAGTAAGTGATGGGTGATTCTCTCTCTCTCTCTCTCTCTCTCTCTCTCTCTCTCTCTCTCTCTCTCTCTCTCTCTCTCTCTCTCTCTCTCCCTTGCCTGGAATGTCCACTTGTTACTAATTTATTGCCACAAACATTCACAGTAGTTGAGATATGGAAACAGTTGATGACAGATAATAATTTGCTTGATGAAATTCTCATGCGCCATCCTCACTTTGGTTGATACTGAACAAACATTACAGTTAATCAAATTGACTGTGTGTGATATTAACTAAGGCTAAGTGTAACTACCTATATGCCATTGGAACATTTGTAATATAGCTAGATTGTGTAACATTTATTATGTATTCCATATGAATTCTTTTGGTATACCTTAATTACCATATAGATGTAAACAATATTATTGTTACTATGTATTATTCAAATGTCTGACGCCAATGTGCGCAATAAATTGATTAAAACAAAATCTCTCTCTCTCTCTCTCTCTCTCTCTCTCTCTCTCTCTCTCTCTCTCTTTCTCGTCAGAGGCGACGGTCACTTATTTTGGCTAGGTCTACCGAATATTTTTCAGATGTGTTTTCGGCTGGAACTACACATGACCATGATCTGGAATGGTGTAGGTTTTTGTGTACAATCATGAGCTTTCTCTCTTCTCTCTCTCTCTCTCTCTCTCTCTCTCTCTCTAGGTAGCGATGGCAGTCTTTATTTCAGTTAGGTCTACGATATAATTTTCAGATCTGCGTTATGTACAATTATGAGTCTCTCTCTCTCTCTCTCTCTCTCTCTCTCTCTCTCTCTCTCTCTCTGTCAATGACGGCGGGACACTCTTTACTTCAGTTAGATCCAGAATTACTCTATTAATCCTGGTTAGATCTACCGTATAATTTTCAGATCTGCTTTCTGTATATAAAGCAATAGTGCGTTACTATAATCATAAAGGCTGTACATCCTTAAAATTTCAACCAAGTTACTTTTTCCACAGGTAGTTGCTGGCATATGACCACAATATTAGAAACAATAAATAGCTTTGAGCAAGGTCTTAAGAATACAATCTTTAGCCTCGGCTTTGTAGACTATCATTCATTCGTTAGAAAGGAGATTTTAGCCAAAAGAACTTGAAACAATGAAGGCCTCGGTTCTCGATTACAATTGCTTAATCGAGATCATATGAGAAACGAAAGCATTGATCAAAATAATAAGGAAGACAGAAAAAAGCGAAGCACTGGAGATACGGTTTAATGAAGGCAAAATGCAATTAAAACCACTTATTTTGTCTACGGATGTTTCTACAGACCTCTTCAAAAAAGCGATTTTTTTACATGCTGTCCATGACATTTAAATAGGTACTGGCGTGGGTGTATTAAATCATTTACCTACTACTATTTTTCTTGACTTATAACCTTTGTTCTTTTAATAGTCAGGTGGCTTTACAGATTCCTTCGTTGGTCAGTCCAATTCTTCTTTCTTTTTCTTCTGTTTTCTTTTTTTATTCGGATATGGGGTAAAAAACACAAACACACGCGCACACACACACACACGCATATATATATATATATATATATATATATATATATATATATATATATATATATATATATTGTGTGTGTGTGAGTATATTTTTTGTGTATGTATGAATACACAACATTTTCCTCCGAACGTAAAGTAGATAATCCATTCCGTAATGCCGTTGTTCACACGCTGATTATGCAAAGCCGGCCAGAATAACAGCAAGACCTGGGTGTATTGTTCAGTGTTACTGGACGTGATTACACCACTGTATCTGGTCGCAGTGGAGGATATGAACAGATTATAGCTACTAGGAGAGGCGAGGCCAAGCATTTGTTTGTTTTTGGTGAAAGATGATTGTGATTGCGGTGGTAACTAAGGCCGGAGAAGGATTCCTTTTCACAGTAGCACTTGGGATTTGCTTGTGTATTAGCAGATATATAAAGTACAAAGTGTGCACTATATATATATATATATATATATATATATATATATATATATATATATATATATATAGTACTGGTAATCCTCTTAGGCACGAAGATATGGTATTCAGTTGTATTCCACACAGGAAAATGAAAATGGTATATTTCAGAAAATACCCAACAATTCGTCCTCCAGTGAACCTCTTCTTGGAGCGTTTATTATATATATATATATATATATATATATATATATATATATATATATATATATATATATTAACATATATATTATTGCATTTCTATTACATCTCAGTAAAATTTCTTATTCGCAAACATTAAGTTACAAATGTCATTTAATATTCAATTCGCTTTAACTTGGATATATATATATATATATATATATATATATATATTAATATATATATATATATATATATATATTAATATATGTAGTCTACTGGCCAAGTTTTACCTGATACACATGTAATTGTTATAGCCACGATGCCCTCTTTAACTTCTCGCATTGTTTGCGCTTTTTGGGTACGCTTGTCACTTCAGAAGCCTTTGGGTCAAAATGCAAGAAATTTGAAGCAGTTATTATGTACGGTAGCAGGAAAAGAACCCGCCCTGTCCCATAATCACAATGAGGTCACGTTGCGACCTGACCACGAGAAGGATAAGTCTATTGCCTCTCGTACATGCAAATTCCTGCCCAATTCAGATATATTAGAGCTCGGGATAGACCCATCTTCATCATCGTGGGGAATCGTTTTCATGCTTTCGGGCAGAAATATATATTTATATATATATACAATATATATACATATATATATAGATATATATATTAATTTAATATATATATATATATATATATATATATAATCTATATATATATATATTATATATATAGAGTCTACTGGTCGCTTGTAACCCGCATTAATTTATAGCAATATATCACCTTTTGTTGTATATGCTCATACACGTTTATACAACGACCATATGAATAGATGTGCCTTCTTATATAGATATTCAAGCGTTGGCGTATTTTGGTGTATGAAAGAAAACAAAGAAATTTATTATCATAAGTAGTAGCAAAGCGACTGCCATATTGGGTTTTTGATACGAAATAAATACTCTACTTAATTAAAACATTACGCGAGAAAGATTGTGGGGAAGAGTATCATTCTCTCTCTCTCTCTCTCTCTCTCTCTCTCTCTCTCTCTCTCTCTCTCTCTCTCTCTCTCTCTCGTTGTTCTCATAATAATACATTATGACAAAACATGCTTAGATTTCTATACTCTCTCTCTCTCTCTCCCTCTCGTTGTTCTCATAATGAAAAAGTGTTTAAAAATACATTAAGCCAAAACACGCTTAGATTTCCACACATTCTCTCT
>NC_061091.1:21708395-21724489 GCF_015104395.2 Macrobrachium nipponense
TAAAACTTCAGAAGAATATACTACTTTTTTATACCTTGTGTTTTCTACAAGAACCTCAACCTCACCGAACCATGAGTTTAACACATCGTCGTAAAGATAATACCGACTTCGTAAGTTGATCTACAAAACCCCAGACACTCCATTGAAGATGGAAGTGCAATACCAACCGACTTAGCGTATAGATTATCGCTAGTCTAACATTACCTCATAAGGGCGCCTTATCATACAAGGCACAAGCCCTAATATTGGTGGCCAGCGGACCAGAACTCTACAACGTCCTACGAAGATAAAACCAGAATAATAAATCATGTATCATAAGAAACAAAAAAAAAAAAAAATCAACGACGACGGAAGCAGCAGATTCTTCAAGCAACATAGTATCATCGTTAGTGAGCGACTTCAGAAAACAATAAGAACTCTTCAACGACGACGAAAGCAACAGATTCTTCAAGCAACTTAGTTCATCTTGTTTAGTGAATAACTTCAAGAAACAAACCGATGTGTCCTTTTTCCTACGACAACGCAAGCTTCGTCTCTCATTAGAATCATTCAAGAAAACATCGTTAGTGAGCGTTTCCGGCACTCCAAGAAACAAACCGAACGCGTCTGCAGCATCGGATCTTTCAAGGGCTCGAATCATCGAAACAACGCGCACGGGAGAAACTGAAGCCAAACCAGGTCGTCCGCTAAATAGAGAAGGAGGACCAAGGCCGTGTGTCGTTATCGGAACACCGTGACTTCCCACAAAAGCAAGCTAAGTACAATTTTTTATTCATTTGGAGTAACTTTGAGTGTTTCCTTTGCAGGTCGAATTTCGTTATTCCTGTGGCTGAAGTTACGAGACATTCTTAATCTTACTTTTTTACAGAAATTATCTATATCATTGAGATTTCGCTACTGCGAGTTTTTATCTTTGAGTGTCTGTTTCCAGAAGTTCTACTGAAATATCATAATCATATACTATGTTAACTTTATCATTTTTGGTGATTATTAATCCCTTACGTAACAAATCATATTAAACAGTGAATATGCGTTTACGCAGTGGACGTCTGTATTTATACAGATGCATGGATAGGGTCGTTAAGCACGTAGTGATTAGAAAACACACAAAAAAAACAAGTGGAACACCCGTACAAATCTATATAAATTAGAGGTAACACTATTTCGGGTCATGACAATAAATGCTCCTTTGCAAGTCCCGATCGCAGTTTTAGCCTTGAGTTTTTGAGTTATATAAAATATCGAACCTCAATGACTCAACTCAACTTTAAAATATGGCTGGATTGCAAGGAATAACATGTCTGTAAAAAACTTTCATCAGGCTAAATGCGCTGACCAGGATCCCTCACTATTTCAAATTTTAGCAAAGAATGAAGTACAAACAGTTAAATTGAATGCAGTAGTGATAACTTGTCTTATTAGTAATCGCTCAGTTCCTAATAGTTCATCATTCATTGCTTTATACGTAACCAGCAACATAATGCTAAAAACACACAATACGTTGCCGATGGTAATAAAGAGAAGGATCCTAATTATTACAAAAAGAGAAACAGTAGCCTTTCAGAATCAAACAAGCAAACTCGGTTACTGTGTCACCTAGTCAAGCGGTCAAGGTTAGTCAAAAACTGCCGAAGTGTTCAACATAGCAAATTCCACACAATAAGCGACTCTAGCAGAGTGGGGAAAAGCGATGTTGGTTCATACCAATATCTTTTTGAATTAAAAAGGAAAAAGGGATTTTTTTCCTATGAAACACACGACCGTATAAGTAATCAGAGCAGGTTTTCGTTTTAATTTTAATACATTAAGTTATAATAAATACTGGTGGATTAAGCCCAACTGTACGCGCCGTAAAAATTAGAATATCTTGTATTTACGGACTCACCGTCTGTTGTTCGAACTTCCCTAATGAGAAGTCCGGATAAGCGAGCGCTTACAGATACCTCTATAGTTATAAAAAAAATTGATCTGTATCTAGTGTAATTGTAAGATTCATCTAGGGGTATACAAAATATTATCTTACATCCTGCCAAAATAAGGCGTGTTTATCAAAGGAAAATCCTATAAACCTTCAAACATATTAAAATCCGTTTGAACAAAAATGAGACAGTTAATCAAATAATAACTTATATAAAGGAACTATACATTTGTCTCATAAATCGTAACATTGTTCAAATGACCCAACAGAATTCTCCCACAACCGCAGTCGCAATTTGCACGCAAAATCTCGAGAAGCATGCACCCTCGAATGTCTTAGTGCGTGTAAAAAGACTTTGCTGGGAAATGAAATTTTAATCCTTCCCGACACTCTGAAATATAACGATTTCCGCGAACAAAGCCCTAAAAGTATACATATCGTGGATACGGAAGTTATAAATATCGCATTTTTTATTGTTGCTAATTTTTAATCACGCCCAACCAGTAGTGGATGAATCTCTCTGATAATCTATCTAAAGTAATATCCGTAAAGTCATTCAAGCAGAGGTGATTCAGCAGAATTTTTTTTTATCTTTTACCTGAATACCAGGAAGTTTCTCCACTGGCGAGTGATCTCTGGAAAAAAACGGATGTAATTTAACACAAAACACGGTCTAAGGACAAACATAAAGCTATTTACGTACCTTCGTATAGATTCTCAATGAAATTTCAAAATAGAGATAAATGACGAAGTTGAAAAATGTTAGTAATAGGAGTCATTAGGAAATCAAATAGCCCATATAATTTTTCCCTCAAACGTCATGCCATAAAAGATCAGACTTGGCGTATCTGCGCAGATTACGGTCGCTTAAACAAGGAAACGACTTCCGATAGTTTCCAGTGCGATGTACCGACGACATCTTATCTCTGTTAGGTTAGAATAAATTTTTCACCAACTTGGACTTACTTAAAGGCTTTTACCTGATACCATTACCTAAGTGATTGTACCTCATATACCGTTTTCAGCACACTCAGGGGACATTATCAATTTTTACGTATGCCTCCGGCTTACGTTGCGCCCCAAATTACAATATAGTGTTTGGAGACTTTTAGGGGATAACCTACATGCCTATATGGATGATCTTGTAATCTTTTCTAATACCTTAGAAGTACATTCACATAAAGTAGAGCTAGTGCTACAGAGACAAAGACAAATAATCTCAGAGTAAAAAATCTAAATGTGAGTTTTTAAAAACCGAACATGTTTATCTAGGTTTTATGTGTCTGGTCAAGGTCTTAAAAGTAGTCCATGGTAAGGTGTCGGCTATTCATAACTTTCCGGTACTTATTAACGTAAAAGGGGGATACAGCACTTTTGCGCTGTAGTGGGTATTACAATCGTATGTAAATATGTAACTCTTCAATCATGACAGCTCCTTTAACAGATCTTACGAAGAAGAGCGTAGATTTATTATGGTCTGAAAAGCATCAACAGGCGTTCGATATCTTAAAAGCGGAAAAATGCAGCTTACCTAACTTAAAAATCCCTGATTTAAATAAGGATTTTTTTTTTTATTGCAACAGACGCCTCAGAACCAGGGGTAAGAGGGATACTACTTCAGTAATATGATAAACAGTTCTTCCCTATAGCTTTTTATTCACGTAAACTAAAGCCCTCTGAAAGTAAATATGCAGTAATAGGCAAGGAAGGGCTAGGTATCTTTAACACTAGTACATTTTAAGTTCATAATCTATGGCTATCCTGATAAAGTCCTTACTGAACATGAGTCCTTTACCGAGTTTTTCAAAGGCTTTAATCACAGTCCAAAAGGAACTCGATGACAAATGATCATTCAGGTCTTTGGAGCCAAGATAAGATATCTACCTGGGAAAGCAATTATCATAGCTGACGCATTATCCCGAAAATCCCGCACCATACTGCAAAGAACCATTAATTAGACTAAAAAATATAGAAACATCCGTACCTATTGTTAAAACCGTATCTAAACAAGAAAATTCCTTAACCCAAGAGATCGCGAGCATTGAATATCTGGGTCGGAGCGCAGAACTGTTACAAACTGAACAAAGCAAGCGTCAACAGACATAACCCAAACAATAAACACTTCGAAACGGAAACAGGGTCAGCGGCAAAGCAAAAACAATACACACTTCGAGCAGAAACCCTAAAGCAATAGTATACTTAAGGTATGTGTATCAGAATAATGTAATCAAATGTAGTATTATATGTAGGTCCGTGACGAGGAAAACCCGAAGAACACAGCAGATGACTAACGACCAGGTAGTAATAATAATCTCTTTCATACCAATCGTCATAAACTGGTTGCATTCCGTCATCCAGGGTTCCATAGTATGTCACAGAAAGCCAAATCACTCTTTTACTGGCCTACAATGCTTACAGATATAAAAAGCACATAACTAATTGTAACACGTGTCATGAAAACAAGGGATACACTAAGACACCTGTCAGTTTAGGAGCCTATCCTGTGCCAAATCAATCCTTGAAAGAATATACGTAGAATTATTAACAGAATTACGAGTCTGACAGAGGGAATAAACACTTCTTAGTGTTAATAGTTCCTTGACACGTTATATAGAATTAATAGCACTAAAAACATACACCGCAATTGAGTGCGTTACGAATATTTATGAGTGCTAAATCAGTAAATATGGAATTCAACACATAATAATCTGTGACTCGGGTGGTGTAAATCAATAATAATCTCCTTAACACGTTGTGTGAATTCCTTTCCATTAAGAAAACCAATAATATATTTTATCACCCAGAGTCAATCGGTTTGGTAGAATAACGGATAATTAAATAGGAAGTGTCAATGTCTTACGAGTTACAACTCGTGATGTTGGATCCGGACTGGATTATAGCGGTTCTCGCGGTTTTAAATACCTTTATCATATATATCTTGTATCTATAGAATTGATGCCGCAAGTAGCCTTATACGGTACGTCGCTAGAACACTTTTCCACATATTCAAGCCAACCATTAATTTATCAAATAATATATAAAAAAAATATAAATAAATAAATAAATAAATATATAAAAAAATAAAATAAATATGGATACAAGTGGAGTCAATATAATACACTCCGTAAGAAGTCGGAAGGGTTACAAATTATAATAAAAAAGGAATCACGATAATATCAATAAGCAAAACGTAACCATTAAATATCCAAATATATATGCGTAAAGATTTGAACTCTAACTTAACGCTTTAGTAATGACAAATAAGCTAAAAGTTCAAAACACATATCAAAACCTACTGACATATTGTCTGTCCCGGTGATTTATATTCGTAGTCAATGAAAAAAAAAAATTAAATAAATAAATAAATAAATAAACTAATAATAAATATAATAAATAAAACAAAATAAAAGAGATTTTAAAGTCAGGAAGTCTAGAAGTGAAAATGTTATCTATGGAATAATCCTATATGAATCTTATACAGGGCTAATAATATATATAGAATTTGTATGGAAAC
The DNA here is from genome assembly GCF_015104395.2 of Macrobrachium nipponense. NCBI lineage: Eukaryota > Metazoa > Arthropoda > Malacostraca > Decapoda > Palaemonidae > Macrobrachium > Macrobrachium nipponense. The sequence continues at coordinate 21,713,828 of NC_061091.1, forward strand.
CTTTTTCATATAGTTTGAATAAGGAATATTTATTTAACATAATGCCAACATGAAACTAATATATTGTTCAATTTTGGTACTGTTGTTTTTTTTTCAGACATTCTTCTCATGCGGGTGGAGAATTAAAACACTAAAATATCATTTGAAAATACTAAAGTCGTATCTCTTACAACAAGTTACGTAACTCTTAGCTGGCTGAGAGCAATCTCCTGCCAAGTGACGACGTCATCATTGCCGTATCAGCATTTGTTCCTTTTAACCTCAATAATCTGCTTACACAGGCTTCATCTGTGTGTCGTCTCTGCTTGCAAAAGCAGATTGACTGGAGAAAGGAATGCTTAGTTCATGAACTTCACATGTGGTTCATAGGTCACATGACAGGCCACATAACATATTCTTATCCGTGTGTGTAATGCAATTAGTTAAGGACTTGTAATCATTTTAAAATTAATGAACAATATAAGCAAATAGAATTTCTATAACAACAAAATGAATTAATTTTTTTTTTTCTGAACCTCATAGACAATTAGAGTCAATAATTCAGCTTATGACATGGGTAAACGGACATTTAGAATTATCAAGTTGTGGATAAGAAATATTTACTTGCAACATTAGCCTATTACAATTCAAGTAAATCACATTCATGGGAAAATGTCACATTTTCTTGGAAAACCCAAAGTTTATATAGAAATTAGTTACATAGTGGGTTTTTTTTCGTTGCATCTCCTTCCTATTAATAAAGTTTTTTAAAAAAATAACCTCAGAGGATGCGCACGAGAAAATTGAATATGAAACTTTTGTTAGGGCACATAGAATCATGATTAATATTCTCTTTGACTCTTATGCTGCCTGGCAATCTTACAAATAGCTCCATTTTCCACTTCTTTGTCTAGTAACTTACTACCAGTAATATCGAATTTTCTTTGAGATTCGTATTGATATCTATTTATTTTTTATAATTATGGATATTTTTACGAGTCATCATAGACCTGGATAGGTTCACTCATTGTTAATGCCATGGATAAAAAGTTTGTACAGCGGACTCTTCTGAATTCCAAAATATCAGCGAATTCATGTGGGTTAAGTCTGGTCTAAATGGCTCTCTCCCCTCCCCTGTATTTGGATGTCGTCTGAATTTACTTTGCCCTTGTGACAAGTATAATTTCACTTGCAGGCTGATTAATGGAACCTGGTTACAGTATCCTGCAGTATGAGAGTTTCACATCGCAACTTCAAAAAAAAAAAAAATCGTTCGTCGCAGCGGACGACTACAGTCAAGTAACAACCGCCTACAATGTGAAAGGAATTTCATGGACTTCTTCGACCGACACCGTATCTCGTCGTTAATCTCGTTTTAATGCGGAATGCTCCAGCGGCTGTCGGAATTCGACTACAAAAAGGGACATACTTCCGACAAATACGACCCGAAGGATATTCAACTCTACTTTGCTGGCAAAGGACTCGTGCTGGGATGTTTTTTTATTCATCGCGAACGTAATCGTGTAGCTTAGGATGCAGAGAATAAGTATGAGCGCAAAATGGAACGTTGGACCCGCCCAGGCAAATTTTCCCCTTGTTTTAACCATTGAAAAAGGCCGTTTCAATTGGCTAAAGGTGGTTGTCTGGAACTGTGTAATGGACGAAAAGTTGTTCGAAAGCTAGTTAAAAGTGAAGTAGTATAACCTCGGTCATGTATCCTATATATATAAAGTATCATGTATCCTATATATAATTGATCATAAATAACAGAGTCGAAATATATCTTTGCGTGTACGCAATAGGAATCTCTTATATAGATGATCATAAATAACGGAATCTAAATATATCTTTGCGTGTACGCAATAGGAATCTATTTAAAGTGCACATATATTAATCATAATTATATGAATCCATATACATATGTATAAACAAATCAGGTAGCCTATAATCAATCTGTTACCTTATATCTTACCATTATCTGCAGTTATTTATGAGTTAATATATGAATTAATGAATCAGATATATAACATTTAGCATAAAAATCAACGAATCAATCAGCATAAACATTAATAACTTTATCAATTCATATATGAAATTTTTTATCAGTTAAAATATGATTTTTATCATGTTAATCTTCATTCTATGCAATTATCAGAGTACATTAGTATTTTCTGTAGCATAAGTATCTTAAAGAGATGAAGTGAAAAACTGTATCATTATATATCATGTGATCACTATTATTTACCAATATCATTGTTTTATATTTTATTACTTGAATCAATTCATGTACACCATGAATTTTTATTTACTTATATATATATATATATTCACATAGTGTCTGTATCACACTCCTATAAGTCAAATGCAAGTCAAGTTTGAGTAATATTCAGTAGTTGGTTTTGGTAGCTGACCGAGCTAATGTAAGTGTTTACATAATAAAAATATGGAATGTTAGTCCATATATATAAAAGTCTAAAACTAAAGAGGTCAACCAGATTGCTTGCAGGAATGTGATCAGACTAGAGACGCTAAAGATGACGTATACAATAAATATGTAAGCTAAGATAACATGCCGTCACCTGTAGTCATTCAATTGTTTATAAACATTAGTCCAAGCTCCCTGCTTGAGACAACTACCCCGACCTATTATTCAAACGGCCTACGTGATCTGTAGCGTGTCTCATTCGATTGTGTGTTCGTATGAAACTATGTCATCTGATAGTATGTTCATATGTTCGAACTACTGTCTGTTCCTTCATAACTTGTAACGGAGATGGTAGACAAGCAGAACAGAGTTAGCTATCGTCATTAGAAGACCTGTACCTCTTTACCTAAGCTTTATCATGTAGAGGAATAGGATTAGCCATCATCATTGGCAGAAGCGATCAAGCTATCGTCATAGAAGACTTGTACGATCATACCTGATCTTCATCATGTAAAACTTCAGAAGAATATACTATTTTTATACCTTGTGTTTTCTACAAGAACCTCACCGAACCATGAGTTTAACACATCGTCGTAAAGATAATACCGACTTCGTAAGTGATCTACAAAACCCCAGACACTCCATTGAAGATGGAAGTGCAATACCAACCGACTTAGCGTATAGATTATCGCTAGTCTAACATTACCTCATAGGGCGCCTTATCATACAAGGCACAAGCCCTAATATATATACGTGTACTTCTGAACACGCATACAAAGTACATTACTTTACGCACAGGCACACATATCTATCTGTCTATCTATCAATCTATCTATTCTTGTATTTATATCTGTTTTCCAAAGCCTTGAATAATTACTATTTGCAACGCATACAAACTAATTTTCATTATTTCATTGCTCTCTATGGCTTATGTTGTAATCATTTCTTTAATTAAACAATGAAGCCCTTCTGTGTCTATTTACTTTCTGAATAACCTTGATAATGCATTAAAGTGAGCCTTCGGTATTTGTATACAAACTTCGTAACCTTGGTGTTGATGACCGAACTCGATCTCAACAGGATTTTTTTTTAACAGCAATCAACAAGTTGTTATTGTTTGATTTTTAGGATACACCTATCTTGATTTTCTTCAAACTAGACCCATTTTTTGTCTCTCCTAGCTAGATTTGTCTTTTGTTTATCTTAGAGCTAGACCTATTTTTTTTCTTTCTGAGGTTACCCATATCTTCGGTCCTTCTTGAGGCTCAACCTATCTTTGGTCTTTCTTAAGCTAGACCATTTTTTGTCTCTCTTAAGGCTAGATCTGTCTTTTGTTTACTTACAGCTAGACCTTTTTTCTTTCTTAAGGTTACCCCTATCTTTGGTCTTTTGTGAGGCTAAAACTATCTTTTGTCTTTTTTGAACTAGACCTATCTTCTATCTTTTTTAATCTTGGCATATTTTCCCTCTTTCTTATGGCTAGATCTATTCTATTAATACTCCCCCTCCCCCGCCCTCCGACCCTTTTCTTTTGGCTACACCTATCTACTCACAGGGTAATGTTTTTGGACCTTGGTTACTCTTAGTCTTTAACAGTGACATGACTACTGGCTTTGAAAATCGTGCAGTGTGCAGATAATCCTACTCTTGTTGTAGTTATTCACCAGTCTCACTAATGCGAAATGAAGTGGCGTGGTCAGGAAAAAGTGAGGTTGAATTCCAATAAAACAACTACTTGACTAGGTAACTGACGCAGTATCGTGTTCCCGCACCGTGATTCACTGTACTGTTTACAATGCACCCGGTGTGTCTGAATATTTGACGATACTTTACGTTACTTTCGCCCCAACCTTTCTTTTCTGCCTCACTTGCGTTAATGCTGTTAGCAAATTTGGTAGTGCTGTTCGTCAGGCTTACCAAGTCTACCTCTGAATAACTGTTTATGTACCTATGCAGCTATTTTGTGTTGGCTGGTTTATCGTTATTTATTCATTATATACAGCAATACTTCTCTTTAATGTTTTGCTCTTTTTTATACAGGTACATATAATGCTTTTGTAAGCAAGTTACTGGTTTGTTTGATTGATTTTTTATCATTTTGCTGCAAGTATTACTACGACGATGACAGGGAATAGACGACAAAGTAAAAAAATAAAAAATAAAACATATGCAAACCAGCAAACATAGTAACAACAGTCCTCAAGAAAACTACAAGAAAATTATAAAATCGAACATTTCCAGGATAATCGGCAATGTTACACAATGGTAACACTACATTCCAACCAAAGACATCAAAGAAGAAGAATTTGCCTGTCGAGAGCCATGGGAGGCGGTCTTCATACACCACTCAATAATTCATGAATGAAAAGATAGGCAACAGCGCATCAACCAAACTTCGAATTGCAGAGCGAGGACGAAAATGAATGACTCTAAAGAATGGAGGGGGCGATGATACACTAAGAATATAAAGTAATACAAAAAAATTACGAGCTTGCAGCGTGTCATAACGATTAACATGATATGAGGATGCGCTGTGGATATTAGGGGTTAAGTCACGTCGCCGGCGAGTAATATATTATTACGTAATTTATATGAATTGAGAGATAGGGAGGGGATCCGGAACTGAGGAAGCGGTTGAGTAAACGGGGTGGGAGAACGAAAAGGTGGGAAGTTCGTTGAGAGGAATGAAACGAAGTTGCACTAATTAAAGCAACACTACTTTTGTGTAGATCTCTAATGTTCAAAAGTAAGTAAAAACAATGTTTTTTTCTTTCTTTCTCTCTTTTAGCAATAGGTACTAAAATATGATCATTTTCAACAACAAGGGAATAAAAACGAGCAACACCATAGTGCTACGTATAACTTAATTCTAGATTTCTTAGTTTTGATTTTATTTTTTCCCCAGATTTGTAAAACAGTGCGTCAATTAAATGATTATATCTGCACGACTTTCCCTTCCATCTTCGTTTCCTGTTCTATAAATAGCTAGAAACGAGCCAAATGAGCTCTCCAGGGTGACCAGACGTCCCGTATTTAACGGGATTGTCCCATATTTATGACATTTGTCCCGTATCGACCCTCCCCGGGACGCCTTTTGTCCCGTATTTTCAATATTTGAAAAAAAAATTTACAATATACTAGTGAAATTTTGCAAAATACGGGTAAAGGCGGCCGCCCAAAATTGGCAACAGTGCAGTGGGCCGAGAACAAACAAATCTGTCCTTGGTATTTGATTTTTTAAACATAAGGCAGCTTGTCCAACAAAAAGTGCAACAAAAAAGTGAAGAGAAAATATACTTTTAGACCAGAGTGGCAAAATTACAGTGATTTCAAGCAATGGCTCGTCCCCCAAAACACCAACAAAAGCGGTGCATACTGCAAAATATGTTCAAGAATTTTAGCATTACGCACGGTGGACTGAGGGGTGTGCGACAGCATGGATCAACAGCAGCACAAATCAAATAAATAAGCAGCCTCAGCTGCACAGTGTTAGGAATAAGATCATTATTCCCAGCAAAAAATTGTCTGGTATATATATATATATATATATATATATATATATATATATATATATATATATATATATATATATTGTTCAATTACCTCTCCAATTTAGGTGTCCCGTATTTCAATTTTCAAAATCTGGTCACCCTGGAGCTCTCTTCATTTTCACACAGACAGGAATAAAGGGAATTATCGAATAATAATCTCCGTAAATCGTAGAAAACAAGAGAAAGAATAATATGAACAGCATCTGATAAACAGTATAAACAAGTGAAGCGTTGTGATGGCCCTCTCTCCACTGATATAGTACTCTGTAAACTGCATAGTATGTAATTCTGTAAAAATGAAGCGTTTTGTCACTGATTTCGGGTTTGGCTTAAATTTCTTGTTACTGGACCCGGATAAAGATGAAATTGGTTGTCACGTGATCCAGATAAGCCTGACATTTTCTCGAACTTGATCCAGACTGGGCTGTAATTTTCTGGAACTTGATCTGGATCTGTATAGAGCTGAGGTTTTCTGCTATTGGATCTGGACATGGCTGAAGTTTTCTGTCACTTGAACATGATTCAGAGTGGGAAGAATTCTGTTCCAGAATCCTGTTAAGGCTGAAGTTTCCTGTCACTTCATGCCGATTCAAGTTCTGTTACTATACTGACATGGCTGAAGTTTCCTGTCGCTGACTGACAATTAGGCTGACATTTCCTGCCACTGCAGCTGCAAGGTTTCCGTCCATTGAATCCAGACAAAGTCATAGTTTCTTACAAATGGATCTACATAAAGCCATAGTTTTCTATCATTGGCTCTAAATCCAGATCACTGACATAAGCTGAAGGTATGATATCTGGCCCATAGTTAACTTGCCAGGCAAAGTTTCACAGTAGTCTTGCTGCTATACAGATAGATGAATTAAAAGGAAAATTCAAGGACAGGAACAAGAAGAAATATGAGCAAGCCAGGTTCTGGCAGTGACTCTTTGACCTTAGGCAAGTCTTGCCAAAATGTAATGACAACAAACAAATAAACAAATGAAACAAGCCAACAATAAAGGCAAGTGGCTGATCTATGACCTGTGAATCATAAGTTCCTCACAGAACGTTTTGATTCCATTCATCAATATTTGTTATATAACTTGACACAACACAAATTATCAGAGTCGCATAAACCTTTCTTGTCAAGGTAAAAGGCGACTGCCCGCGTGACGTCACTGCCTACGTCTGGCATTCACTCTCCGCAGCGTGACTGGCGAATATTTGTCAATAATGTAGGGAAATGGGGAAATATTTCCCCTCCAACTATCTCGTCCCCTTTGATGACAAACCCCTTTTCTCCCATGCACACACGCACGAACGCGAGCGAGCCACCACTGACTGACACTGCTATGATTAATTTGGGGGTGGGAGCTACTCTGAAAAGTGTCAGGACATCTCTTTTTCCCGCGCGCGATTATCGTGGGCGATTTCTAAAAATGAACATTGGAACGCGAAATATTTTCTTCGTGTAAGTCAGGATGAGCTACTCTGTATCATGTTTTTTTTATATATATATTTCTTTTTTCCACGGCCCTGGGCTTGAAAAATGCATCAGGATGTTCCTTCAAGCTAGGATCTGGTCTTGAGGTAATTACTAGAAAGGACGTCTAGAAGTCCCTCAGTTTCCTTCTTTCAGCTATCTCTGTGACGCCAGCTCATAATACAAATCAGTCAATAAGTTTGTGTGTGGGTTCCTCTGTGATGCTGGTCCTCTTTTGGCTGGACCGACTGAATAATTGACAGTGTGTCAATCAAGCAGTCTTTCAGAGGGAGCTTAGCTCGAGGGAGAGAATGTTACCGTCTATAAATATTCACGTTTCTTTAGTACTTAATGACATTGGTTGTTTTAGCTGCCAGTTCACTGAATTATAAGTCTGTTACCTACTCAGATGCTTAAATCTTTATGAGCAAAATTCTCAAGCCCCACACAAAAAAATTTTTTTTTACTGTACACATTGAGCCAATGTTCGGGTGTAAATAAACCATTTAGGAAAATGGCAAGAGAAAATAAGATCGAATATCATGAAAGCTAGGAAAACGTTGAAACATTTTAAGGTAAAGAACTCTCTCCCTCTCTCTCATATATATAGATATATATTATATATATATATATATATATATATATATATATATATATATATATATATATATAGGTATATGTATATATACATATATATATATAATTTTAAAAAATCAAATACCAATTAAACGATTGACTTTACATTCACAACAGAAAGATCGAAGGTTGCACGCACCGATAAATTGTCATCCATCTTTATTTTCACACTAGTAAGCGCAAGCAATTGAGATCAGTGTCACGAGAACCTTCGTAATTATTCCGAAAAAGCAGTCAGTGAGGTGACTGAAGACCTGTCATGGATCATTTCCTCAAAATGAGGAGTTAAATGCGGAGAAAAGTTTTAAATGAGGTAATGAATTTCAGAATGCAAGATTAAAAAGGAAGAAATGTTGTTTGCATAGGACGCCTTTCTCTGTCAGCGGAGGACAAAATTGAGGCATATATAGTTGATTGGTGCAAGAACAGGTGTTCATACCAGTTGAAGAACGTGTGACATAAGTTTGACCATCGAGTTAAAATCTCGGTGGCGTATGATGAGTGCACTTTAATGCCTTCTTGTATGAAGTGGCCATTTGTGTAATTTGCAACAGACCCAGGTGATCTGGAAGAAGAGACAATAGACCAATAGCAAACAAGTTAGGAGTAAGTTCCCGACGGGTAGGCCTAATTTTCTAAAACGTGCTACCTGTAGTCTCCCTAAAAGCTGTAAACACTCCATGCTATAGGTAAGTTACATGATAATGAGGCGCTGTGTTGAAAAATATGTGAAACATATTTGACCATCGAAACAGATATAGATAGATGGCCTTTGTTGAGGACACGGCTTAATGCGTTTGTTTTGCTTAAAGCGGGAATTAGTATAATTAGCAACAAAGGTTGGTGATCTGGAAGAAGACGCAATAGACCAATAGTCAAAAAAGATTAAGTTCCCTGCAGCTCCCCACCTATTTCTAAAACGCTCTATCAATAATCTTCTCAAAAGCTGTAAACACACCTTGTAGACGTTTACACAGATTAAATAGCGCTAGTACGCAAGTTTAATGCAAAAGAATAGCAGACAGTATAAACCAGAGTACCTAGATTACTTAAGAGAGAGAGAGAGAGAGAGAGAGAGAGAGAGAGAGAGAGAGAGAGAGAGAGAGAGAGAGAACAAAGTAATTCCGCGGATCCCTCGTTATAACGCACTCCACCGGAGTCTCTTTGATGGTGTATAAGCCGTCAGCTGTTGCCAGCTCCGTGGCTGAAGTTCAAATGGACGAGATACAAAATAATATTTATAATAATAATTTTAATGATAATAATAATTACGGGAATTGGGTACGTATCTGCATCGGAATTATCGAGGGTAGAGTTGCCAACAGGTTTCTGGTCCTAAAGATCCTCTCAAATCGGGTTTACACACACATTTATATATATATATATATATATATATATATATATATATATATATATATATATATATCATATATATATATATATATATATACACACTTCAGGAGGGTCCATGATACACATGTTGATAAAAAGGCCAAGTTTGTTGACAGCAAAAAACGTTTCGCACTACTCAGTGCATCATCAGTCTGTGAAAAGCAAAAGACACAATAAAATACATTATTAACATAAAAGGAATTCACAATGTAATTAAAATTTACAAGTTAAAACAATAAAAAGTAAAAGCATAAAAAGCACATAAAACAGAAAACAAAAAGAGACTACCAAAACACCAACCGTCCATAAGCAGGAGAGAAGAGTAAATGACAAACAATGGCGTCCAAGACCAGAAGACAACTATGCCAGATACAAAGTTCCTGAGGAAGTATTACTATTGAGAGAGGGAACCAGTCTTTTAATGTGTAATGATTCTAAAGTTGTTAAGTGATCTGGGTCCCTTACATAACCAATTATTGAGAAGTGTTGTTTCAGGACTTCGGTTTTACATAATGCGGCATGATTTCTAGTATTAGAAAATTCTGGCTGCTTGATTCTTTGGCCAGTGCGAAAGCTAAAACCCAAATGGCTGCAATATCTGACCTGCAGTAACCTCCGCGTCGATCCAACGTAAGAGCCCGGACATCGAGGGCATGTGAATTTATAAACCACATTGGATCGCATGAAGGACTGCAGTATATATATATATATATATATATATATATATATATATATATATATATATATATATATAATATATATAGAGAGAGAGAGGAGAGAGAGAGATGAGAGAGAGAGAGAGAGAGAGAGAACGAGAGAGAGAGGAGAAGAGGAGAGAGAGAGAGAGAGAGGATAATAAGGCGCTTGCTTCCGGTTCCCAAAAAATATTTGAGGATAAACTAAGTACGTCAATGCTAATTTTCCCCTTGATCGCAACCCGTCACATTCCACTAATTAACAGGTACAGAATTCCACACTCAAAACACGTCCATATTCAGTTGCCATGGTTCGAATATATTCAGACCCACTTTCCTTAATAAAATGGTTTCATCAGTCAGTTTCTTCCTTCTGCTTCTTGCTTATCCCCTATTTCTCATGTGGACATTTCAGTCAGTGTTTTAGAATGAAAAGGACATAGCAACAGATTATTAAATAGAGGAAGTGGTCTCCATGCTCATGAGATGAGTTACGCAGTGGCTCATACTACAAAAACA
>NC_061091.1:21724989-21729989 GCF_015104395.2 Macrobrachium nipponense
ATACTACAAAAACATATCTTTGGTAGTTATTGCTGCTCGGGGGTTTCCAGTGACTTTTAGGAAAATTCCTTGGTATTGAAAATTATTATTATTATTATTATTATTATTATTATTATTATTATTATTATTATTATTATATTATTATTATTATTATTATTAGATTATTATTAATTAATTGAACGTATAATAATAATAATAATAATAATAATAATAATAATAATAATAATAATAATAATAATAATAATAATAATAATAATATGGGTTAAATAGCAAAACTCAGCAATGATGGAAAGAAATGAAGGAATAAACGACAACGACGTAAATGGAACCTCTGGCAACAGAGGAGCTTCGTCCGGCAACCAGGTATTCAACCCAAGTGTAGGGGAAGACGGTCAGGTACTTGGAGGTCGTCATCCAGCAACTGATCACCACAACGACAGTCATCAACAGCCTGAGATTGGAGCTACAGAGGCAAAAAGGAAGAAATGGACAAGAGAAGAAAATAAGGAAATATGGAGATGCTACATCAGAAGCAACCCGACGGAGAGAGGATATAGAAGAAGATTGGCCAACATCTGGAATGAGAGGAATAACACCCCCCAAACAGAGCAGAGGCTGGCAGACCAAGTAAGGAACATAAAGAAAAAGAACTGGCTCTCCCCAACAGAAAGAGAAGAACTGGAAAGGGAAATATCACACGACAACGAATTACACGAAGACGAACTGAGAGACGATGCCACAGAAGACGACAGGGAGGATGAGGTATCAAACAACGACACACGAAGAAACACCGACGAAGTAACAGAGAGGACGGCGGAATGGGTAGAAAAGATTAGACAATGGATGGAGCCAGATACAGAGAGAACAAAGATCCCCTCCATGAAAGCCTACAACACCAAGAAATTAAGGGAGAAAACAAGTGAGGTCAATGAAATAATGGGCCTAATACACACCACCAGTATCACAGAAACAAATAACTTGACATATGCAAGAGCAAGATTAGTAGCAGAACTGATGGGGATTCGAACACCAACACCACCGTCACAACCAACCCAACAGAAACCAAAACAGCACCTCCTTGGAAAAGCGCCTGGAAAGCAAATCATGGTGATGAGATCTGACTTGAGTAAACTGAAAGAGATGGCAGAAAAAAGGCTAAGAAGCAAGAAAACAAGGGAGGAACCAACGAGAAATACAAAGTACAAGAGAGGGGACTAAACAACACAATAGAAGATGTAAAACAGAGGCTTAAGGCCAAAGCACACAAGATCCAACGGTACATGAACAGGAATAAGGGATACCAACAGAACAAACTATTCGGAACCAACCAGAAAAGACTATACAGCCAACTAAGAGGGGAGACAACCACCCCAGAAATTCCTGAAGCCGAACCAAGTAAGAGACTCTGGGAAACATATGGAGCAATCCGGTATCACACAACAAACATGCAACATGGCTCCAAGAAGTCCAAGGAAGACGAAACAGGGAGAATAAAAAACAAAGATTCACAGACATCACGACAGACACAGTCAGACACCAACTAAGAAAATGCCAAACTGGAAAGCGCCAGGTCCCGATGAAGTCCATGGATACTGGCTCAAACTTCAAGGCCCTACACCCACGAATAGCAGAACAACGCCAGCATTGTATCTCAAATCACCAAGCACCCAAATGGATGACCACAGGAAGAACATCCTTAGTACAAAAAGACAAGAGTAAGGGAAATATACCCAGTAACTACAGGCCTATCACCTGCCTACCAATAATGTGGAAGTTACTAACAGGTATCATCAGTGAAAGGCTATACAACTACCTAGAGGAGACAAACACCATCCCCCCACCAACAGAAAGGCTGCAGAACGAAGTGTAGGGGCACAAAAGACCAGCTCCTCATAGACAAAATGGTAATGAAGAACAGTAGGAGAAGGAAAACCAACCTAAGCATGGGGCATGGATAGACTATAAGAAAGCCTTCGACATGATACCACACACTGGCTAATAGAATGCCTGAAAATATATGGGCAGAGAGACGATGCCACAGAAGACGACAGGGATGGATGAGGTATCAAACAACGACACACGAAGAAACACCGACGAAGTAACAGAGAGGACGGAATGGGTAGAAAAGATTAGACAATGGATGGAGCCAGATACAGAGAGAACAAAGATCCCCTCCATGAAAGCCTACAACACCCAAGAAATTAAGGGAGAAAACAAGTGAGGTCAATGAAATAATGGGCCTAATACACACCACCAGTATCACAGAAACAAATAACTTGACATATGCAGGAGCAAGATTAGTAGCAGAACTGATGGGGATTCGAACACCAACACCACCGTCACAACCAACCCAACAGAAACCAAAACAGCAACCTCCTTGGAAAAGGCGCCTGGAAAAGCAAATCATGGTGATGAGATCTGACTTGAGTAAACTGAAAGAGATGGCAGAAAAAAGGCTAAGAAGCAAGAAAACAAGGGAGGAACTCAACGAGCAAATACAAAGTACAAGAGAGGGGACTAAACAACACAATAGAAGATGTAAAACAGAGGCTTAAGGCCAAAGCACACAAGATCCAACGGTACATGAACAGGAATAAGGGATACCAACAGAACAAACTATTCGGAACCACCAGAAAAGACTATACAGCCAACTAAGAGGGGAAGACAACCACCCAGAAATTCCTGAAGCCGAACCAAGTAAGAGACTCTGGAAAACATATGGAGCAATCCGGTATCACACAACAAACATGCAACATGGCTCCAGGAAGTCAAGGAAGACGAAACAGGGAGAATAAAACAAAGATTCACAGACATCACGACAGACACAGTCAGACACCAACTAAAGAAAAATGCCAAACTGGAAAGCGCCAGGTCCCGATGAAGTCCATGGATACTGGCTCAAAACTTCAAGGCCCTACACCCACGAATAGCAGAACAACTCCAGCATTGTATCTCAAATCACCAAGCACCCAAATGGATGACCACAGGAAGAACATCCTTAGTACAAAAGACAAGAGTAAGGGAAATATACCCAGTAACTACAGGCCTATCACCTGCCTACCAATAATGTGGAAGTTACTAACAGGTATCATCAGTGGAAAGGCTATACAACTACCTAGAGGAGACAAAACACCATCCCCCACCAACAGAAAGGCTGCAGAACGAAGTTGTAGGGGCACAAAAGACCAGCTCCTCATAGACAAATGGTAATGAAGAACAGTAGGAGAAGGAAAACCAACCTAAGCATGGCGTGGATAGACTATAAAGAAGCCTTCGAACAGTACCACCACATGGCTAATAGAAGCCTGAAAATATATTGGGGCAGAGGAAAATACCAAAAATCAGCTTCCTTCAAAAAAATTACAAAATGCGCAAACTGGAATACAATACTTACAAGCTCTGGAATAAGACTAGCAGAGTTAATATCAGGAGAGGGATCTTCCAGGGCGACTCACTGTCCCCACTACTCTTCGTAGTAGCCATGATTCCCATGACAAAAGTACTACAGAAGATGGATGCCGGGTACCAACTCAAGAAAAGAGGCAACAAAATCAACCATCTGATGTTCATGGACGACATCAAGCTGTATGGTAAGAGCATCAAGGAAATAGATACCCTAATCCAGACTGTAAGGATTGTATCTGGGGACATCAGGATGGAGTTTTGGAATAGAAAAATGCGCCTTAGTCAACATACAAAAAGGCAAAGTAACGAGAACTGAAGGGATAAAGCTACCAGATGGGAGCAACATCAAACACATAGATGAGACAGATACAAATACCTGGGAATAATGGAAGGAGGAGATATAAAACACCAAGAGAATGAAGGACACGATCAGGAAGAATATATGCAGAGACTCAAGGCGATACTCAAGTCAAAACTCAACGCGGAAATTTATGATAAAGCCATAAACACATGGGCAGTGCCAGTAATCAAATACAGCGCAGGATTAGTGGAATGGACGAAGGCAGAACTCCGCAGCATAGATCAGAAAACCAGGAAACAAATGACAATCACAAAGCACTACACCCAAGAGCAAATACGGACAGACTATACATAACACGAAAGGAAGGAGGGAGAGGACTACTAAAGTATAGAGGACTGTGTCAACATCGAAAACAGAGCACTGGGGCAATATCTGAAAACCAGTGAAGACGAGTGGCTAAAGAGTGCATGGGAAGAAGACTAATAAAAGTAGACGAAGACCCAGAAATATACAGAAACAGGAGAAAGACAGAAAGAACAGAGGACTGGCACAACAAACCAATGCACGGACAATACATGAGACAGACTAAAGAACTAGCCAGCGATGACAATTGGCAATGGCTACAGAGGGGAGAGCTAAAGAAGGAAACTGAAGGAATGATAACAGCGGCACAAGATCAGGCCCTAAGAACCAGATATGTTCAAAGTATGATAGACGGAAATAACATCTCTCCCATATGTAGGAAGTGCAATACGAAAAATGAAACCATAAACCACATAGCAAGTGAATGCCCGGCACTTGCACAGAACCAGTACAAAAAGAGGCATGATTCAGTGGCAAAAGCCCTCCACTGGAGCCTGTGCAAGAAACATCAGCTACCTTGCAGTAATAAGTGGTACGAGCACCAACCTGAAGGAGTGATAGAAAACGATCAGGCAAAGATCCTCTGGGACTATGGTATCAGAACGGATAGGTGATACGTGCAAACAGACCAGACGTGACGTTGATTGACAAGGTCAAGAAGAAAGTATCACTCATTGATGTCGCAATACCATGGGACACCAGAGTTGAAGAGAAAGAGAGGGAAAAAATGGATAAGTATCAAGATCTGAAAATAGAAATAAGAAGGATATGGGATATGCCAGTGGAAATCGTACCCATAATCATAGGAGCACTAGGCACGATCCCAAGATCCCTGAAAAGGAATCTAGAAAAACTAGAGGCTGAAGTAGGCTCCAGGACTCATGCAGAAGAGTGTGATCCTAGAAACGGCACACATAGTAAGAAAAGTGAT
>NC_061091.1:21734989-21803155 GCF_015104395.2 Macrobrachium nipponense
AAGCAAGCAACTGAATGTTTATTTAACAAAAGAATGTAAGTAATCTTGTCCATTTTATAAACATTCTCATCAGTTCAAGTGTTGCTTATAGGGCAATACGGAAAGTAAGTATTTAGGTTAAAGAGACTTGCTCCAATCTGGTCGCTCAGACACTGTAGGCTACACGTTATGAGCATAATTTGAGACTAAAGCTCCTAGCTACAGTTTAATGTTAAAGTTATAAAGGAACGAATCGTTTCTAGAGTAAGTTATACAATATAAATTTACTATGATTATTGGTTAATAACTCTTTAACTGTGCTGAACTAATTCAGATTGTGGGTTAGGAACGTACAGTACTGAATAACTCTTGCCGGGCACGTGTAATGTCGATTTTCGGCTGTAAGATCAGGAGACTTCAGGTGTATTTCTCTAGGTTACTTTGCTCAAACTGGCGGCATAGGAGACCAGAAATGTTCCGAAGTGAGGCGGCGCCTTTTTACGGGCTGCAGTACAGCAGAGTCCGTGCCAGCACAAGGCTAGCTTAATCTAACGACGACGACGGCGCCTCTAAGTTAAATCGTAATAGTAATCCCGTTTCCAGAATTTGGTTCGTCTTTATCTCACGTAGGCTACAGACTTAAAACCATATATGGGGCAAACAAGCCCATTCCATAAGCAGGACGTTCTGTCTTAGACGATGGACATAATTACAAATCAATAGTAGGTACTGTGTTCTGTTTGATTAAAGGCATAATAAGACTAGCCTTCTTCCTGGAGAAAAATTACTCTCTACACCTGCAAAAGGATTGACATACATACGAGTAATAGCACACACTCATTTTGGTACCACTAATGATAAAGTATTACGAGATACAGGAAGATGTCACTGATGAAATCTATTCTCAGGCTAGCAGAAGACAATTCCTCGACCTCTAGCTGCCAATTCATTGCATAGTCATGAATAATTTTACCACAATGTCAAATAACTATTTCATCATTTAGCAATAGGGACGATAAAATATGTGATTTTCTCCCCAAATCTTTAATATGGTAAAGCAACAATATATGCCACTGACTGACTGTATTCTAAAATAATAGTGGAAAAAAATTGACTATCGATAAAAAATCCCGCAAAATCTGAGCGGACTCGTGAGTCGTGACTCCCAGGCCAGGTGCTCGTCACTCGTCAGTCCTTAAGTTGACAGTGACGTTTTGGGTTACGCTAATCGGCTTGGGTGTCAACACTTCACAATCGCGGGATACTTCACGTGATTTCGATTTTATTTTTAAAGTCAGATTGTGGTGGATCAAATAGAGGTTTTATAGTGAAAACGAAGCGTGGTAATTACACGGCTGTCTTGAAGTAGGCCAGTCGTAGATCAGGCAGGCAGTCAGTTCAAGGTATGTTTCCAACATTGAATCAAGGCTGTGGTTCTCATTTTTTTCAATCTAAAGATAGTCATACCATGCAGTGCCTAGTAATGTTTTTTTTTTTCAACTGTCTTCGCCGTAAATATGTTATAAATTAGAACTAGCTACATTAAAGGATGTCTCGATTTTATACAGATTTGAC
Organism: Macrobrachium nipponense; assembly: GCF_015104395.2. NCBI lineage: Eukaryota > Metazoa > Arthropoda > Malacostraca > Decapoda > Palaemonidae > Macrobrachium > Macrobrachium nipponense. The sequence continues at coordinate 21,736,544 of NC_061091.1, forward strand.
TCCAAAAAGGTGGCTCATTCATATACGCCTAACAAGATTCTAAAAGTGCGGAAGCCTAATGGTTCTTGATTTTCAAGTAATTGAATGAGCACTTCTTTACTCTTGCTGTCATTGTGTTGCTTCAACTTAATCTCCCTTTAGCTAGGGGAGGGGATTTTTATCGATATGGTTTTCCAAATAGAATTTTAACCCACCTAGGCCTATACCCCGTAGCGGGGTGGGGCCCTCAGTGCACCACACCCGTTGCAATGTAGGCGTTAGGTTTACAGTTCTTTGCGGCGTCACCTTCGGACGTTGGCTGCAAACCCTTTCATTTCTTTCACTGTACTTCCGTTCATATTCCATTTCGGTAGATCTAGGGTACTTATCCGCGGCGGCCTAGACTATGGCAGTTGCTGTTTTTATATGTAGTTTTACCTACTGAACAAGAATTTTAAGTAATATTTATTCAGACGACTGTAATTAACCCCCAAGGGGCCAGTACTGGTATTTCTACAGAAGCAATCCACAGTGGCCTAGAGTATGGCAATCGACGTTTTCCTATGTTATTTTACGTAATGAACAAGAATTTAAAGTAATATTTGTTGGGACGACTGTAATTAACCCCCAGAGGCCAGGGGCCGCATACTCAAAACTTCCAAAGGCGCCTTTTGTGGCAAAGGCGCCGTTTCCAGTCGGCCGTTACTCGAAAGGCTCATACTCAAAACACCAGTGCGGCCCGCCATCTTGGAAATATGGCGCCGAGAGCCTTTGCGCTAGGGCTGGTTAGAGCAGCCTTGAGGTGGGAAAGGCAAAACTTTGGGATTGACAACAAGTAAGAAGAGGATGTCTCCTACCTCTTGTATACGTCAATGAACGCCATTATACATAGTTTTTATTTTGCAAGTTACTCTAATTGCTTTGTAATAGTGTGATATTCCTCTGCAGACGTTAGATTTAAAGTTATTGGATGTGTATTATTTAAAATGATTTCATATATACAATCTAAAATTCCTATATTATAATCTGATTGTGTTGACCTTTAGTTATCGTATATCTTATAAAATGTTCATGTATAATCAATGCTAGAAAAACAATATATTTTGTTGTCTTGTTAAATAAATTTCAATACAGAAAATGTATCTTTATACTATGTACTATATGCAAAGGTGAAAATATGTATGCAATTTCCCTGCCTTATCACTTCTCATGGTACTCATAAGGCACATTAAACTTAGGTTAAAGTGGTTAGAGATAAGTACAGTACTACATACAGTGACTCACATTATGAAATAAATGCCACCTAGATACAAATAAGTTATGAAATAAATGAATTTTATGTTCATATTACCTAGATATAAATAGGTTACTGTATCACTGAATGACCCTTAATAATAGCAATATCATGTATCACATAGTACATTATCTGCAGGAAAGAAATAACATACTAAAGTAAATAAAAAATAAAAACTTACAATAAGGTAGAGGTAACTGAGATCACAGAGGTATCATTTTATACTATTATAAATAGGAAACATGCTTTATAGCCAAAATAGAGAAATAACATGAATAAGAATTGTAAATAAACAAATGCTGTACTAAACTTATCACAATAAACGAGATCACAAGAAGCACGATATAATAAGAGTAAATGGAGGAAAAATAAAAAAATAAACCTCATTAAATAATGGAGTGATTAGCATAAGACAATGAGGTAGTATATCACATTACTCTTAAACAAAAAACGTACAAAAAACTAATCTCATAATGAAGAGGAATATGACATTTATCACATTATGGGCACCCTTGGTATAGGAACATATAAGGCATGGTATGAAAAAAAAAAATAGATTTTACTACTATATAGACTATATTAAAAGTAGTACTACCACTTAAAAAAAAAAAATTATGCATGATGTCTCTTAGGCATATCAGTCATGGTTACCATGCTGTCAGCTATTACCCTTACATTTCCATTTAATTCTTTTACACTTGCATTTAATTCGTTTTTTATTAGACAATATACCTGAAAAATATCAGAAACATCTGCCACACCTCAACTGCTACTTGCTCCAGTAGGCCCAATCTTACCAAAACTTCCTCTGAAGGTTCTAGAGCTAAACTTTCATGAGGACCACCACCTCAAAAGATTATAATACAGAAATTAGCTACTGCAATAACTCTGGAAAAGAAACATCAATGTAATTGTGTAATTATTGACAGTAATTATGATCAATGACTTCCCACATCTCTACCTCATCAAAGGAAAAAAAAGTGACAGATACCATAGATAGAGTACATAACAATTACTTGAGTCACAACTAGGCATGGTTATGTTATGTTCAGGTTAGCCTAGGTTAAGAATTGGTCTTGTAGATAAGACCCTTTTTAAAAATACGGACCCCAGTTTTATCCTTTTGAACAGGTCTCATGTTTTCGTGTGGGACTACTATTCTTCAAAAGCTCCCTAACTTTATAACCTAACCTAACCTAAGATTAAATGGTTAACATTAATTTGGGGCAGAAATGCCATACATGAAAAATCTCTTAGAATTGTGTAAAATATATAAAAATAAAATGATCTGGTTACGCAAGGCATAGGTATTGGCAACTTATGCAATAATACCCACAGCCTAGGCATATCATCACGCTTAGGCTAAAACATTCATTTCCAAGCAATATCATAGGATACTTTTTGCATAGCCTAACATATAGCCTACTAGGAATATATCATAATTAGCATGATATTAACAGTAGACATAAGCCAAGGCCTAGCCAAAACTCGCTTCAATCTAGGTATGTATGCCAATTAGTTTATGCTAAATTAGGGATGTTGCTTCCTTTTTTTAGCCACAGGGTCCATCATGCCGCTCTTTAATCGCTCTGCCATCAACAACCAGCTGATATGCTGTTGTATCGTGATTGGTTCTCATTCTCTAGCCACGCTATGATACGGACGATGTGATTGGCTGGACTATCCAAAGGCGCCTTTGACAAAAAGGCAGCCTTTTCGTGCAAAGGCACATCCAAGGCGCCTTTGAAAATCTTTGTGTATACGATTTCGCCTTCGCCGAAAGGCGCCTTGGGCGAGCAGCCTTGGGAACGCGCCTTTTGTCAAAAGGCACCTTTGCGTAAGGCTTGTTTGAGTATCCGGCCCCAGTACTAAATGGCGAAATACATGGACGCCCCAATCCCTATTGGATGTCGTATCTGGTTACGTTCCTTGCAGTTCGTTCGGAACTATTCTTTAGAATTACCCTGCAAGAAACGTAACCGCGGATACGACATCCACTAGCGATTGGGGCGTCCAATGTATTTCGCCGTGTTTAGTACTGTCCCCGGGGGGTTAATTACAGTTTGTCCGAATAAATATTACTTAAAATTCTTGTTCAGTACGTAAAATTGCAGAGAAAAACCGCTACTGCCATAGTCTGGGGCGCCGCGGATAGGTACCCTAGATCTACCCCAGTACTATAAACATGGCGAAATACATTGGATGCTCCAATCCCTAATGGATTCCGTATCCGCAGTTACGTTCCTTGCAGTCCGTGTGGACTGCTGCTGTAGAATTACCGGGTATTATTCCGTGGTGGCCTAGACTATGGCAGTTGCAGTTTTTCTATGCAGTTTTACCTCCTGTACAAGAATTTTAAGTAATATTCATTCGTACGACTGTAATTAACCCCCAAGGGCCAGTACTAAACACGGCGATAGACATTGGACGCCCTAATCCCTAGTGTATATCGTATCCTCGGTTACGTTTCTTGCAGTCCATGCGGAACTATTCTGTAGAAATACCAGATTTTCTTCCTGTTGCACCTTTAAAACCTTAACTCACGTTTACCTTTCAGCGCAGAATGACCTTATAGGTCCCAGCGCTTGACTGTTGTCCTAAATCTAATTCCCATGTCAGTCAAGGGTAGGTTTACGAACAAGCTATTTCCGTTTGGATACCTTTTTTGGTTACTTGTGCTGACAAGGCGGAGGGGCAGGGCGAGAGGGCGGACAGCGGCTACCCTGGAAACTGGAGCCCTAGCAGGCTTGAGGGCAAATTAATCTACAATGGACGACTGACGGCCAGTAAAAAGTAAAAAAAGGACAGGGTATTACAACTAGGATACATTTTATAGGTTTGTTGAGTATTTAAGTGGGCGTGTTGTAAACTGGATGGGATTTGTAGTAAGGCTAGCCTAGGCTATATGCCTAAGTAGGATAAATGTACAGTATTTGGTTTTGGAAGGGTGTAACCAAGTTAACCTGAATAATAGATATGCATAAGAATGAATTCCAATTAATTTTACACGGCAAAAGAAGACTTATTGTGACCCACGGCAGCATGGTGTAACCATAGCTTCTTGACATCTCGCCTCAAGATCTATAATGTCAAGACAGATGATGTTACTGGGCTTCCGAGTTTCAAATGAGTTGTTCACAGCGTCCCCGCCCCCCAACCCTGACTGATGAAACGGTTCTTTGTCTAAGGCCGGGTATTCACAAGACCACTGAGATACAAGGCCTGTTCAATGTTTTATGACGTAAGCAAGGATGGTCAGAGCTGCTAGCACTGACTATGCTGCCAGACGAAAGAAATGTAAACAAAACCTCACCATAATCGACCATTTTTTGGTTTGCCAGTTATTAATTTCCTTATTTTGCTTGCCTACACTAATTAGTGTACACCAAATAATACTTACTCGAAACACAAGTTAAGAGATTTAATATAAAATACTGAATTTTTTTTTTTATTTAGTTACAATACAGTGTAAGTGGTCCCTCGAGATACGAAATTAATCCGTTCTGAGGTGGCCTTCGTATCATGAGCTTTTCGTATCTTGGACAGCATTTTACATGTAAAATACCTAATCCGTTCTAAGCCCTCCAAAAACACCCCAGTAAATTTAATAATAAAGCTATATTGACCTATAAACAATGAAATAGTACAACAATTTGGACCATTCAATACCGAACTTAATATGTACTGCTAATATACCTGTAAATAAAGTCTATTAGTGTACATGGTATACAAGTAAAATTGTACGTACATATGTACGTATGTAGTAATATGTGGAAGCTTACCTTTCGAGTGACGCTATCTCCGAAAGTGGCGACAGAGGAGGAAGACAAACGGCAGATACAGTAGTATCTCGAGATACGAAATTAATCCGTTCCGAGGTGCCTTTCGTAATCCGTTCCAAGCCCCTCCCAAAAAATCCAAAAACCCCAGTAAATTTCATCATAAAGGTAAATTGACCTATAAACAATGAAATACTACAACAATTTGGACCATTCAATAAGTAACTTAATAATAAAAATGCAAAACTTGTAAATAAAGTGTATATTAGTGTACAAGAAATGTGGAAGCTTACCTTTCGAGTGAGGCTATCTCCGAAAGTGGCGGCAGAGGAGGAGGAGGACAAACGGCAATACTCACTTAACTTTACGAAACACATAATAAAATGTCAGAAAAACAAACTAAATTTACAAAACACATTAACAAAACTGCAACACTTAACTTTACAAAAAACTTAAAATAAAATTTATTTTGTCTTTTTTTGATTTTTACATTTCTTTTTACTTTTTTGTACTTTACGTAATTTCAATTTCTTCACCACCGAATGGATGCCAGTCCGTTTACGGAATTTTTCGAACCACCCATGAGAAGCCTTGAACTCTGGGGTTGCCGTTGATGTCCCCTCTCCGCCGTTGTCTTCGGCTTGGGCAATCAAATCGCTGAAAATAGCGCTGGCCTTCTGGCAGATTGCCATCTCGGTTATCATATCGCCATCGATTTCTTTATCCTCGATCCATACAAGAAGCAGCCTTTCCATTTCATTATGCACATGGCTCCTCTTGTTGGCACAAAATAGTTATGCCCTTGAAGGTGCAGCTGCTGTGATGGCTTCCTTCTGCTTGAGGATGGTGCCTATCGTCGACGGATTTCGGCCGTATTCCTTAGCGATCACACTCAACCGCAAGCCAGCTTCATACTTTTCTATTATCTCCATCTTTGTCTCCATAGAAAGCATTCTCTTCTTTCTGTGAACTTCAGCAACTTTCTTGGGACCCATGACTATATGTACTGTACGTAATTAAGTTACGTATGTAGTACGTATACTAATTAGGTTCTCACAACGCGATAAAGAAGCACAACGAAATCACTAACGAATTTACGATACTAAACGAAATCGTTGGACCGAACGAATGCAGCATGCGTACGATAAAGCTTCGGGTGCGAAGTGGCTGAGCGAAGGCACGCCACCACGTAAGATGCATGATGGGAGGGATGCTGTCCAATAGGAGAGAAGGATCTCATGGCAGAGCAGGAGGATGGTGGCGAGTCTACTAGAACTAAGATGGCGGCGCGCGGCGCGAGTTTCAAATTGTTATCGGGCGAATCTCGGACTTCAGAAAACCTTTCGTATCTTGAAAACTTTTCGTATGTAGAGCAGTAAAATTTTTCGTGTCAGCTTTCGTATCTCGAGTTTTTCGTAAGTTGAGCCTTTCGTATCTCGAGGTACCACTGTACGTACGTACACTTAACTTTACAAAACACATAAAAAAATGTTAGGAAAACATAAACTAAACTTTACGAAACACATTAACAAAACTGTAACACTTAACATTAACAAAACTGTAACACTTAACATTACAAAAACTTGAAATTAAGAATTTTTTTTTGTCTTTTTTATTTTTTTTTTTATTTTTACATTTTTTTTTTACTTTTTTATATTTTACATTTTTATTGTAGTGTCTTACCGAACAATTATACAGCCGTGATTTCCATGAGCGGCAGGAGACAAAATTCAAATTTGGTGCGTAGGTGTTGCCAACACTGGTGGTGATGACGTTATCTCCCTCCACTTGCGGGAGAACCAGGTACAACTGCCCAGGTGAATCCAATTCTTTTTCCTGCCAGCGTCCGGTGAACATCGGTGGTTGGTGCGGTTGGATGACTTTGCTTCGTTTTTTTTTTCTTTTTTTTTTTTTCTAGTGGATTTGATCTTCGGAATGGTGAAATACTCTTTTTTTGGCGTTGTCGTTAATTGAATATTTAGGCATTGCCATGTCGGATTCTAGTCCGTCGGGAGTTAGGTTTTGCATCTCAGGATGTAAAACTAGATTATCCAAATTAGAGTAGGATTCTCACACTAAATGTGTTAAGTGTAGGGGGCAGGTTTGTTCAGCAGATCAAACATGTAATGAGTGTAGTGATTGGACTGAATCTCAATGGAAGATTTTTAGTTCATACTCAGAGAAATTAGCGAAAGACAGAGGTTAAGACATTTTTGGAGAAAGCGGTTTCAGGTAAGAGTGTAGTTGAGGGTGCGTCTGTCTGTCCTGACACGTCTCCTAGACAAAGGTCACTGTCGAGCTCCCCCGCACAGGGAGAGAAGACATACCGGAAGTCCAAGGGAGGCGATCGGAGTTGCCCCCACAGACAGGCGCTTCTCTTGTTGAACCTGTTGCGCCTCAACAGGAACTCGGTTGGCCGTTGGAAAGGCGTTGCGGTTAGCAGCGCCTTTCGACTGATTCAAGCGATGCGTCTCCGTTGCGCGGCGCTCTTGGGAGATTTGTCCGTTTTCGCGTCCCTTAGGCATTCAGGCGCCGATCCTTTGTCTCCTCCAGTCAAGCGGTATAAGGAGCCTGAGAGTAGTGTTGCGCTGCGGCCGTTAGCGGCTCGTTCGTCGCCTCAAGGTGTTCCATTTTCGGCTCCATCTACTAGTAGAGATTGTGGCTTTAGCGCTGTAGTATCGCCACCTAGCCGTTCTAAAGGTGTTTCCTTAGGCGCTTTTTCGTCTGTTGCACCTGCTGCGCCTGTTTCGCCTCGAATTTCGGCTGCTCTGAGCGAGGCGCAAGTAGTTATTCTTCCTCCTGAAGAGCATTTAGGCTCTTCCAAGCCTTCTTTAACTGTTATTGATACTTCTTTGGCGCCTTTGTGCAAGCAGTTAGAGATGTTAACTAACTGGATGAATGAGGCCAAGGGTAGTTTCCTAAGCCTTCAGGATCAGGTTGTAGTTCCGTCTACTTCTTCCGGCGGCGCGGATCGGAGAATGAGGAAGACCTTGTTCTTTCTAAAGCGGTTAGACATTCGTTGAAAGACGGAGAAATGGATGTCTATGAAAAGAGACTTAGGGAAGGCTCTTTTTGCTTACCCCCCTCCCTCTACGTTGCTTCGTAAGAGGTATAGGTTTTATGTAACTGGGGAAGCTCCTTCTCTGGGAGTTTCTGCCTCCTCCAGGGAGACTCCTCCAGTTTTGTACATGCAACTTCCCCGGCAGATATATACTTAGCTATAGTCTCTGACGTCCCGACAGAATTCAAAACTCGCGGCACACGCGACAGGTAGGTCAGGTGACCAGCCCACTCCCGCCGCTGGGTGGCGGGAATAGGAACCATTCCCGTTTTCTAACCAGAATTTTTCTGTCGCCGGTAGCAACAACATCGTTGTTGGTACCTCCTGCATTGGAATTCTTTTCTCGTTGGCCGAGGATTATCGATTTGTCTTTTGGTGATGTACTTTGATCTTTGGTTTTGGCATACGCTTATAGTGGACTGTTTTTTGGATTTGGAATTGGATTCTCTTTAAAATGTCTGACGTGGCACTGTATTTAGGGTGTGTGCGAAAGAGGTATGTAAGGTGAGGCTACCGAAAGCTTCGGTGGATCCTCACACAGTTTGTAAAAAATGTAGGGGGAATGATTGTTCTGAGACTAACACCTGTCTGGAATGTGAGAACTTAACGGAAGTGGAATGGAAGACCTTGGCTTCTTATGTAAGGAAACTTGAGAAAGATAGGGTTAGGAGGGGGCTTCCATCAGAAGCTCAAGTAGATCCTGCTCTAATGAAACAGGAAGTAGCTCCTAACTTTCATAGTATTTCTCCTGCTCATAGTTTGGTTTCAGCCTTCCCCCAGTAGCGAACCTGTAGATGCGTCTACGGAAATGGCTGCAATGAGAGCCTCTATAATCAGCTTGAAAACGCAACTGCAAGCGATGAAGGAGACAGGTAAGCGCAGTGATGTGTGCAGTGATTTGTGCAGTGTCCCCAGTGAAGTGGAGGGGGCGTCTGACCGACTCCGCATTGCTCCTAGGCCTAGACCTCTTTCAGACTCCCATGACCAAGGGAAGGAGGAATGGTCGAAAGCCGCAAGGGGGGGGATGTAGAGTATTCCCAACGGTCAGGCGTCCCTTCGGCAGATCCTGTAGCCGCTTCCCAGGCTGCCAAGGATAGCTACTGCAAAAGCGTCCTGAGGAAGTGCTTTTCGGACTCAGACTCTTCGTCTCCCAGAAGGGGATGGAGTTCTTCCGCTAAATCGCGTCCTCTTAAGAGATCCTGGAAGACGCCAAATAGCGAAGCGTTACGTTCCAGTCCGGAGCCTTTTCCGGATTATTCGCCTGCTCGTAAGAAAGAGAGCCATGAGAACTCCTGACACTCTTTCCCCGGAAGACTTATCACACAAGACAAAGGAAGTCTTGGTAGGACTCCAACAGCAGTTGTCTGCCTTAGTAGGAGTTTCTTGCTGAAAGGCTCTTCTAGAAGAAAGACATTCTCTTCCCATCAAGAGTTCCGTTAGGAGAGAGTCAGAGAGTAAGCGTCCTGGCGTTAGCAGACGCTCCTCGCCTGAAAGGTTTTCGTCCCCAGCGAGACCTTCTTCAGTCGTACATGACAGAAATCGGAAACGCCCTATGAGCAAGAGTTCTCCCAGAGTTTGACTAGAGAAGAGTTTGCCTCCCATTGGCAAGCATCAGGAGCCTGATTCGCGAATTTCTCGTGAGAGAATTCGTTCGACTAAGAGCTCCGGGAGAGAAGAGAGTCCCTCTCGATTTAGAGCTCCTCTAGAAGAAAGGAGCACTCGTTCGTCCTCGAGACATTTTCCGAAGGACGCAAGAGTTTCGCCTAATAGGCCTCGAAGATTGGACAAGTTTTCCTCTCCTCCTAGGAGGAGTAGGAGAGATTCTAGCTCCTCTCCGGAAAGACGCAAAGGAAAAAGGAGTTATTCGCCTGCTAGACGCAGTCAACGGGACGCAAACGTCTCCCCTCATGGACGACGGGAACAGAAGGTTCTCCTTTCTCCTCGCAGACGCATTTCGCCTTCTAGGCGTCCTCATCAGGACGCAAATGCCTCTCCTTCTTGGACCAGGCAGCCTCACCAGGACGCAAGCGCCTAGGCGCTCTCACCAGGACGCAAACGCGTCTCCTTCTTGGCGCCAGGAACAGGATGTTCTACTTTCGCCTAGCAGGCGTTCTTCGCCTCACAGGCGCCTGATTCAGGACGCAAGCGCCTCTCCTAGCAGACGCAAGGAGCACATCAGAAGTCCGAGTATAGAGAAACTCCAGGACTCACACAGGAAGGATGATAGGAGTAAGGAAGAAAGGAAAAGACTTCCTTCAAAGGATCGGTCTCCTGTTGAGGAAAAGCCCTCTTCTCCCACATCACTTTTGGAAGAAGTATCGGATGAAGAGATATCCAAAGATGCAGGAGTTTCAGACTATAAGAGACTTGCTTCTCTATTGCTGCAGGTGTTTGGAGACTCACTACGCCAGTCGGATCCCCCTTCGCCAGGATCGTTATTATCCAGTACGAAAATGTCGAAGGCTTCCTCATTCGTTAAGATGACCCCTACTCTTTCTATGAGAAAGTCTCTGAAGAGTCTAGAGAACTGGCTCAGAGCTAAGAAAGAAGCGGGTAAGACAGTTTTTTCTTGTCCACCCTCTAAGTTGACAGGGAACCAGGGATGTGGTATGATACCAAGGAGCCAATGGGCCTGGGTCTACCTTCGTCCTCTGATGCGGATTTTTCCGCTCTTGTAGATGCGTCTAGAAGACGCTCTCTACACTCGGCAAAAGCCTCTTGGGGAATGTGTGAGGTGGATCATCTCATCAAGGGCCTCTTCAAGACTCTCGAAGTCTTTAACTTCATGGACTGGGCCTTGGGAGCCTTAGCCAAGAAGTCGCAAGAACCAGACTTCGTTTCCATGGAAGAGTTGGGCAGTGTTTTAACCTGCCTAGACAAGGCGGTTATGGATGGCTCAAATGAAGTGGCATCCCTGTTTGGATCCTGTATTTTGAAGAAGAGGGCAGTGTTTAGCTCCTTCTTAACAAAATCTGTTTCTCTCGGCCTCTGCAGAGATCCTCCCTTTATACGCGCCCCTCTCTAGTCACCTGTTTCCGTCAGAACATAGTGAGGGACATTTCGAAGACGCTTTCAGAAAAAGCCCACACAGGACCTGCTGGCTCAGTCAGCGAAGAGACTAAAGCCTGCTGTGCCTCTGGCGAAAAAGGAGAAAGTCCCTTCCAGCAGCCCAATTTCGAGGTAGGTCTGCATCAAGAACTTCTCTTAGAAGTAGACGACCGGAGAAGAGAGGAAGGTCTTCTCGAAGGCCGTTCGTCAAAACCCAGTGAGACGGGGTCCTCCAGATAAAAGTGGGTGCCAGGCTTCTAGATTGTTACGAAACTTGGGCACAGAAAGGTGCCGATGCCTGGACCCTATCCATCCTAAAGAAAGGATATTTAATCCCCTTCAGGGAAAAACCTCAACGACAACTCCAAGGGAGTTAACAGCAAATTACAAGGAATCCGTCAAGAAACAAGCCCTTCTACATCTCGTAGAGCAGATGCTTTTCAAGGAAGCCATAGAGGAAGTAAGAGATCTCTCTTCCCAGGGGTTTTACAATCGCCTGTTCTTAGTTCCGAAGAGCTCAGGAGGTTGGAGGCCAGTTCTGGACGTGAGCGCCCTGAACGAATTCGTAGCAAAAAGGAAGTTTACTATGGAGACGACAGCCTCGGTGTTAGCAGCCCTGCGTCCAGGGGACTGGATGGTATCCCTGGAACCTTGCAGGATGCTTATTTCCATGTACCAATACACCCATCGTCCAGGAAATACCTAAGATTTATGGCTCAAGGAAGAGTTTTTTTCAATTTCGGGCCCTTTGCTTCGGACTATCAACAGCCCCCCAAGTGTTCACGGGTCTAATGAAAAAATGTGGCCCACTGGCTTCACCTCTCGAAGGGATTCGGATATCCTTGTATTTTAGACGACTGGCTGATACGAGCACAGTTGCGAGTCAGATGTCTGGAGGACTTAAAACTGACACTGGAGTTAACACAGTCCTTGGGACTGTTGGTAAACCTCGAGAAATCCCAGATGATTCCCAGCAGAACATTGTTTATCTGGGGTGGGGATTCGGATGGATTCTCGGGGTTTTCAGGTTTTTCCATCACAGGAAAGACAGAACCGCTGCTTGGAAAAAGTAGCAACCTTCCTAGAGAAAGAACAATGTTCCGCGAGGGAATGGATGAGTCTTCTGGGGACCCTTTCCTCGTTGGAACAGTTCATTTCTCTAGGAAGGCTTCACCTAAGGCCGTTACAGTTCTATCTAAGAGAACGTTGGGATCAGAAATCTCAAAATCTGTCCGATTCCTTCCAGATCACGAAGGAGATAAAGGAGGACCTGCTCTGGTGGATGAATCCGTGCAGGATCAGCGAAGGAGTATCCCTTCACGTTCCGAACCCTCGGCTAGTGTTGTACTCCGACGCCTCAGATGCGGGGTGGGGAGCCACTCTAGGGACGAGAGAAGTGTCAGGCACCTGGAGGGGAGAACAGGTGTCCTGGCACATCAATATGAAAGAGTTAGCAGCGATTCACCTGTCCCTCATACACTTCGAGGCTCAGATCACAGGTTCGGTACTGCAGATCAACAGCCCTAGCTTATATCAAGAAGCAAGGAGGGACGCACTCGTTCTCCCTTTACAGGAAAGCAAGGGAACTACTGCTTTGGGCAGAAGAGAGAAGAATCACTCTCCGGACAAGATTCATCCAAGGAGACAAAAATGTACGAGCCGACCTTCTGAGCAGGAGAGACCAAGTACTTCCTACAGAATGGACGTTGCATCAGGAAGTATGCAACAGACTTTGGAACCTCTGGGGGAGATCAAATATAGATCTTTTTGCCACCCATTGGAACAACAGGCTGGAAAGTTACTGCTCCCCGATCGCCGACCCAAGGGCGATGGCAGTGGACTCCCTTCTCCTCGATTGGACAGGAATAGACGGGTATGCTTTTCCTCCGTTCAAAATATTAGCGGAAGTGGTAAGGAAGTTTGCAGCAGCAGAGGGAGCCAAACTGACCCTCATAGCCCCGTTCTGGCCTTCACAAAACTGGTACACAGAGGTACTGGGATGGATGGTAGACTTTCCGAGATCTCTCCCAAACAGGAGCGATCTTCTCAGACAACCCCACTTCGACAGGTATCACAAAAACCTACCCGCTCTCGCTCTGACTGCCTTCAGACTATCGAAGGACTTGTCAGAACGAGAGGCTTTTTCTCGAGAAGCTGCGAAAGCTATCGCAAGAGCGAGAAGACCATCTACTATTCGAGTATACCAGTCGAAGTGGGATGTGTTTCGCAGATGGTGTAGAGCTCAGAAGATATCCTCGTCCAGTACCTCTGTGACAGATATAGCCGATTTCCTCCTGTATTTGAAGGAGAAATGTAATTTAGTAGTCTCTACAATTAAGGGCTATAAGAGTATGCTATCTTCAGTCTTCAGGCATAGAGGCCTTAACATTGGGGAAGACAAAGATTTGCATGACCTGATAAGATCCTTCGAGACGTCAAAGAACAGAGGGATTAGAGCACCTAATTGGAACTTAGATGTGGTCCTCAAGTACTTAATGACATCAAAATTCGAACCTCCCTGTAAGGCTACGTTCAGAGACCTGACAAGGAAGTCTTTATTCTTGGTCGCGCTGGCTTCAGCGAAAAGAGTAAGTGAGCTACAAGCCTTAGAACATAATGTTTGGCTTTTAGGAACGACTCGGCGTTCTGTTCCTTCAAACCAATGTTTTTGGCGAAGAATGAGAACCCGTTCGAAACCTTGGCCTCGAACATTCGAAGTAAAAGGACTTTCTTCGCTTGTAGGAACAGAGCTAGAAAGGGCTCTGTGCCCAGTGAGAAGCCTTAAGTTCTACATAGAAAGGAAGAATGAACTACAGGGGAGTAAGGAAAGTTTATGGTGCTCAGTGAGAGATCCCAGAAGGCAGATCTCTAAAAATGCTCAGGCGTTCTTCATCAGAGACGTAATCAAGGAAGCCCATTTACAGTGTAAAGAAGAACAACTGAACCTCCTTAGAGTTAAAGCTCACGAGGTAAGAGCAGTCGCTACCTCTTTGGCATTCCACAAGAACTTGTCCATACAGACTCTAGTGGAATCGACCTTTTGGAGATGCAATTCGGTCTTTGCAGCTCATTACTTGAGAGACATTCAAGTGACGTATGACAAGTGCTTCACTCTAGGAGCGTACGTATCTGCGGATTCGTTGCTGGGACAGGGAGCTGAACCCAATCCTTTTTAGTTTAAGTTAGGTTTTTAATGGTGTTTGGTGCATTTTTTGGTCGATTGAAAAGAGGGTGCAGGAGTGACCCCTTCAAATCGTAGTGCTAACATGTTAGTGTGGTCAGGTGATCGGGATTGGTCGTTAGGCTCCTTGTGTATATTAAATACCTAAAGCTCTATCATGTAAGAGGGTTAGCCCCCGTTGGTATGATACAGGTCAAGGTTCTGCCATGTAAGTGGGTCAGCCCCCATTGGTACGATCCAAGAAAAGGCTCTACCATGTAAGCGGGTAAGCCCCCATTGGTATGATCCGAAAAGGTTATCAGACGCAGGTCTCATCCTCTCTGTAAATCTGATGGCAAGCAGACTCATAGACAGTATCAATGAAGTCTTCTTCCATATCAGGTAGGAACCAAGGTTGTTTTTGTTAATATACCTACAACGTATGTTGTTTCCGTTTTTATATTCATAAATAATTAGTATGTAACTGTCTCTTGCCCTCCACCAAGGGTGTCAATCAGCTAAGTATATATCTGCCGGGGAAGTTGCATGTACAAAAATGATATTGTTAGTATACAATAAAGTTTTGTACATACTTACCCGGCAGATATATACGATTAATGGCCCGCCCAGCCTCCCCTCAGGAGACAGGTGGAAGAGAAAAATTCTGGTTAGAAAACGGGAATGGTTCCTATTCCCGCCCCCCCCCCCCCCCCCCACCAAGCGGGGGGGGGGGGGCGGGAGTGGGCTGGTCACACCTGACTACCTGTCGCGTGTGCCGCGAGTTTTGAATTCTGTCGGGACGTCAGAGACTATAGCTAAGTATATATCTGCCGGGGTAAGTATGTACAAAACTTTATTGTATACTAACAATATCATTTTAATTGACTCCTCTAGAAGACCTGCTTTCGCCGCAGCGAAAGTCTTCTTTACAGCGCCTGAGTTAGACCACGTTGTAAAGAGCCAATTTAAACTTTTGGAAGTATTTAGCTTTCTTGATTGGACTATTGGCGCTTTAGCGGCCAAGATCGAAGTCTGTCCTTCTCTTTCACAGGATTTAGCGGAGGATTGGATTGGTGTTCTGTCCTGTGCGGACAAATCCATTAGAGATGGATGTGATGAGTTAGCTTCGCTCATCGCCTTTGGTACCCTTAAGAAAAGGCAACTTTGGTGCTCCTTTGCTTCTAAAGGGGTCACTTCCCAACAGAAGTCTGCTCTTTTGTTTGCTCCTTTTGTGAAAGATAACTTCTTTCCAGACGATGTAGTGTCGTCAATTTTGTCGGCGCTAGATAAGAAATCGACTTCTGATTTGCTAGCTCAGTCTACTAAGAGACCTAAAGCTCCTTCGGAGGCTGTTCCTTCCGTTTCCCCTCTGGCCCAGGCGCCCTTTCAAGGGAGAAAACCCAAGCGCTTCTTTCAGCCGAAGTCGAATTTGCGACCTCAGTCAAAGACCTCAGCCAAGGTCAACAAACCTTCCAAGTGAAAGCTCGGTTCTTCATGCACCAGTGGGAGGCAGGCTGGCTCTGTTTTGGGAGGAATGGGAAAACAGAGGAGCAGAAGCCTGGGTAGTTCAAGTACTCAAGTTCGGCTACCGTATTCCTCTCGTTTCACCTCCCTCGCTCTCACCTGTGCCAATTCCATTCCGGGCATACTCTCCGGGCTCAGACAAATTTCTGGCGCTAGCCGCGGAAGTGGAAGCGCTTATTCTCAAAGAGGCTATAGAGCAGATAGAAGGGGAATTTCCTCCGGGGTTTTACAATCGCCTTTTTGTAGTTCCCAAGTCATCAGGGGGCTGGAGGCCGGTGTTGGATGTGAGCACCCTGAACTTGCATGTCCAGGAAACAAAATTTCATATGGAGACCACTCGGTCGGTTCTGGAGTTCATCAGACAGGGGGATTGGATGGTTTCTCTGGACATGCAAGACGCTTATTTTCACATTCCGATACATCGCGAATCTCGGAAGTACCTGAGGTTCATGTTCGAAGACAAGGTGTTTCAGTTTCGGGCGCTTTGCTTCGGACTGGCAACCGCTCCTCAAGTATTCACCAGGGTTCTGTCCCCGATAGGCAGCTGGCTGCACATCTTAGAAGTAAGAATCTCCCTCTATCTGGACGATTGGCTTCTTCAGTCGGAATCAGAGAGTCGGTGCATGAAGGACCTAGGAACAACTCTGGATCTTGCCAGAAAGTTAGGAATTCTGGTCAACAAACGGAAGTCTCAGTTAGTACCTTCACAGAGCATCCTCTATTTGGGGATGACTGAATGCTCAAGTTTTTCGGGCTTTTCTGTCCCCAAAGAGGGTCCAAGGCTGCCTGGAGACAGTTCAAGAGTTCTTGGACAAAGAGGTAAGTTCTGCCAATCAGTGGATGAGGCTCCTGGGCAAATTGACTTCAGTGGAGAAATTTGTGAAGTTGGGAAGACTGCACATGAGACCTCTGCAGTTCTTTCTGAGAGCTTCTTGGTGCAGGAAGACGCAACCGGACTCGATTACCTTTCCTGTCACAAACCAAATAAAAGAGGATCTAAGGTGGTGGCTGTCTCGGGCAAGATTGGAAGAAGGGTTAGATTTACGACCCATCCTCCCGACCCTACAGTTCTTTTCCGACGCGTCGGACACAGGTTGGGGAGCCCTGCTGGGGAATCACCGTGCTTCAGGAGCTTGGTCAGAGAAGGAAAAGAAGTTCCACATAAATGTAAAGGAACTTCTAGCAATTTTCCTGGGGCTCAGACAGTTTCGGAACTTAGTAGATGGTCAGATAGTGGCAGTGCATTCCGACAACTCCACGGCGCTCTCGTACGTGCAGAAACAGGGGGGGACTCAGTCGTTCACTCTGTACGAAGTAGCCAAGGATCTCCTCCTGTGGACAAACGAAGTGAATGTTCAGCTAGTCCCGAAATTTGTTCCGGGAAAGATGAACGTCCTGGCAGACGAGCTAAGCCGTCAACAGCAAGTGTTACCACTGGAGTGGACTTTGGACGACAAGATTTGTCAGAGACTTTGGCTCCTTTGGGGACGACCATCCATAGACCTGTTTGCGACATCAAGGAACAACCGTCTTCCTCTCTTTTGTTCTTCAGTTCCAGACCCTCTAGCTTGGTCGGTAGACGCAGTGCTGTTTGATTGGTCGGGTCTGGAAGCTTATGCTTTCCCTCCGTTCGGTCTAATAAGAGAGGTGCTGAACAAGTTCATGTCACACAACAATGTAACACTGACGTTAATCGCTCCCTTTTGGCCCAGGAAAGAGTGGTTCCCGGACCTTCTCCAGTTGTTGGTAGACTTCCCCAGACTTCTTCCTCCAGAGAAGTGGCTTCTCAAACAACCTCACTTCAAGAGGTACCACCAAAACCTGTCCGCTCTAGCTCTGACAGGGTTCAGACTGTCCGGAATCTTGTCAGAGCGAAAGGGTTTTCAAAAAGAGCTGCAGAAGCTATCGCTCGTTGTAGGAGAGAGTCTTCTAACAAGCTCTATCAAGGGAAGTGGAGAATCTTCAGAGAGTGGTGTAGAGGTGCTAAAGTCTCTACTTCTGCGACCTCTTTAACGGAAATAGTAGATTTTCTTCTATTTCTTAGGGAATCTAAGAAACTGGCTCCCTCTACGATCAGAGGATATAGAGCCATGCTTTCTTCAGTTTTTCGACACCGGGGTTTGGATATTTCCTCCAACCCGGATCTGTCGGACCTCATTAGGTCTTTCGAAACCACTAAGTTCCCGCAAGATACAGTGGCTTGGAACTTAGATGTGGTGCTTAAGTTCCTCATGGGGCCACCGTTTGAACCTTTGAAGTCAGCTTCACTTAGGAACTTGACTAAGAAGACTCTCTTTCTTATTGCACTAGCTTCTGCAAAGCGTGTCAGCGAATTGCACGATATAGACAAAAGAGTCGGTTTCTCTCAAGGGAATGCTGTATTTTTGGTATCTTTAACTTTTCTAGCCAAAAATGAGAATCCGTCTAATCCTTGGCCTAGGAGTTTTGTGGTTAGGAACTTATCTGATTTGGTAGGACATGAGGAGGAAGAAAGGCTCTTATGTCCAGTCAGGGCAATTAAGCAGTATCTTCTAGCCACTAAAGAGATTAGAGGCCAATTGTCTAAGCTCTGGACCTCAGTTCAAAATCCCTCTCGTCCCCTTTCTAAGAATGCTATATCGTTCTTTATTAGAGAGCTTATCAGGGAAGCTCACTCGCAGTCTGAGAACGACAATCTTTCCGTTCTGAGAGTTGAAGCTCACGAAGTTAGAGCAGTTGCTACTTCTTTAGCATTTAGAAAGAATTGATCTATCTACGATTCTTCAGAGTACGTTCTGGAGATCGAATTCGGTTTTTGCGAGCCATTATCTCAAAAAGATAGAAACGGTTTTCGAGAATTGCAGAACGTTGGGTCCGGTGGCGGTTTCTGGTATGGTATTGGGAGAAACGGCACAGGGGTCGTCACCTTTATGCTAACTTTTCGCCTTGAAGTAGGTCGTTGAGTTCAAGGGAAGCTGGGGGTACTGAGTACCTGGGATACTCACCAGTCTGTTAGGTCAGATTTTAATAATGGTTGGGTATATATGTTTTTAAATTTGGTGTTGGTGACAAATGTTTTGTATGATTGAATTGCTGGTCTTAGCCCAGGGCAAGGGCAATCTTTGTTGTTGCTATCCTCCGTCAGTCAGCCTTGACTCGCTTGAACTACGGAAGGATTCCACTCCTGTAGTGGCTAACTTTGGTCAGATACCAATTCCTCTACAATAGTAAGAAGAGCACCGACCAGAGGCAGTAACAGTCTGCTGTAGCTCTCTTACAAGGTAAGGTACAACAGACACCTTGAGTGTTTACTGGTATTGTAATAAATGTAACTCATTTAGAAATAGTCCACCGAATCTCGCCTTCCCATCAATGTGTAATCAGCTGTATAATTGTTCGGTAAGACACTACAATAAAAATGAAATTTTCATTAGTAAAATGAAGTTTTATTGTATACTTACCGAACAACTATGATTATCCCACCCACCCTCCTCCCCATAGGTGGATGGACGGGCAGAAAGAATTGGATTCACCTGGGCAGTTGTACCTGGTTCTCCCGCAAGTGGAGGGAGATGACGTCATCACCACCAGTGTTGGCGACGCCTACGCGCCAAATTTGAATTTAGTCTTTTGCCGCTCATGGAAATCACGGCTGTATAATTGTTCGGTAAGTATACAATAAAACTTCATTTTACTAATGAAAATTTCATTTTTTTTCTTTCTCTTTTACAAAATTTCAACTTCTTCACCACTTTCAACTTTCTGTTTTTTAGTATCACTTAGTTCTTCCCTTTTGCTTACTACTCCTACTAAAGGCCTCTTTAAAAACTAATATCCAAGGAAGATTGCTTCTGCCTACTTTTGACATGTTCCTGAAACGACTCGGGCAAATGTCATCGAACTGTGCAAGCATACGACCTGTGTAAGCCTTTTCCGGGTGTCTCTTTTCTGTGAATGATTGCACCTTATGAAAAGCAGCTAGAGCATCCTTAATTTCTGCCGTTGTCACAGAGTCGTTGTCCTCCTCTTCGCCGCTGTTGGCGAACTCCTCTTGAATGACGTTATGTTGCATGGCCTCCAACTCCTTCAGGTCATCCGTTGTAAGCTCCTCTTGGTGGTCGAGAAGGTCATTGATGTCGTCCTCGTCGATGACCAGCCCCTTGAACTTGCCGAGTGCAACGATCTCGTCAAGATCTGGTTGTGAAACAGTTTCAGGATCGTCAACTGTTTCTGAATCTGCAGCATCAGTCTTAGCCCACGTCGAATCCCTCGAAGTCTCGGGCGGATACAGCATCAGGCCAGAGTTTCCTCCACAAGGAATTCAAGGTTCGCCTCGAAACCGCCTGCCAAGCTTGGTCGTTGAGTCGGATGCATATTACTGTATCGAAATGCTCCTTCCAAAATTCACGCAAGGTGAGGTTTGTGGCATCGGTGATGTCGAAACATCTCTTGAAAAGATGTTTCGTATACAGCTTCTTGAAGTTTATTACTTGCTGGTCCATGGGTTGAAGGAAAGGGGTGGTGTTAGGCAGAAGATAAAGAGCCTTGATGAAGGAATACTCTGCTAGGATATCATCCTCGAGGCCAGGAGGGTGAGCAGGGGCATTGTCCAACAACAGCAGGCATTTCAGAGGGAGGCGCTTCTCTTCCAAGAATTTCTTCACTGTCTGGCCGAAACACAGATTTACCCACTTGGTGAACAAAAGCCTCGTTACCCAGGCTTTTGCATTAGCCCTCCACATCACTGGAAGCTTCTCCTTAAGCATTTTGTGGGCCTTGAAGGCTCAAGGAGTCTCGAAATGATAGACAAGTAGGGGCTTCACCTTGCAATCCCCTCTGGCGTTGGAACAAAGTGCGAGCGTAAGCCTGTCTTTCATAGGCTTATGCCTGGGCAGCTTCTTCTCTTCCTGCATGATGTACATCCGACGAGGCATTTTTTTCCAAAAAAGTCCAGTCTCATCACAGTTGAAGACTTGCTGAGAACCGTAGCCTTCCTTGATCATCATCTCGTCGAACGTCTTTTTAAAGGCTTCGGCCGCTTTTGTGTCCGAGCTGGCAGCCTCCCCATGCCGCACCACCGAATGGATGCCAGTCCGTTTACGGAATTTCTCGAACCACCCATGCGAAGCCTTGAAGTCTGGGTATCACCAGCGATTTCTTTGTCTTTTATCCAGACAAGAAGAAGCCTTTCCTTTTCATCGTGCACGCGGGTCCTCTTGCTGGACAAAATAGTGACGCCCTTGGAAGGTGTAGCTGCTTTGATGACATCCTTCTGTCTAAGGATAGTGCCTATTGTCGACAGATTTCGGCCGTATTCCTTGGCGATCACACTCAATCGCATACCAGCTTCTTACTTCTTGATAATCTTCATCTTCGTCTCCAAAGAGAGCATCCTCTTCTTTCTGTGAATTTCAACTTTCTTGGGACCCATGACTACTTATATACTGTACGTAATTGTTATGTAGTACGTATACGTATGTAGTAAAGTTCTCACACAACACAATAAACTATACTACAACGAAATCACTAACGAATTTACGTTAATAAACGAAATTGTTAGAACGAACGAATACCGCGTGCTTACAATACCGATGATGTCGTGTAGTGGCCAAAGAAGCACGCTGCTACGTAGATGCATCATGGGAGGGATGCTGACCAATAGGAGAGAAGGATCTCATGGCGGTGACTAGCATCAGGAACCAATGGGAGAGCGGAAGGATGGTAGCGAGTCTACTCAGTTGGTGGCGTGCTAGTTTCAAAATTGTTATCGGTGGTCCGGGCGAATCTTGGACTTTACAGCAACAACCTTTCGTATCTTGAAAAATTTTCGTATGTAGAGCCTTAAAAATTTTTGTTTGCTTTCGTATCGAGTTTTTCGTAAGTTGAGCCTTTTGTATCTCGAGGTACCACTGTACTTTGTATACCAAAGAACAAACATGTTTATCGTTATTAAAAAAAATATATATATATATACATTAATAGTCAAATTGCAAAACGGTAGTGCATTGGTTTACATCACAAAAAAACCATGGTTCATTCTACCATATGTGAATGAAATAATTCTCTTACATACAGTCATTATTTCATTATTTGGTAGTTAAATTTTCGAACTTTCTTTTTAGTAAAGATTTTATTGACTACAATATAGATAATTTTCTTGGGAACAACAATTATTCAATAAACGCTAGTAGAAACCCATATTAATTAATGTTTTTCTGTACTATAACTTTCATTACTTATTGAGTAGCATATTTATCATTTAACCCTTGACCTTTGAACGTTTGCATTCATGATTGCCCACAACATATAAAATTTTGACATTCTGCACCCTGAATAAAAAGGCACAGTGATTTTTTCCTAGAGTTAGTAAAGCTTGAATAAGATAGTCATTTAATATTTGTAAAACTAAATTAACATTTTGTGTTTCTCGGAGGTGTAAGGAGATAACGCTTTTAATGACAGTTTATATAAATGTTCAAAGAGTAAACATCTAATATCAATGAAGTTTTTGCAAGGGCTGAATGGTAACTACTGAAATTTCGTTTTCCCAAATAATTTACATAAAAAAAAAAAGAGAACTGAGGGAACTTCATTGTTTTACTTATAACTTTCTGGCCAAGCCAATTATTCCTGATACATTTTAGCAAATTTACTGACATACATGAAAAAAGGGGTTTGTTACTCTGAAATGGGTGGGGAAACTATATATAGACAGTTGTGGAGTGCTAGCAAAATAGGACATTGCTTTCTTAATGTTAGCATTCTGAAGTTACAATGCAAAGCACAGTGAAAACTATTTTTCTAAGCCCACAATTACTTTCTTCAGTGTGCAGTGCAGAACATCAGCTTTTATGCTTTAGTGTTAATTTGTGCAACTTATTTGAATATATACTTTACCTGTTCACCACCAAAATCAAATGCACTTGTTGCAGCTTCACTACTGTCAAAAGCTGAACCGGCAATAGTTCTGCCTTGATAATGAAAATATGGTTTTAAGTGACCTTCAGCCACCATTAGTATCACTATTTTGTCATTGGGTAGTAATGATTTACATTTAATCTTAATGTATATCAGAAAATTTAAGTAATTTTGTTCTGAAGCTGAGCAGACCTGTTTGGAAAAACACTCTCCTGATGGTACAGTAACTTTAAGGGGAACTACTATATAACAACAACACAATATTACCAGCTCTGATGAATAATAAAATTTTTGTTCCGACACGTTATACAAACCATTGGTCCTTTACACTAGGAAGATTGCTTAAGCGGCAGCTGGAACGGTCGTAAGCTTCGAACAAGGGGTAACGTAGTTAGCTGCTTGTCCGCCAGTGTGCGCGCTGCGCGACTGGGAGGCGAGGAATCACTTTTGCTTTCGGCCGTGTTGGGTGAAGACATGTTCGTTGCGCTCTCTGCCCGCTGATCGTCGTTCGCTTTGAGTGTTTGTGTACCTTCTTCTGGTTTGTGTGTGTGAAAAAGTTTACAGTAAGTATGGTATCTCTTTTTCATTATTATTGATAATGGATCAAGGTGATGATAATTCCCCGCGCCCTACCACTTCACGCAGAATTTGTCCTGGTGTGGATGGGCGCCACTGTGGGGCTTTCCGATCATTTTTGGAAGTGGATCCTCATGAATTATGTTCACGTTGCCGAGGGCGTGATTGCTCTCGGTCCAATACTTGTGTTGTGTGTGTTGATTGGTCCGAGGCTGTGGGTGCTGTATGAGGGGAGGAGGAAGAGAAGTTCTCCTGCGACTCCCTTGGTTACGGACACTTCTTCTTTCCTTCCTCCCGCTCAGCTCCCACGTCTGTTGCCTTCCCCCGCGGGGGGGGGTCGGAGTCCTTCTCCTCTCTCGATCGTTCGAGTGTGGAGGAGGGCGCCTGGTACCCGGACATCCAGTTGTACTCGGTCTTCTGTGCGTTCGGGGTGGGGCACTTCCCCCCCATGCGTGAGGGAACCCCTCTAACTGACCCGACTCTTGCTCCCGCAGGTAGGACTTCCGTGGGTGACGACCTTGGGCAGGTGTGGGCTGCGCTTGGGCTGCAGGGCATGCCGAGCATCCAGGGGCTGCTGCAGCATCTAGCGGGGTCTGGGGCGGTAACCCATGGAGCGGTCACTACCACGACCACCACGATCTCCACGCCTGCTTATGCCGCTCCCCCTCACCTGGTCTACACTCAACATGCTGTGTCGGTGAACGCCGTCTGCTGCCATCCAGGGGCCGGTCGCTGCCGTACCGAGGGGGGGGATGCTGCCGCCGCCTGGGCTCTTCGCGTTGCCTGCCCCAGATTTCCGCTGTCCCAAGAGCTCGCCCCTGGACCGACCACCAGTTCCCAGGTTCCCGCTGGCTGCCGAGACCGAGAGGGTGATGGCTGCACCGGCTGTACCTGTCGTTCCTGCCGATGTTTTGGTTCCTGACGTTGGTTTGGCTGCCCCTGATGTCTGTGCTGCTGTTGATGTTCCTGCCGCCCCTGCCGTTGATGAGATGGTTGCTGCTCCTGCTTTGTCTGTCGTTCCTGTTGTTCCTGCTGTTCCTGGCCCTGTCCATGCTGTTCCTGCCCACGGTGTGTCTTCCCCAGTCCCAGGTCCTTCCGGACAGGTGCAGTCGGGCCGTGTTGCTTCGGCAATAGCCCCGGCTCCGGCCTGGATGGAGGACCTGACGACTGTCCTGAGGGAGCTGACGAAGAAGAGGAGGAAGGTGTCGTCTTCGTCTTCGTCGTCTGCTTCGTCGTCGAAGAAGAAGAAGGCTGCCCCCCCCCCCCTCCCCCCCCCCCCCCCCCCCACAAGAAGTCTCCTTCAGGAGCTTCTAAGGGCCCGTCTCGCCTCGGTGAGACGGGGGGTCCTTCTGTTGGTCCTCCTGCTCCTTCGGGAGCAGGGCCCGCCTCCCCTTCCGCCAGGAAGAGGAAGGCGGGGACCAGAGGAGTTCCGGTTTCGGCCGGGTCCCTTCCCTGCCTGGTGTTTAGGCGGTCCTGCCTGCATAAGCCAGGATCCGGCTCGGTCTCTCATTCGCGAGAGATCCCGAGTGTACGCTCTCCCCCGGGAGACCGTGCAGCCAAAGTTTTGGCGTCAGAGTTCGCTTGGCGCCAAGACAGCGGCACGGAGCAGAAGGCTGGTGAGAGCCGCTCAGGTGGTTCCCGCCAGGTCAGCGGCCGCTCTCATAGCGACCTGCCGGTACCTAGGGTGGACGTGACGGTCGCTGACCGGCCACGGGCTGAGGCATGGAAGAAGTCCCCCAGGCCGCTAGCACCAGTGCTCGACGCGCTGCGAGCCCACGCACCGGTCCAGCCGCGACAGCGAGCGTTGCCGCTCCCCTGACCGACGCTCCCACAGGGACCGGTCGAGTAGGGAGAGCGGCAGCAGCTCGTCTGAAGCGCAGGACCAGCGCCGCTTGGTTGCTCAGTCCAGCGAGCGGCGCGACCAGGCCTGCAACTCGGTCCCCACTGCAGGTTGGGGATCGCCTGCAGCCCTCCAAGCCTACCGGTTCTGCCGGTGAGCGTGAGGGGGGAGCGTCAGGTCTTCCTCTCCAGTGCCTTCAACCTTCTCGGGTTTACACCGGAGGGGCGAGACACCTAGGAGTGATCACGAGAGGCGCCTCTCGTGATCCCGTCACGATGCCGTACACGCCTGGTTCGGTCCTAGGATCAGCCAGGCAGGACTTACGCACAAGTGGCAGGAGGAGACCGAGAGGGGTCTGTTGCTGTTCCTCCTTCCGAAGGAGGAGGATTCTGGGAGTCGGCCTTGTTGGAGGGACTGGATGGTCCTACTCCTCGAGACGCCATTACCCCCGAGATCCTCCAGAGGAACTTTGCCGAGGTTATTGCGCTGATTCATCAGCACAACGACTTCGGGGAGGGATCACCGCTCCCACCTTCCGAGCCCACGTCCCGGCTCGAGTCGTTCTGGGGCCCGAAGAGGGAACCCAGACCGACGGTGGGCCTGCCTCGACCCCAGCTTGCCGACTCAGTGCTCGACCAGGTGGAATCTCTTTTCCGGACGTGAGGATTCCCTCAGGTCGGGTCGGTCGTCGAAGCTGCTTCCTCCTCCTCTGCAGCGACAGCGGCGATTTGATGTGCCATCTGAGGACCCGATGCCGCCTAAACAGGTTAACCCGGGGTTAGTTAGGGGCTAACACCGGGTGTGTCTCTGCAGCAGCTCCTGTCTGAGAACTTATGGTTCTCACAGCAAGAGGCACAAGGCCTGGAATCTACCGCGATGGCAGCATTCCAGGCGGTCTCCTGGCTCGACCTGTGGTTCCTCATAGTGTCGAAAGTCGCGGCCAACTTCGGGGGCTCTGCCCTTGAGGAAGACCCGGCTTTCAGGAGGCTCTGCCAGTCTGGAGGTAGGGCCATCTCCTACCTAGCCCACCAGACGGCTAACCTGTGGGCCAACCTGGTTATCGTCGTCGGGACGCCGTCCTGACACGGGTATCCAGGGGGGCTGGGCGTGAGGCGGCACCCGGGGTGCTGACCGCAACCGGGACCGTTTGGAGTTCCTCCTCTCTTCCCCAACGAGATGGTGGCGCTGCGGTAGAGAGACGGCGCACTGATGACATTGGCCGTCTTCTCCACCAGGCAGTTTCGAAGGCGGCTGGGCAGCCTCGAACTGTGGCTAAACCCAAGTGTGGCTGGCACTTCCTCGGGGGCTAAGACGGCTGCCACGTCTAAACCCCGAGGAAAGACTGTCTTCTTCTTCTGCGAAGGGGGGCTCTAACCAGCCCTTCTCCCAGCCCTCCTCCTCGCGAGGAGCGGCAGGAAAGAAGTCGAAGAAAGGTGGGAAACGCTAGGGACGGCGTTCCCCCTCATCTGCCGCCGAAAGTGGGGGGCTGCCTGGCGAAGCCAT
Organism: Macrobrachium nipponense; assembly: GCF_015104395.2. Taxonomy (NCBI): domain Eukaryota; kingdom Metazoa; phylum Arthropoda; class Malacostraca; order Decapoda; family Palaemonidae; genus Macrobrachium; species Macrobrachium nipponense. The sequence goes on from NC_061091.1 coordinate 21,763,205, forward strand.
TGGGGGCAACTTGGCAGCGCTACGGCGCCGAGACCTGGTAGTAGACGTCCTTCGGGAGGGATATCTACTGACCTTCGAATCTCGGCCGGACCCCTCACTTCCTACCCGGTCCAACCCCTGACGTATGTCAAAGGATTCACAAAGGACATCGCTCTTCGACAGGAGATCCAGACCATGCTGAGCAAGGGAGCTGTAGAAATCGTCGAGGACCAATCACCGGGCTTCTACAGCCGCCTTTTCCTGGTGGAGAAGTCTTCGGGGGCCTGGCGCCCGGTGATAGACCTCTCTCCCCTGAACCGTTTTGTTCGCTAGACTCTGTTCAAGATGGAAACGGCACGTTCTGTGCTCGATTCCATCAGGGGGAACGATTTCATGCTTTCGGTGGACCTGAAGGATGCGTATTTCCAGATACCCATCCATCAGTCCTCCAGGAAGTACCTCTGCTTCATCCTCGACGGGACGGTGTACCAATTCAGGGCACTTTGTTTTGGTCTGTCAACCGCCCCACAGGTGTTCGCACGAGTGTTCACTCTGGTGTCTGCTTGGGCCCACTCGAACGGGATACCCCCCAGATGCTGAAGCCTTGCCGAGGATGGGGGGTTTAGGGTTCAGCAGCTGGGCCCTGATGCCTGGTGGAACTACTTTTCGCTGGGCCTTGGTGCCCAGCTGTTGATCCAAACTAAATAAAGTCAGGCTCTTTTTCTTTTACTAAAACTTTTCATCCTTCTGCTTCCTCCCCCTATAAGATACAGATTTTATGTTGATGACTTTTGGATTGGTTTTGGACATGATTTGGACTTACTCATTGGATTTGGTGGAGGGTGAGGATGGTTGGCATGCCACCTCACCCGTAGAACTCGAGTACCTAACGTGGTCGAGCGAGGGGAAAGTTTATATGTCAAACCCTGCTCTTAGTGCTGGGTCTGATCTCGACGGACATAAAATGACGCCTTAAGCACTGAGGGTGGGGTGTATATCTGGGTGGTACCCCTAGGGCAGCCCTGTATGGGATAACACTGTCCTCTAAATGTGGCTCCATGGTGGGTGGGGGGCTACCTGGACGAATCATAATAAATCCTTCGTCTTATGGCGACATTACTTAGATCTTTGGTTGACGACTTAGGCAAGGATAAGGACAAGGAAAAACCTGGTAATTCCTCCATTGTAACTTTGGAGCCTTTTTCAAATGAGCTCCTTGTTACAAACATTCTGCATGTGAAACCAGTCCCTTTAGACTGGAATTATGACACGATATATAATGAATTTTGTAAATTTGGGAACATCAAAGAATTAAGAAATAAACTTGGCAATAATTATGGTTTTTTTTTGAATTCTGGATAGTTTTCAACTCTGAATCCGAAGCTCACAGAGCCTTTAGAGAATTTAGGTCAGATTCTATGAGTGTTGGACTTGTAGAGGCAGAAGAGGTCCCTAGAAATCTTGACATTTATAAACCACCAAATGAAATAAAAGATCCTAATAGAATAAGTAAAATCTCCAGATCTCCAGACCCAGCTAAGTGGTTAATTATCTCAACGCATGGTGAGAGAGGCAACCTCTTCAAGGTGAAAAGGTTGGTAAGCCAGAAGAATCGGCAATGTTGGGAGCCCAGAAGTAACTCGCTTTGGGCGTAATAGTTTTTTAGTTCATACCAAGACCAATGTTCAGTCGTAATGCTACTAAATTTGAAGCTTGATCCTGAGGGTATGGTAAAAGAGGTAAAACCTCACTATAATTTTAGTTATGCGAAGGGTGTTATCTTTAATGAAGATTTACATGAAATATGGGATGAGAGGAAATTTTGGATATGTGTCCAGACGTGGTTTGGAAGGTTTTTAAAGTGCCCCGCTCATCGATGCTTATTTTAAAATTTATAAATTCTTTCCTGCCATCTGAAATTATTCTTGACAGTGAAATCTTGAAAGTTCGTCCTTATAGACCGAGAGTGCTCCAGTGCTTTGAATGTTTTGGTTTTGGACACTCCCTCTATATGCTTTATGTAACCAGAAAATAAACTTCTGTGAAGCGTGTGGCCAGCCTGAGCACGAGGAATGTTTTGGACCGGTAATGTGCATAAACTGTAAGGGTGAACATCGAGCCCGTGATAAGAAATGTAGTGAATTAAAAAAAAGAACAAGAGGCATTACTAAAATCTCTTGCTGAACGATATCAGTGGTGGGACAGGCCAAAAAGCTGTTGGGCAGGAAATCCTATTCGGATGCCTTGAAGGCAAAGGCAACAACCATTGAGTACTGCTTCTTTCTAGTGCACCCCTTCTGATGGTGGGGCTCCCCGGTGCCACCCCGCTTGGTGGGGTTTTTGCCACACCCCCCTCTAGTGGGGACACCCCGTGCCCCCTCTGTTGGGGCTTCCCGTGCCCCCACCTGGGTGGACCTCCCATGCCCCCCCTTGTGGGCCTCGCGTGGTCCCCCAGGTGTGGGTGCTTCTCGTGCCCCTCCTGGTGGGGTTTCCCATGTTGCAGAGACTCTGGTTAAGCCAGGGGACCCTGTTGATTCTAGGGTTCAAACCAGATCTCGGATGACGACTGACTTCTCTGTGTCAGGGACATTGCCTGACATTGAGCCCTCACCTAATCCTGACGTTACAGTGCACCGTGGGAGATGACGGTGAGGAGATCGAGGCCCGGCTCCTTATTCGTCAAAAGAGGTCCCTTTCTCCCTCTTCGCCTCATTCACGGTCATTCAGATATCAAAGGAAAAACAAAAGCAAAACTGAAAGGCAAGTGAAGGCCCTTCATCAAAAAGATCTGTAACACCTAGATCTAGATCTAGTAGTACTGGTAAAGCTGATAAGATATCTCTCACCAGGACACAGATTCCTAAATTAGTAGAGAATTTTAAGATCCCTTCCTCTAAATAATGGCTCTCATGCAGTGGAACATCCTGGCTTTATATCAAATAGAGAGCAAGTTCGGGTTCTGTTTTTTAGGGAACATGATTTATCTGCGATGTGTCTACAAGAGACAAAGTTGGGAGAGCACACACCCAATGTGGGTTTTAATTATTCATTTCACAGGTCTTCACCCCTGATAGGTGTACGTGCTCAGGGAGGCACAGGCATCATAGTCCGCAAGTCTGTTAATCACAGGGTTGTTCAATTGAACACTGTGTTGCAGGCTTGTGCAGTCCAAATTTTTAATTATAAATGGATCACAATTTGCTCTCTCTACCTTGATCCATCATTAGAAAATAGATTACAGGATGCTCAGGGTAATCCCGCCAGCTAGAATTAAACGACCTACAGACACTGATAGACCAGCTTCCTAAACCCTTCATTCTGATGGGGGATTTTAATGCCAAGCACACCCTCTGGGGAGAGCCAAACTGCGACCGCTGGGGTTTAATAATAGAACAGCTGCTTGATTTGAATGACATCACTTTAATGAATGATGGTTCCCCTACAAGACATGATGTTTTTCATAATACTGATTCAGCCATTGACCTCACTATCTGCTCTTCGTCTTTGAGGTTAGATTACCAGTGGGTAGTAGACCAGAATGATCATGGCAGTGATCATTGGCCCATTCACTTAAAGTTTATGAAAAATATTCCATCTCCATGTTTACCAAAATGGAAGGTAGGGGAGGCTGACTGGGGATTATTAAAAAAAATCTACTGAAATTGATCAAGAGATATGATTTTCAGAGCCCAACATTTGCTTATGAGTATTTAATCAGTATATTGTTGTGTGGGCATGCTGTCTATTCCTCGAACTTCTGGTAAACCTCGGCGTCCTTTAGTACCTTGGTGGAGTGATGCATGCGCATTGAGCCGAAAGATAACAAGAACTTGCTACAAGAGATATCGTAGATACCCTTGCTAGGTAAATAAAATTATCTATAAAAGAGCTCTTGCTAAGCAAAAGAAAACATTTAAGCAAGCAAAGAGGGAATCGTTTATCAGATATATAAGTGAATTAAAATATGATTCGCCGATGTCATTAGTCTGGAACAGAATCCGAAAGCTGCAAGGGAAATTTTCTCCACCTCCCTTGCCTATATTGAAAATTGATGGCTTCCTCATATATGATTCTGGAGAAGTTGCAGAAACCTTTGGTAGGCATTTCTCCAATATATCTTAGTGCCCTACATTACTCTCCTGCATTCAGGAATATTAGGGACGGTACCACGGTTGTTCCTGCTGTTAGTTTAAATTTAATCTTCCTTTCACCATGAGAGAGTTAGATCATGCAATCTCGTTATCTTCCCCAACATCTCCTGGTGAAGATGATATACTCTACTCAATGATTTTTAATTTGCCTAGAAGTACAAAACAATTTCTTTTAGACATTTTAAACAGTTTTTGGCTTTCAGGAACTTCACCAGAGTCATGGAAGATATCGATTATTGTACCGGTTTTAAAACCTTTTAAAGATTCCTTCCTTCCTAAGAACTATAGGCCAATTGCTCTAACCAGTTGTGTTAGCAAGATTTATGAGAGGATGGTCAATGCTCGACTTGTGTGGTATTTGGATTCAAAGAATCTTTTATCTAATCGGCAGTTTGGCTTTAGGAAAAATAGAAGTACTTCTGACCCTTTGATGTTCCTTACTCGGGAGATACAGAATGCTTTGGCTGTGCAAAACCAGACTGTTGCAGTGTTCTTTGACCTAGAAAAAGCCTACGACACTACCTGGCGAGGGGGTATCCTTATGCAACTTGTTGAGTGGGGTGTTGTGGGTAATTTGTTTCTATTGTCTTAAAGATTTTTTGACAGAACGTTACCTGAAAGTAAGTGGGCTCTTACATTTCTTCTGCCTACCCTCAAGAAGAAGGGTTACCTCAGGGAAGCGTCCTTAGTCCAACACTCTTTAATGTAGCTGTCAACGGCCTACTAGAACAAGTTCCTGTCGGGGTGCATGGTCTGGCCTTTGCTGATGATTATGCAATAATCTGTAGTAAGTCTACAGCTGTCGAAGCTTGTCAAATGATTCAGACTGCTATTAATGCTTCAACATCATGGGCCAGTACTAAAGGGTTCAAATTTTCAGCAGAAAAAACCAAAGCTATAAGATTTTGTCGATTAAGAAGAATGGAAGAGATCCCTACACTGTGTTTTTAAATGATTCGATTTTATTCCTTATGAAGATAGCATTAAGTATCTAGGTGTTACATTTGATAAAAAAATTAACTTTTACTCAACATGTTAATGAAGTTGTATGTAACGTGAAGCTTCGTCTTAATATTCTTAAAGTCGTGTCTAATTTTAATTGGGGGGCAGATCGAATCACCCTCTTGAGGATGTATCAGGTTTTATGCCTAAGCAAATTGAATTAATGTTTGCCAAGTTTATGGTTGTGCGTGCAAGACAACACTGCAGAATTAGATTGTTTTACCCATAATATGGCTTTACGTATTTGTAACTGGGAGCCTATCGAACTTCACCAGTAGAAAGCCTATATGTTGAGTCAGGTTTTCCCCCATTATGTATCCGTAGGGAGGAATTTGGCTTGAGAGTCATATCAAGAGTACTTACGTCAAAGCTGAACCCCAACTATAAGTACGTTAGAGAACCATCTGATAGAGCCCCAAATAGACCTAGACTGCCAAAGCCGCTTGAAGTTCGACTAGCCAGCTCTGCCAGGGAGGTGGGATTACTACCCCCTGCAGTAGCTGAAATTTCGCCCTCAAAGTTTCCTCCTTGGAATAGGCCACACATAGAAATCTGCCCAATTAGGGAAAGCAGGAGCAACAGTTCTTTGGTGATCAGTTGAGGGCAAGTTTCTTGGATCATGCTTCTGAACATGGTGATTCTCGTCATATATATACTGATGGCTCGAAGGGTTCTGATGGTGTTGGTTGCTCTGTAGTGACTAGTGATAATATAATTAAAAAGAAACTTCCATCTAATTCCTCTGTTTTTACAGCTGAACTGCTGGCAGTTTTGACTGCTCTTAACCCTCTTACGCCGGAGCCCTAAAATCAAAACGTCTCCCGTATGCCGGGCCTGGTTTGGAGTGAGCGCGGAACCGGAAAAAATAATTTTTTCAAAAAATTACAGCGCGCGTACTTTTGAAGATTAAGAGTTCATTTTTGGCTCCTTTTTTTGTCATTGCCTGAAGTTTAGAATGCAACCATCAGAAATGAAAAATAATATCATTATCATATGTAAATAATGCGATATATGGTAGCGAAAAAAAAAAAATTCATACATAATTGTATTCAAATCACGCTGTGCAGAAAACGGTCAAAGCTAACCAGTTACTTTGTTTTTTTGCGTTGTATTGTACACTAAATTGCAATCATTTTGATATATAATTACATTGTAAAACAATAAAAGCAACACCGGAAAAATATTATCACAAAATGATGTACGAATTCGTAACGCGCGGACGCAAAAAAATATTTTTTTCAAAAATTCACCGTAATTCTAAATAATGTTCTAGAGACTTCCAATTTGTTTCAAAAATTAAGACAAATGATTGAATATTACGATACTAGTAAGAATTTTGATTATAATTGCAGATTTCGACCATTTCGGACGAGTTAAATTTGACCGAATGTCGAAATTTTAATATATATATTTTTTTATATGCACATATTTCGAAGATGGAAAAGCTACAACCTTCAATTATTTTGTATTGTATTCTTTCATGAATTTGCGCACATTTTGATTATATGAAACTCTATAAAAAGGCTAATATGAAAAGGAGCAAATATTAGGATAATGCCATGTACGTATTTCGGAGACTTGCGGCCGCGAATCGGCGCGCGGAGTGAAGGTTAAGGAAATATATTTTTCAAAAATTCACCATAAATCACAATATTGTTTTAGAGACTTCAAATTTGTTTCAAATGAAGAAAAATGACGGAATATTTTCTAGGCCGTAAGAGTTTTAGCTTACAATTGCGTTTTTCAACTATTTCGGTAGAGTCAAATTTGACCGAACGTGGTTTTTTTTCTATTTATCGTGATTTATATGCAAATATTTCGAAAAAAGAGAAAAGCTACAACCTTCAATCATTTTTAGTTGTATTCTACATGAAATTGCGCACATTTTTAATATATAAATTTATGTAACAGCTAATTTTAAATGGTGCAAACATTTCGACAATTGCACAAAAAAATTCTGATTTTTTCGGAAGAGTTACCGCGCGAACGTAATTTTTTTTTTTTTTTCATAAATTCACCATAAATCGAAATATTGTGCTAGAGACTTCCAAGTCGTTGCAAAATGAAGGTAAATGATTGAATATTACTAGAATATAAGAGTTTTAGCTTACAATTGCGTTTTTCGACCATTTTCGGTAGAGTTCAAAGCTGACCGAAAGTTTGAAATTTTTGCACCTTAACGTTATTTATATGAAATATTTCAAAACTGATAAAAGCTACAACCATGGGTTGTTTTTTGTTGTATTGTGCATGAAATTGCGCACATTTCCATATATAAAACTTTATGTAACGGCAAATTTAAAAGGGTGCAAACATTAGGACAATCGCACGAAAAAATTTATCGGAAGAGTTATCGCACGAACGTAAGGAAAAAGTTTTTTCATAAATTCACCATAAATCGAAATATTGTGCTAGAGACGTCCAATTTGTTGCAAAATAAAGGCAAATGATTGAATATTACTATAATATAAGAATTTTAGCTTACAATTGCGTTTCTCGACCAGTTTCTGTAGAGTTCCAAAGTTGGACCGAAGGTTGAAATTTTTGCACTTATCGTTATTATATGAAAATATTTCAAAATTGATAAAAGCTACAATCATGAGTATTTTTTAGTTGTATTGTGCATGAAATTGCGCACATTTTCATATATAATACTTCATGTAAAGGATAATTTAAAATGGTGCAATAATTATGTCAAAGTGACGAAATAATTTCCGAGATGTGTCACTGATACTTTTTAGTGCGATAAGAAAGAAATTCGCGCTTGCGCGCCTGCGTAGCGATTGTAAACAAAACAACGCCTTGATCCGTGAACTCCCAGCATCCCCCAAGGCGCGTGATACAAAAGTTTTCGGCTGGTAGGCCTATAAGTATTTTTCCGCGAATTTTTAAAAAAACTTTTTTGAGCCGACGTATGATACGTCCAATCGGCGTAAGAGGGTTAAATATGTTTTTTTATAGTTCTTGTACTAACAAGGTTTTTACCATTTTTACTGACTCTTTGAGTGTTTTATCTTCTCTCAAAAGCCTAGTCTCTTGCTACCCTTTAGTGCAAGAAGTACAAGATTGGTTTTATCTTTTTAATTAATAGAAGAGGATTTTCTGTTAGGTTTTTGTTGGGCTCCGTCCCATGTTGGAATTGTTGGGAATGAGCGAGCCGATGCTGCTGCTAAGGCTGCAACTAGGCTTAGGCACATTTCCAACATGGGCGTCCCTGTTTCCGATTTTAAAAAGTAGCCATTCGAATTTTATTGTAGAGACCAGTGGCAGGCCCACTGGTACTTTAGATAATAATCTTAAAGTCGATTAGGCCTTCTGTTCATCCTTGGCCTCATAGCCGGATGGATAGGTCAGATAGTTTTAGCTAGATTAAGTATTGGCCACACTAAATATACTCACGGGTATCTAATGATGAGTGGAGCGGATAGGCAGGTTCCTCGCTGTTTTCCACTTGTCATGTGGATTTGACTGTGGTGCATATTTTGGTGGAGTGCCCTCATTTTGAAAACAAACGTAGAGCTTGTTTGCTGGCAAATAAGTCTCTTGGCGATATTTTAGGTGAAGGTGCTCAGGCAGAGCAAATTATGACATTTTTTAAAAAATATTGGTCTTTTTTTATGAATTTTAATTTTTCTCTTAATTGTTTTAGGCTTCTTGTTTGGTTTTTATGAATGAATGATTTGTATGTTAATCGGTTGTGTGTATGTTTGTTTGTACGACAGTGACTTTTATTCTTAAAGATATATATGCGCTGAATGGCCCCTCGGCTCCGGCGCTTGGCTATGTGCCAAAAATTTTATAATCTAATCTAATCTAATCGAACGGGATACGTCTGTTGAGGTATCTCGACAATTGGCTGGTCCTGGCGAGCTTCCGCTCGCAGTTGCTACAGGACAGGGATCGACTTCTCAGGTTCTGCCGCGATCTGGGGATCGTGGTAAATTTCGAGAAGTCCAATCTCGAACCCAAGCAGAGGATGAAGTACCTGGGTATGCTGATCGATACGGTAGCAGAGCAAGTCTTCCCCGCAGAACTTTGCGGATTCAGCAGGTTCAGGGAGGCACCCAACCGGTTTTCTGTCTCGACAGAAGCAACCAGCTCAGCAATGGCAAGTCGTGATCGGCCATCTGTCGTCACTCGAGAAGTTAGTCCCTCACGGGCGTCTTCACCTGCGTTCTCTTCAGTGGAGACTAAAGGAGAGTTTGGTCACAGGCTCAGGACCCGCCATACTTCCCCGTGGCTCTCACTGGAGGAGGTGAGACGGGACCTCGCTTGGTGGCTGGAGGACAGGAACCTCTTAAAGGGAGTGCCTCTCATTACTCCCCCCCGGAGATGTTGCTGTTTTCAGACGCATCCACCGAGGGTTGGGGCGCACACCTGGAGGAGTTGCTGGCTGCAGGTGTGTGGGACAATCACGACAAGCACCTTCACATCAATGTCTTGGAACTCAAGGCGGCGTTCTACGCTCTCCAAGAATTCCAGGACCGCTTGATGGGACATTCGGTGGTGTTGATGTGCGACAACACCACAGTAGTGGCATATGTCAACAAACAGGTGGGGGGACTGATGTCGGTCCGGGTCCCGTTGCACCAGTTAACAATGCAGGTGCACGAGTGGGCCATCGCTCACTCGATAGAGCTGTCAGCACGCTACATCCCAGGCAAGAGGAATGTAGTAGCGGACAAGCTCAGCCGTCGGGATCAGGTGATAGGGACCGAATGGTCACTACACCCAGACGTGGTGGAAAGGCTCTTCAACCTGTGGGGGCGTCCAGTCGTCGATCTGTTCGCCACCCGGCACAACAGAAAACTCCAGGTTTTCTTTTCAGCCGTGCCGGACCCATGGGCAGCTGCAGAGGATGCCCTTCAGCAGTCCTGGAACAACCTCTTCGCCTATGCCTTTCCTCCATTCTGCCTGATTCGCAAGGTGATCAGGCGAGCGCTGGTCACCCCCGAACCTCAGGATGATCCTGGTGGCTCCCAGGTGGCACAGGCCCCCGTCTGGTATCCGGATCTGCTGGCTCTTCTCGCGGAAGCACCAAGAGAGATTCCCCCCTGGCGCAACCTTCTCGCCCAACCGCACGTCGAATGGTTCCACCAGGCAGTCCAGTCCCTTCAACTTCACGGCTGGCTGTTATCCACCATCTCTTGCGAAAGAGAGGCTTTTCTCGCAGCGCAGCAACAGAGATGGCTGGACACGTCAGGCAGTCCTCTGCAACTGTGTACCAGGGAAAGTGGGCCGTCTTCTGTGGTTGGTGTCGTAGACGGGGTCTCTCTCCTCTCAGAGCCACTATTCAGCAGATAGCGGATTTCCTGGTCTTTCTTCGCCAAGAGAAGCTCCTCTCAGTCCCCACAGTCAAAGGATACAGATCCGCCCTGGCTCTGGTCCTGAAACTGAGGGGGTTGGACATCTCGGATTCGGTCGAGATCTCCTTGCTTATGAGGAGCTTCGAAAGGTCTTGCCCACCCAGGGAACTCAGGCCCCCTGCGTGGGACATGACTCTCATCCTTAGGAGTTTGACTCGAAGACCATTCGAGCCCACTCCGAGAGTCGTCAGACAGGGATCTGACCCTCAAGACCCTCTTCTTGCTGGCCTGGCATCGGCGAAGAGAGTAGGAGAACTTCATGGTCTTTCGTATGATGTTAAGCATTCCAGAGGATGGGGATCTGCGACGCTCGATTTCGTCCCGAACTTCGTGGCTAAGACTCGGAATCCGTCGTTCCCTGACGACAGGTTCGAGTCTTTCACAATCCCTTCCTTAATGGATTTCACGACAACGATACAGATGAGATGCTGCTTTGTCCTGTGAGGGCGCTACGGCGCTATCTGAAGAAAACTCGACACCTCAGGCCTGAGTGTCGACGACTCTTCGTTAGCACCGGGTTACCAAGAAAGGAAGTAATAAGAACACGCTTTCTTTCTGGCTGTGTGAGGTGATCAGGAGGGCGTACAAGACTGATGGTAGTGACGACACCCGTCCCCTTCGTCCGAGAGCCCACGAAGTCAGAGGCATTGCCACGTCAATGGCGTTCCGCAAGAACTTCTCCGTGGCGCAGGTCCTGAAGGCTGGGGTCTGGTCCAACCAAACCACCTTTACCTCCTTCTACCTTCGGGATATTGCCCACAAGTCCTTGGATACCTTTTCCTTGGGACCTGTGGTGGCTGCTCAACACGTTGTGTAAGCTTACCCAGCACCCTAGCAGGCAGAAGAGCATCGATTCCTTGGTGTGATTGGAAGAATGAATGTGGTGAATGAGAGCGTGACTGGCTTCTCTTTCCCCATCTTTCTCTCCCTCTACCTGTGGGCAGAGGGTCTCGGTCATCACCATGCTGGAAGAGGAAAAGATGCAGGTAAGCTACCCGACAGAGCTCCTGTCTATTCCTTTCGTTAGGAATAGGTGTAAATATCCTCCACCTCCTCCTACAAGGGGGAGGGAAGTGGATGCCAACAAGAGACAAACCCATAACTTTATGTTGCCTCTTGCAACAGGAACAAAGTTCTTGCTTTGCTAGTGCCAAGAGATACGCTTGCCTCTCTCTTAGTACGTTGGGTCCAGAGGTCTGACCATTGATCCTGCGGTACACACCCCGATCAATTGTGCAGAGGCTAGGATCCCTCCCTCTGCTCTGACGACCAGGGAGGGCATCCAAGGTTGGACGAACACCAGTCTGTTCTTTAAGACTCAGGTCCTCCCACCAATCAGTGAGTCTTCCTAGTGTAAAGGACCGATGGTTTGTATAACGTGTCGGAACAAATGGCAATTTGTTGAAAATTGCATTTTTCCTAACTATACAAACCTGAGGTCCTTTACACATAGTCCCACCTCATGCCACCTCTCACTCTGCATTTTCCTGGGCCTAAAGCAAAAGTGATTCCTCGCCTCCCAGTCGCGCAGCTCGCGCACTGGCGGACAAGCAGCTAACTACGTTACCCCTTTTTCGAAGCTTACGACCGTTCCAGCTGCTGCTTAAGCAATCTTCCTAGTGTAAAGAACCTCAGGTTTGTATAGTTAGGAAAAATGCAATTTTCGACAAATTGCCATATTCTGTCATTAACCCTCTTACGCCGGAGCGGTAAATAAAAAATTGTCTCCGGTGTGCCGGAGGGGTTTCGGAGTGAGCGCGGAAGCGGAAAAAATATTTTGTTCAAAAAATCACAGCGCACTAATTTTCAAGATTAAGAGTTCATTTTTGGCTCCTTTTTTTGTCATTGCCTGAAGTTTAGTATGCAACCATCAGAAATGAAAAAAATTATCATTATCATATATAAATAATGCAATATATGATAGTGCAAAAACAAAATATCATATATAATTGTATTGAAATCACGCTGTGCGCAAAACGGTTAAAGGTAACAAGTTACTTTTTTTTTTTTGTAATGTACACTAAATTGCGATCATTTGGGTATATAACACATTGTAAAACGATAAAAGCAATACAGAAAATATTATCACAAAATAATGCATGAATTCGTAACGCGCGGACGTAAACAAATATTTTTTTTAAAAATTCACCATAAATCTAAATATTGTCCTAGAGACTTCCAATTTCTTTCAAAATTGAAAACAAATGATTGAATATTACTATACTGTAAGAGTATTAGCTTACAATTGCAGTTTTCGACCATATCTGACGAGTTAAAGTTGACCGAATGTCGAATTTTTTTATATATATATTTTTTATATGCAATTATTTCGAAAACAAGAAAAGCTACAACCTTCAAATATTTTTCGTTTTATTCTACATGAAATTGCCGCACATTTTCATATATAAAACTCTATGAAATGCCTAATATGAAACGGAGCAAATATTCCGAGAATGGGACGTATGTATTTCGGAGATTTGTGGCAGAGAATCCGCGCGGAGGAGGGAAGAAATATATTTTTAAAAATTCACCATAAATCTAAATATTTTGCTAGAGACTTCGAATTTGTTTCAAGATGAAGATAAATGACTGAATATTACTAGACTGTAAGAGTTTTAGCTTACAATTGCGTTTTTCGACCATTTCGGTAGAGTCCAAAGTTGACCGAACGTGGTTTTTTTTCTATTTATCGTGATTTATATGCAAATATTTCAAAAATGAGAAAAGCTACAACCTTCAATTATTTTTTTTGTATTCTACAGGAAATTGCGCACATTTTCATATATAAAACTTCATGTAACGGCTAATTTAAAATGGTGCAAACATTACCACAATCGCACGTATGATTTTTTCGGAAGAGTTTACAGCGCGGACGTAAAGAAAATGTTATTTTTTTCATAAATTCACCATAAATCGAAATATGTGCTAGAGACTTCCAATTTGTTTGCAAAATGAAGGTAAATGCTTGAATATTACTAGAATATAAGCGTTTTAGCTACAATTTGCGTTTTTCGACCATTTCGGTAGAGTCAAAGTTGACCAAAGGTTGAAATTTTGGCAATTATCGTTATTTATATGAAAATATCTCAAAACTGATAAAAGCTACAACCATGGGTTGTTTTTAGTTGTATTGTGCATGAAATTGCGCACATTTCCATATATAAAACTTTATCTTCTTCCCAGCTTTTTCCCATTTTTTTATATGGGGTCGCCGTTTCGGATGAGCCGTTTCCATATATTTCTATCTTGCGCTTCTGCCTCATTAATTCCCTTCTCATGTAAATCTCCTCTCACACAGTCCTTCCATCTCTTTCTTGGTCTCCCTCTCTTTCTTCTTCCTTGCACCTCCACTCCCATTAGTATGTCTCCCAGCGTGGTCCTCATCTCTCCTCAACAGGTGTCCATACCATCTCAGACTCCCCTCCTGCACTTTCTTTGATACTTCCACCACCTTAGTTGACCCCCTTATGTAGTCATTTCTGATCCTATCCACTCTTGTTTTACCCAGACTCACCTAAGCATTCTCATTTCTGCCACATCCATCTTCTTCTGCTCTGCTTTTCTCATGCTTGCTGTTTCCGTACCAATACAGCATTGCTGTTCTTACCACCGTCTTGTGAAATTTTCCTTTTAACCTAAGCGGCACTCTTTTGTCACAAAGAACTCCCGAGGCCGCTCTCCAGTTGTTCCAGCCTGCCTGTACCCGATGTTTTACTTCTTCTTCCATACTTCCTCCAGCGTTAACAAAAGATCCCAAATACTTAAACTTATCAACTCTCCTTATTTGCTCTCCACCAAGAGCTGAATACTTTCTCTATCATCCCCCTCAGTGGTGGTACACATATATTCTGTCTTGGATCTACTTATTCTCATTCCTCTGTCCTCCAGTACTTGTCTCCATCTTTCCAATTTCACTTCCAGATCTTCCCTGCTCTCTGCACACAGAACATATCATCCGCATACAATATGTTCCATGGTACTGTCCCTTACTTCCTCTATTATAACATCCATCACTATGTTAAAGATAATGGGCTCAGAGCCGACCCCTGGTGTAATCCTACTCTCACCTCAAAACCTTCTGTCTCCCCAACACTGCTCCTCACTCTGGTAAATACATTCCGGTACATCTCTTGTATCAATCGCACATACTTCTCTGGCACCATCTTCTCCCTCAGGCTCCTCCATACCTCTTGTCTCGGGACTCTGTCATAAGCCTTTTCAAGGTCAATGAATACCATATGTAGGTCCCTTTGTCTTTCCCCGAATTTCTCCATTATTTGCCTCAGACAAAATATACCATCTGTTGTTCCCCTTCCCTTCATAAATCCCATCTGCTCTTTACCTATTTGTACTTCTTCTCTCAGTCTAGCATCTATCATCCTTTCCAGTATCTTCAAAGTGTGGGACATCAATTTAATGCCCCTATAATTACCACACTCTTGGACATCGCCTTTCCCTTTAAAAATTGGGATCAATATACTCCCACGCCACTCATTTGGTATCTTTTCCTGTTCAAGGATCTTTATCATAAGATCGTACAGTATATCCACTCCTTCATCTCCTAATGCTTTCCATGCCTCCACCGGGATCATGTCTGGTCCGGTTGCCTTCCCATTCTTCATCTTCTTCAGTGCATTTAGTACTTCTTGCCTAGAAAACCTTGTATATAAAACTTTATATAACGGCTAATTTTAAAATGGTGCAAACATTACCACAATCGCAAGTATGATTTTTTTCGGAAGAGTTACCGCGCGGATGTAAGGAAAATTTTTTTTCATAAATTCACCATAAATCGAAATATTGTGCTAGAGACTTCCAATTAGTTGCAAAATTAAGGTAAATGATTGAATATTACTAGAATATAAGCGTTTTAGCTTACAATTGCGTTTTTCGACCATTTCGGTAGAGTCAAAGTTGACCGAAGGTTGAAATTTTGGCAATTATCGTTATTTATATGAAAATATCTCAAAACTGATAAAAGCTACAATCATGAGTATTTTATTGTTGTATTCTACATAAAAATGCTCACATTTTCATATATAATACTTCATGTAACGGCTAATTTACAATGGTACAAAAATTATGTCAAAGTGACAAAATAATTTCCGAGATGTGTCACAGATACTTTTTAGTGTGGCAAGAAAGAAATTCGCGCTTGCGCGCCTGCGTAACGATTGTAAACAAAACAACACCTTGATCCGTGAACTCCCAGCATCCCCCAAGGAGCGTGATTCAAAAGTTTTAGGCTGGTAGGCCTATAAGTATTTTTCCGCGAATTTTAAAAAAACTTTTGTAAGTCGACGTAAAATACATCCAGTCGGCACACCTGAGACAAAAAATGTCGACGTAAAATATGTCCAGTCGGCGTAAGAGGGTTAACTACAGCTGTTTAAATATGAACTTCAGCACAGGCAAGTGTTTGAATAACTGCCCATCTAAAATTTTTGGTAAAAATTAAATAACTAGTTTTATAACAACAATGCTATTGCAGTTTTAGAAATACATTCAGGAGTATTAGCTCTCTGAAGTTATTGAATATCTGCTTAATGATATTCGTTTCATGAATCTCTGTAGGAATCTTGAAATCTCCTAAGTGATGTACTTCAGTGACATGAAAAATGCATGTACTGTACAGTTAGGCTTATCTGTAGGTAGGGCATTGTGGCATACATTATGGTATTTCTTTAATCTGTACTCAAGTTTTATCTGTGGAAGAAGAAAGATGGTCTTCTAATATTTTTACATGTATATATGAGCACTGAAACCTAGTAATGCAATGAGGATAGGTTAGGTTAGGTTATTGAAATCTCTAATGTAGGCTCCTGTTTTGAACCTGTAACCCTTAGAATACTATGCCATCTACTTTTATTCACCTTAACCCATCTAGCCCCTAAAGGTTTGTCCCTTACCTTTGACTATTGTCAATTCAATGGAAACTTGCCTATTTCCCCACCATTATACTGTACTTGAGTTATGATGAACCTATAACTTCTAAGTCTGTGCTAATGTAACTCGTGAGTACCTTGTCTGAAGGTTCTATCACACAGTTAGGTATCATGTTTGCAACGATCTTAACTGACACAGGGCCCTTGTCCCAATCATTGCAATAATGCTCTTCACCACATATAGGCTACAACATGCTTTGCTTGTTGGTAACTTTTTATATGCTGCTTGCCATACCTGACTACTGCTACCATTATTAGTCTTGCCTATTATGACATTTAAATTGTTTTTTCCAAAGCTTTATAAGTCCTGAACTGGGAGTTGTTTGACATGGGCTATTCTGGGAATTGTTGGACACAGGCTACACTAGGTGTAGTTGGACATAGGCTACACGGGGTGTTGTTGGACTCGGGCTACACTGTTATTTTGTTTGGTATAGGCTACACTGGGAGAGTTCTTTGACTTAGGCTAGCCTATATGTATTCGACTCTGTTAAGCATTGGTTGACATGAATTCCTACTACAAAAATTCAATGTAGGCTAAACCAGTCTTTCTTTATATTGTACCTGACCTTGTTGCTCACAACTCCTACCTAAAATGCACACTGTATTTATATTGCAGTTGAAAGTCATCCAGAGAGAAAAGTCAAATAGGTAGTACCTGTTGCAGCAAACAGGATACAAGATGTATCCATGGCTCACTACCTCATGATGCCATATAAGTTTTATGTTCCAGTTCATAAATCAAACAATGGAACCACGAAAAACTCATGTCCAAGTGATGTATGGGCAGAAGCTCGAGAGTTGAGTGAGTCAAGTCACTTGCGAGCCTCGGAGAGTCGGACCACCATGGTCGACATCATCATGTCATGACGTCACATCGAACAGGCCTTCTATCTCAGTGGTATTGGTGTTCACGACCGGGTTTACCTATCACTTCACCCATGACTGTTCGACCAATGATTCCTCATAGTAACAGTACATATATTATGGAAACTCCGTTGGCTCATGAGAAGGTGGAGCTACAATAGGCAAGCTGCTGCGGCAATTAACTTTAAAAAGATAGGAAAGAAGCAAATAGGCGCAACGGAGCTTTGTTCAAATATTGCCTACTGAAGACAAATGTCTATTTTCATAAAATGTTAATGAACAAGGTTAAATTAGAATTGGGCGTTGGTTCAGTTATTTTTGGAATGGCCCGTGAAGCCTACTTTCACTAGTAACACGTACTTTATCTAGTAACACCTTTCATAAAAAGGAAGGACACTGGCCCAGGCCTATACCTGATTGGCAGTATAACATGGAAATATTTTTCAAATTTTTTATTATGATGTGGACTCGCAACAATCTACAATTAACACCGCAGGGTTTAACAATGCAATGAATTAGGCTTATGCAAAAACATAGTTTGTTCATGAAACTACCTGTCAGATATATATATAGCTGTATTTCTGACGTCCGACAGAATTTCAAAATTCGCGGCACACGTAGTGGGGCGGTCAGGTGGTAGTACCCATTCCCGCCGCTGGGAGGCGGATATCAGGAACCATTCCCATTTTCTATTCATATTTTTTCTGTCGCCGGTGCTGCAAACATCTGTTTACAGTACCTCCGTCTAGGATTTTTTCATTATCTCGCTTAATATTATCTGGATTGACTTTTGGTATCGACTTCTGGATTGTTGGATTGGCACGCGTAATAGTGGATTGGTTTTTGATTTTGGATTGGCTTTTCTGGATACATGATGTCTGGATCAAGTTCGGGAAGTTTCAGAGTGTGTGTGAGGAGTGAATGTAAGGTGAGGCTTCTTAAACCTTCAGTTGATCCTCACACAGTTTGTATGGATTGCAGGGGGCATGTTTGCGTGGTTGATGATAGGTGCAATGAATGTAAGGATTTGGATGATGATAAATGGAGGATGTATGAGACCTATCGACGCAAATTGGAGCGCGATAGAGTCAGGAGGTCTTCCTCCAAGGGCAGCTCTACTAAAGGTAAGGATAGTAACATTTCTCCTCCTCTAACACCAGTAGATTTTGCCCAACCTAATCCTGTTTTGTTGCCTTCGGGTCCCAGTGCTGTGTCTGGAGAAGGTAACACCCTTTCTCTGATTCTAGAGTCTATTCGTGCTCTCGAATCTAAAGTATTGGCCCTAGAAACCGGCCCTGTGAAAGTTTGTGTTAGTGCCCCTAGTGTTGTGGAGGGGGCGTCAGATCGGCCCCATAATGCCTCTAGGCCTAGACCTCTATCGGACTCCCAGGACTCAGGGAGTGGGTATGTCGAAAGCCGCAAGAGGGTTACGGGGGCTCCCCACCGATCTGGCGTCCCTTCGGCAGGCCTTGTTGCTAAATCCCAGGCTGCCAAGGAGCGCGCACGAGCGCGTGTCCTGAAAGATTGCTTTTCATCCTCCGAAGCGTCCTCCCCGCGCAAGGGGTGGAGCGCTCGGAGAGACTCGCGTCCGTTGAAAAGGACCTTTCGCTTTGAGGACGCTTCACGTCCTATGTCTCCTCTTTCGTCAGAGGACGCTTATGACGCCTTTCCTCCGCAGAAGAGAGGAAGGCTTTCTACCGATGAGGACGTTCGTTTCCACGCACAGGCGTGTTCACCTGAGAGGCAGATAGCTGTACCTGCTAGAAGGAAGGAGGCGTCCCCTCGCCCCTCGCCTTCTCGCAGTCTCAGTCCTGCCCCTTCTTTTGCTACTTCGTCACCTACGAAGGATATCCTTGTGTCCCTTCAGGACCAGATTACGTCGCTGATGGCTCAGAGGACTTGCCCAGCAGCAGTCGAGCCTAAGCGTAGGAAGGACGTTCGGCTGCCCGTCAAGAGGACGAAGCGGCCTCATTCTCTCTCGGCGGGCTCGTCTCTCTCTCCGCCTCCGGATCGTCAACGTTCTCGTTCTCCTAGCAGATCTTTTACTCTCTCAGGAGAGGACGCTCGTCAAGACGCTCGGCGTTCGAAGCAGGACGCTTTGCGCTCTCGGCAAGTAGCGGTTGAGGACGCTCGGCAGGACGCTCGGCGTTCTAGACAGGACGCTTTGAGCTCTCTTCAAGACACTTTTAAGGACGCTCGGCAGGACGCTCGGCGCGCGAAGCAGGACGCTTCTAGTTATAGACAGGACGCCTTTGAGGACGCTCCGCAGGACGCTCGCCGTGTGAAGCAGGACGCTTTTCGAGCGAAGCAGGACGCTTTTGAGAATGCAAAGCAGGACGCTCGCTTGGCTAAGCAGGACGCTTTTGGCGCCGCTTGTCAGGAAGCTCGCGCTTCCTTTCGTAGAGACGTTTCTGTTAAGACAGTTCACGTGGCTTCTAAGGACGCTCCTCTTTCGCAAGATGTCCGTACCTCTAAAGATCAACGTAAGGCCGCTTCCGTACCTGTAGCGGATACTTCCAACCAACGGAAGTCTTTGTTCAGGATTGAGACTGCGGGACGTACTCCCTCTCCTGATGGGCGTTCTCCAGTTCCTCTTAGGGAGGAAGGGGAACTTAGTAGCCCAGGGAGTTCCGTCGAAGAAGAACAGCCGGTAGCTTCAGCTGTCTCGGACTACAAGGTTCTTGTTAGGCTGTTACGTTCAGCCTTCGGGGAGAAGTTCCAGCCGACAGCCCCTAGGTCTCCTCCCTCTCAACTTTCGTCTTCCAAGACCGTAAAGACCCCTGAATTTCGTCGAAATGAAGACACCCCAATCGCTGTCGACCAAGAGGGCGTTTAAGAAACTTCAAGACTTTATGTCCAGAGGAAGGGATCAGGGCAAGACCACTTTCGCCCATCCACCCTCTAGACTCGCCGGGAAAGGAGGAGTTTGGTATGAGACCAAGGAGGATGTGGGAGTAAAGGTCCCTTCGTCCGCTTTGGGTGACTTCTCCAGTTTAGTGGACGCCCAGAGGAGGTCTCTCTTAGCTTCTGCTAAGGTGTCCTGGACTCCGGTGGAGACTGACCACCACTTGAAGGGACTGCTTCGTACCCTTAATGTGTTTAATTTCCTAGATTGGTGTCTGGGAGTTTTGGACCTTCAGTCTAGGAGTCCTGATTCTCTCAGTCTGGGGGAGCTGTCCAGCGTGTTGTCATGTATGGACAAGGCCGTCAGGGATGGTTCGGAGGAGCTAGTTTCGAATTTTGGAACTGCCTTCCTGAAGAAAAGAGCACTGCTGTGCAATTTTACTGCTAAGTCGGTATCTCCCGCTCAGAAAGCGGAATTGCTCTTTGCGCCTCTTTCGGACCATCTCTTCCCCCAGGCTATGGTAAAGGATCTTGCACAGAGTTTGCAAGAAAAGGCGACCCAGGACCTCTTGGTTCAGTCTTCAAGACGTCCAGCGGTTCCTTCCACTTCGACATTCAGCAAACCCCCGAAGAAAGTCAAACCTTTCGCGGGGCACCCCCCTCGAGAGCAGCTCCTCGAGGGAGAGGGTTTTTCGAGAGGAAGAGCTTCATTCAAACCCAAAAACAGCAAATGAAGATCTCGTCCTTCAGACACCAGTCGGGGCCAGACTGGAATTCTTTGCGGAGGCTTGGAGGCAGAGAGGGGCGGATCCTTGGACCCTCAAGATAGTAGAGGCGGGGGGTACAAGATCTCCTTTCTACATCCTCCTCCTTTGGACATCAACTCCCAGAGACCTCTCTCCATCCTATCAGGGAGAGAAGAAAAGTGTTCTTTTCGATCTATTAGACCAGATGGTCGAAAAAAGAGCGGTGGAACAAGTCTTGGACCTAGAGTCACCGGGCTTCTACAACAGGATTTTCCTAGTGCCGAAGCAGTCGTCAGGTTGGCGCCCGGTCCTGGATGTGAGCAGGCTCAATCTTTTTGTAGAAAAGATAAAGTTCAGAATGGAGACGCCTCAGTCGGTGCTGGGAGCTTTGAGACCTGGCGACTGGATGGTGTCCTCTAGACCTGCAGGACGCGTACTTCCACGTCCCAGTCCACCTCTTTCAAGGAATAGGTACCTGAGATTCGTCTTGGACAACAGGGTTGGCAGTTCAGAGCCCTTTGTTTCGGTCTCAGCACGGCCCCGATGGTTTTCACAATGATTATGAGGAATGTAGCGAAGTGGCTCCATTCGTCAGGAATCAGGATATCCCTCTACCTCGACGATTGGCTGATCAGAGCGTCGTCGAGGCAGAAGTGTCTGAAGGACCTTCAGTTTACGCTAGCCCTAGCAAAGTCTCTCTGGGTCTTTTGGTCTACACCGAAAAGTCGCATCTGACCCCGACACAGTCCATCGTGTATCTGGGGATTCAGATGGATTCAGTGGCTTTTCGGGCGTTTCCATCCCAGGAACGTCAGCGACTGGGGTTAGAGAAAGTCGCAGCCTTCCTAGAGAGAGAAGCTTGTTCGGTGAGGGAGTGATGACGTCTGCTGGGCACCATTTCCTCGCTAGAAAAGTTTGTCTCGCTGGAAGACTGCACCTCAGCCTCTTCAATTTTTCCTTGCGGAAGAATGACGTCGAAAGAGGACCTGAATGCGATCCTAAGGATCTCCAACGAAGTAAAAGTACACTTAAGATGGTGGCTCGACCCTCAGAAGTTACGAGAGGGCCTCTCCTTAAATCTTCTGAGCCCCGACCTAGTGTTGTTCTCAGACGCTTCCATTTCCGGTTGGGAGCAACACTAGGGGGGGGAAAGGGGGAAGTGTCAGGCTCCTGGAGAGGGGAACAGGTAGCCTGGCACATCAATGTAAAGGAACTGGCAGTGATATTCCTGTCGCTGCAGTTCTCGAAGAAAGACTGTCAAGCAAGGTTGTTCAAGTCAACTCAGACAGTACCACAGCCCTTGCGTATCTAAAGAATCAGGGAGGGACTCGCTCCAGATCCCTTTTTCTCCTGGCGAAGGAAAGTTCTGCTATGGGCAGACGCAAGGCGCATCAAGATTCCTGACAAGATTCGTGGCAGGGGTTCAGAATGTCAGGGCGGACCTTCTCAGCCGCCGAAATCAGATTCTACCAACAGAATGGACCTTGCACCAGGAAGTCTGTCAACAGTTATGGAGATTGTGGGGACGTCCTCTAGTAGACCTGTTCGCTACATCAAGGACGAAGAGGCTTCCTCTGTATTGCTCCCCGGTTCTGGACCCAGGGGCAATTGCAGTGGACGCGTTGCTCTGGAACTGGACAGACCTGGATCTTTACGCCTTTCCCCCATTCAAGATCATGGGGGACGTAATGAGGAAGTTCGCAGCGTCAGAAGGGACAAGGTTGACTCTGATTGCCCCAATGTGGCCAGCAAGAGAGTGGTTCACAGAGGTCATGACGTTCCTTGTGGACTTCCCAAGAACGTTGCCCTGGAGGAGAGATCTACTCAGACAGCCTCACTTCAAAAGGTTTCACAAAACCTCTCCGCTCTGGCCCTGACTGCGTTCAGACTATCGAAAAGTTGGCCAAGCGAGAGGCTTTTCAAAGGCAGCTGCGAGAGCAATCGCTAATGCTCGAAGAGCCTCTTCAAGAGCTGTCTACCAGTCTAAGTGGTCCTCCTTCAGGGCATGGTGCAAGAAGGAAGGAATTTCCTCTTCCACGACCTCTGTGAATCAGATAGCAGATTTCTTACTCTATCTAAGAAATGTGCAAAAATTGGCAGTTCCTACAATCAAGGGTTATAGGAGTATGGTGTCTGCCGTTTTCGCCACAGAGGAATGGACCTCTCCGACAATAAGATCTGCACGATCTCTTAAAGTCGTTCGAAACCATCAAAATTCCACAAGCAAGACCGCCCTCATGGAATTTAGATGTGGTGTTGAAACATCTGATGCTAAGGTCCCTTTGAGCCTCTCCATGAAGCTCTCTAAGGGACTTAACGAGAAAAACGCTTTTCCTAGCTTCTCTGGCGACGGCGAAGAGAGTTAGTGAAATCCAAGCGTTCAGTAGCCTAGTGGGTTTCAAGGGAGACAGCGCTGTCTGCTCGTTGAACCCTTCTTTCTGGGCTAAGAACGAGAAACCCGTCTAATCCTTGGCCAAAGAGCTTTGAAATCAAAGGAATATCGAGTCTCGTGGGTCAAGAACCAGAGAGAGCCCTGTGCCTGTCAGGGCTCTCAAGTTCTATGTGAATAGGACTAGAGAGATAGAGGTCCCTCAGGTAATCTCTGGTGCTCGGTGAAGAGACCAGATTTGCCGTTGTCGAAGAATGCTGTTGCTTTCTTCTTGAGGGACGTCATTAAAGAGGCTCATTCATCTTGCCAGAAGAACTGATATGAGCCTCTTTAAAGTGAAAGCTCACGAGGTCAGAGCCGTAGCTACCTCTCTTCGCCTTCCAAAGGAACATGTCTATCAGAGATATTCTGATAGCACCTTCTGGAGGAGCAATTCCGTATTCGCCTCACATTACCTCCGGGATGTGAGAACGATTTACGAGAACTGTAGTTCTTTGCCGGGACCTTACATTTCGGCAGACACAGTTTTGGGGGCCTGAAGGTAGCTCTCTCCCTATCCCTTAGCTTAGTTAGGTTAGTTTATTGTGTTTTTGGTTGATGGTGAGATCTTCTGTGAAAATCTCCCATTCCATAGTGTT
Organism: Macrobrachium nipponense; assembly: GCF_015104395.2. Classification (NCBI taxonomy): domain Eukaryota; kingdom Metazoa; phylum Arthropoda; class Malacostraca; order Decapoda; family Palaemonidae; genus Macrobrachium; species Macrobrachium nipponense. Next base: position 21,787,132 of record NC_061091.1, read on the forward strand.
AATATCAGGGGTTTTGGTTAGTGGTCAGGTGGTGGTCGGTGCTGTGTTACTGCCATATGTTTGCCTAGATGGTCTTGTCGCATTGTGGTCACGTCCCCGTTGACAGAGCATCCAGAGAGCACCAGCACTACAGGTCAAAACCTGGCTGGCAACTCTGATAAAGCATAAGCAGGCTTTAGGTGACAGTAATCACAGAGTCTACTTTGCTATCAGGTAAGGAACCAATAAGTTTAATCTTTTATTTTAATTTAAATTTCCTAAAAAATCCTAGTCTGTCTCTACCCACCATCCGAAGGTGTGATTCAGCTATATATATATCTGACAGGTAAGTTTCATGAACAAATGTATTGTTATAATACAATTAAGTTTGTTCATACTTACCTGGCAAGATATATATAATTAGAGTGCCACCCCCCTCCTCCCCTCAGGAGACAAGGGCCATGAATAAATATGAATAGAAAATGGGAATGGTTCCTGATATCCGCCTCCAGCGGCGGGAATGGGTACTACCACCTGACCGCCCCACTACGTGTGCCGCGAATTTTGAAATTCTGTCGGACGTCAGAAATACAGCTATATATATATCTGCCAGGTAAGTATGACAAACTTAATTGTATTATAACAATAACATTTTATTCATATTCTGATCGGAGCGGCAGAGCTCCTTCCCAGGCGAAATCCGTAGCGAACTGTCATAAAATCTTTGTTTTATACATTCAACTTACCTGTCAGATATATACATAGCTATAGACTCCGTCTTCCCGACAGAAATTCGAATTTCGCGGTACGCTCTACAGGTAGGTCAGATGATCTACCTGCCTGCCGCTGGGTGGCAGGAATAGGAACCATTCCCGTTTTCTATCAGATTTTCTCTGTCGCCGTATTGTAAAACAATACGTTGCGGTACCTCCAGACTTGATTTTCGTGTTTCATCGCCATCGATCTTCTGGGCTGTCTTTTTGCAGGGAAATACTGGGTCTTTGGCTCGGCATACGCTTTTATTAACTTTAATGATTTTGGCTTCGTCGAAAAATTTCGAAGAATATATAACGTGTAACTACCGAAATTGTCGGTAGACACTCACGTAGTTTGCAAGAAAGGGGGGAAAGGGATTAATATTTATTCATTAATACATGTAAATAAGTGTTAGAATTGATTGAGGAAATAAAACTGACTTCCTACTTTAGGGAGTCTGTAAAGCATGTAACTAGATACGCTTCTTTAGAAGTTTTTTTTTTTTATACTCGTACTAACAAACAGTTAGAATATTAACAGTACTAGTAGTGTTGCATCCTTATCACCTTCTTACTTCACAGAAACTTCAAATTCATAATTGCAATTTGAAGACAAGGGATGTAGCTCAAAATGCGAGTTATTAAAAGGTAAGAAGTGATTACTAGTGTTCCCCATTGCAGTGGAGGGTGCGTCATATCGGCTCTGTCTCGCTCCCAGGCCTAGACCTCTTTTCAAGCTCCCAAGCCCAGAGGAGAAGGGAATGTCGCAAACCGTAAGGAGGGTTTCAGAGAATCCCCACCGGTTCAGGCGTCCCCTCGGCAGGTTCTGTAGAGCGTCCCAGACTGCCAAGGATAGCTATTGGAAAGGCATCCTAAAACAGTGTTTCTCCCTTATTATTATACCTACTTACCCTCTAGAGAGAAGAACTTCGACGAAGATTCTCGTATTATGCAAGATAAATCTCGTCATGGGTATGAGTAACTGGAAAGGAAGTTTTCCTTACAATCAATAGTCCCTTTCGGTGGACTTAAATAGAATGAGAATTGGATTAACACGGACAACTTCGTCCAGGCGCCAATCAGGCGCTAGGCGCCTTCTAAGATCGAAGATTCAAACAGGCGCAAGGAGCCTGCCAAAATAAGATATCATTCGATAGCCGTTTCGGTAACGTCACTGTCCGATCCTGATTTTGTTCCCCGTCCAACTGGACGGTGGTTCGATCCCATGGGGGTATGAAATTATTATTATCAACTAAAAAATTCCCCATTGGTACATATATATGAAATTATATCTATTCCGAAGAGAACGCATTAGATATTAAAGGATATTTGTTGCTCGAATGATTTATATGAATCATGGTGATGTGATAAAGCATACATATACAACTTTCAGGCTCCAGCGCCTCCAAGCTTGGGCAGGCGCCAGGAGCCATAAGCCTTGAGAAACTAGAACATCTCCATGCTTTCCTACATTGAGCGGCGAAGTCACTCAGTCCCTCACAGATTAGAAAGTCCTTCTCATTCAGAAAAAAGGGAGGGCTACGGAAGAATTATCCGATAAAAAGGATCAATCTCTTTCTGATCTACTCGAATTAGAGGAAATTTCAGAAGACGAGGCTCCAACAATGGAAGGACTGTCGAATTGTAAGATTCTTACAGCACCTCTTCTTATTTTATATGGAGATTCTCTGACCCCGGCTGCGAGAAACGAGCCATAAAAAGGCTCCAGCCAGGCTCTAACCAGGTGCCAGACTGGCGCCAGGCGCCAACCAGGAGCCAGCCAGGCTCTAGACAGGCGCCAACCAGGCGCCAGGCTCCAGGATCTCCAGCTTCTTCGTGTTTGGAGATAGAATTCACCAAGAGTCTCCTCTTTGAGATTTGTCACAAGATCAGTTGTTTCCTGACAGGGGGACACAAGTTGTCGCACAGGCGGCCGTTGCCTGTGTCAGGATGGACTGAGATTGTGGGAAGTTTCTAGCAAGAACAAACTTCTCATGTCAGGGAATCTAGTGGTCGCATAAGCGACTTCATCTCTGGCAGGAGGATTTGTTTTGGAGAGAGATTCTTTGCCAGATCAACTTCCTTCTCCTGACAAAGTATTCAAGATATCGCACAGGCGAACGTAGTCCTTGTCAGGATGGACCTGGTACTGCTTAAAAGCCCTTCACCTTGTGAAGAGAGGTGCTCTCCTCAGGTGACTCTCTTCTCTCAACATTATGAGACAAGAGATGAAAGATATTTCGGATTCGTAAGTCAATTAGGGTGCAGGTCTTTCAGATTACAAGACCTTGGCAGCCCTTTTTTGCACAATTCGGCGAGTCGCTGGAGTCATGCAACCCCTCTTTCTCCTTGTTCATTGCTAATGATAGGATTTCAAATCATCCTACTCCTTTATAAAGATACAACAAGGGAGATTTTGTAATGGTTTGGTACTGGACAAGACATATGACTCTCATTATTGGGTTAGAGGCTCTTTCAAGTATTTGAGGCGTAGATTACGGCCTTATGTCCAAGGAATAGGAAACTTTGAGCGATTCTCTTCGATCCTTGCTTATTTATAGGTTAGCATTCGTTTAACAATAATTTGTTTTATTGACGAAAAGAACGAAGATAGAAATTTTCCTTCTCTCTTTGCTTTGGCGAGGAAAGAATATAGTAGAGAATTCATTTTAGGACTACGGTATGGCAAGTCATATACACATACCGAAATTAACTCTATGATTGACAACTGAATTACTAGTATCCTTACAAAGTTTTCCTAAATTAATGCTGTTTACCACAATGTAACAGAATTATAGAGGATTCTATTACGGTAGAGTACGAGTTATATAATGCTCTCATGCCTTCGAGAAGCGCTTGAAGAAAGCATATCTTTATTGGTGAACGGAGCTTACTCAGGAGAAGATGGACGAGTCGGATGGGAAGCATTCTCTTCGTGTCAGAAGTTGTTTCCCTGAATGGACTATATTACGTCTACAAAGTTTTTTCCTTCCAAGAAACGGAATTAACATATGACATGGTGCCAGGTTCCATAATAGAAGCATAGAGGTTCTGGCACATAATCTGAAAAGTTATAAGAAATTTAGGTAACTGGTTCCAGCCAGGCGCCAGGGACGGGCGCCTGCGCCACCTCACAAGGTGGAATACAGAACAGAAGCGACAGCCTGGGGCAAGGCGCCAAAGAAGCGTTAGAAGCGCCAGCCTGGCGCAAAGGCGCCAGAAGCGCCGACCTAGCTCGGTGCGTTAAAAGCGCCAGAAGAACCAGCCTGAAGCACCAGAGTGCCAGCCTGGCGCAGGCCAGAAGCGCCAGCCAAGATAATTTTCTCGATTTAGCGAGTCGTTAACCTAAGAGTCCAATAGCCTCTTTGACAGCAGGCTCGGTAACGGCAAGATTCGTTCCTGATTTTGTTCCCCGGCTAATAGAAAAAGGGGTCGATCCCAAGGAAGGATGAATTATTTATTTTAATCATTTTAGCCAATTCCACAGCTCTCTCATATCTCAAGGAGCATCGAGAATCTCTTTTTTTGCCCCTGTTCGCTTTATCAAAGAGAAACTATGTGGAACAAGGACACGGACGTAACGATCCTTAAGGGGTTCGCTGCAAGATGTTGCATGTCCGTGAGATCCTTCTAGACCGACGATAAATATTAACGTCTGTCTAAAATAATTGTATAGAGTTTTGAAAACTTGCGAGAAGTTTTCCTCATAGATCTCTTTGCAAGGTGGAAGACGAACAGGCTTCCTCTAAACTGCTTCCTTATTCTCGAACTAAGAGAGGTAGTAATATACGCCATCTTAGTTAAAAGGGGAATAAACTTTTTGTCTTTGTTCCCCTTCATATAAGATTCTTAACAAATATATTAAGATAAACGGGGGTGTCAAAGGAAGAGAGGATGATACTTTATACCTCATTTTGGCCTTAGAGAGGTTGGATTCACAGAGGTCACGTTCTTCCCAAAGCATGCTTCGGGAATTTGTTTTTCCAAGGCATCTGTTATAAATGGACCCTTACCAACCTCTCCACTCTGAATCTGTCTGTGTGCAGACTGACCACATGTGGACAGGAATGAGAGGATTTTTCAAGGTAAATGGCAAGTATCATGGCCAAGTCATAGAATTGCTGCAGATCGTGCCAGATGGAATAAGGAAACTGTCCTCTTCCAATACCTCTGTGAACCACATAACGGTTTATCTTCCTTTCAGAGGGAAGAATCACCTTGGTATTTATCTGCTATCAAAGAACGCAGTAAAAGGCTATACTCTGTCTCTACAAAGGGAATAGAGATAGCAGAGGATTTATATCTTCAGGATCTCATACGATACCTCAATACAACAAGAGTAGGATATCATAATACTTTGAATGGGATATTTTTTGTGGCCTCAGATTCCGTGTTCCGACAACATGGAACGGCTCCTCATCAAACATCTTTGTGAAATTTTATGAGGGAATTCTGTGTTTCTCTTGGTCCTAAACTACCAAGAAGACAAGTGAATTTTTTGTGCATTGAAATCTCGCATCAGTTTCAATAGAGACTCGGCAATAGGTTCTGGCCAGCATAGTATGTCTGGCAAAAAGAAACTAACAAAAACCCTCTATTCCTGACTCAACGCTTTCAGATAGAAGTTTCGTTGTCCAGGCAGGGGACTTACGTTTTCATCTACAGATGAAGAGATGGTTTAAAAACGTTTGCCTACAGAGTCTTTGGGATGCGATGAGGGCTCGAAATACTTCTTCAGAAGGTATTCAGAGGGATACAATAAGAGCTAAGAAAATCTAGGGTCAGCCCAATTTCAGCTCTGAGTCTCCGACTTCCAGACTCCTTCCCTTCCTTCGGCGGGCAAAGGATAGGGAAGATTCTGCAACGAGAAACCTCATCAACAGGTAAGAAGAGATCTCGATAGCACGGAAAGTACTCACGAAGTTCCTCCTAGGAGGAAGACTCTTCTCTCTCGTACTGTTAGATATCCTATCGTCTACTGGATGTAACTGATTAAAATCACCTCCCCTGGCCAGAGGCCAGAAGCTAAAAAGGGGAAGAATTTCTTCCACCCTTCTCCATTCTCCTGATAAATATGTGGTTGTTCAGGACATTCAGACAATGTAACGCCAACCAGGCGACTAATGCCAAAACAGGCGAAAATACGCCGGAGGCAGACAGTTTCAATGAACACTGTCATTGTCTGATGCGGAGAAAGAGCGGGCCTCCAACCTGGCGCAGATGCGCTAGAGGCAAACAAATCGGGCAGATAAGAGTGTCCTATGCGGATATTGCCAGACAGCCTCGAGAGACTACCATGCTCGAAGCTCCAGCAAGTGGGGAGGAGCCAGCCAGGTGTCAGGCGCCAAAAAGAAACATGCCTTGAATCAGGCGCGAGGCATCAGCCAGGCGTCTGCCAGCCGCGAAGCGCCAGCCAGGCTCCAGGCTTCATCCAGAAGAGATCCATTTCAATGAAAGACCTGGTCTTCTTTGAAACAAGTGTGATCTCTAAAGCACTTCTAGAGTGACTTGGTGATTCCTTCAAACAGCTGAGAATTAAAAGCGCATGAGTGCGGGCTTTTATGAATTCTTGTTTGTTCTATAACAATATGTCATAAAGGACATATGAGCTGTCGCTTACGGGAGATGCAGCTCTGTGTTGACGCCTTCCATTACCACGAAGGATGTCATTTTAACCTACGTAGAGTTCCTTCTCTCTTGGATTATACGTGTCTACGGATACGTTGCTGGGATAGGGAGCTGACACTGATCCTTAACTGAGTTAATTTATTTAACATAGTATTTTTGTTTGGGGTGTTTGAAAGGAGTTTGGGGATAACACTTTTCAAATTAAACACTAACCCTCGTGTTAGGATCAGGTGATCGGGATCGGTGTTGTGCTCCTTAATTATGCCACTAGGCATAGGTGTATTGTCATGTAAGTGGATAAGACCCCATTGACAAAGGCCATCAGGATCTGTCGAGTAAGTGGATAAGACCCCATCGACAGACCAACAAGAACTCTTAGCCATAGGTCACATCCTCGCTGAGGCTCTTGAGGCGAAGCAGATTCCTAGGCATTAGCCATGGAATCTTCCGCCTAAACCAGTAGGAACCAAGGTTTTATTTATTATTACCTACAACGTATGTTGTTTCCTGTCTATTCAGTAATTAGCTGTCTCTTACCCTCCTCCAATGGTGTGAATCAGCTATGTATATACTGACAGGTAAGTTGAATGTATAAAAATGATATTGTTATGATACAATAAAGTTTTATACATACTTACCTGGCAGATATATACAATTAATCGCCCACCCAACCTCCCCTCAGGAGACAAGTGGAAGAGAAAATCTGATAGAAAACGGGAATGGTTCCTATTCCTGCCACCCAGTGGCAGGCAGGTAGATCACCTGACCTACCTGTAGAGCATGCCGCGAAATTCAAATTTCTGTCGGGAAGACGGAGTCTATAGCTATGTGTATATATGCCAGGTAAGTATGTATAAAACTTTATTGTATCATAACAATATCATCTTACCCGTCCACACATGTGATAACATGTCAATTGGTCGGAGTAACTTCAGTTAATGCCATCATTCTTCAGTTCTGGTAAGAGTACTGACTCCGTTCACAAAGTGCCATCTACATGTAAGTTTTATGTCAGATTCAATGAACTGACAGGTAAAATGTATTGGTCTTGCAGTAAACACACATAATTACCTGTCTAAATCTACATTTCTGATTTTTGTATTAGGCGTGTGACTTTTACACATTTACATATATTTATTTTTTATTAAATAATAATTGACCATTCGGCTGTCGGCCATCTGGGCCACATCTTAAAACAAGCCTCTGGTTGCTTTTGTAGTCTTCCGCGGTGTTGGTGTACATCAAAGTCAATTCGAGTGCCAAGTTTCCGGTTTAAGTACTTTGCCTTCATAATGGAGGTTTGTTCTGATTGCGATCATTAGTATTGCCATTTTCCTCTGGAATGGAACAGTTTATTTAGTTTTAGGTGAATATTTTTTTCTTGAAACAAATGCAATTTTACTTTCCATTGTGATTTTTTGTTTCATCTCCCTTTCCACCGGAAAACTTGGGGTTCCTTCATACAAGGTAACTAATGGCAATCAATTATTTGTGGCAGTTGCTTGAATATACAAGCAACTTTGTGGCCACCAACTCAATGAATTCCTTTTAATTTAGAAAGATGTCATCGAGTGAGGAATATCCTTTTGTCCTGTTCCATACAGAAGAGAATTTAGTGCAAGAAAAAGAATGCAACTGTAATACTAATTTATATGCTGACAGTAAGACTAAAGAGAATCGTCATACTTTTTTACCATATTCCTCCTCATCTGCGTTTTATCCCGAATTACAGGGGGTTTTCTCTCTTCATTTTATCAGGTCATCAGTGTTCAGTTATCATTACTTAGAGTCAGCATATTGTTTTTTTTTTCTGTTGGGGACTTGCAATAAAATCTTCCTTTACAAAGCGAAGGAACATTAATGAGCCCTTTTGGTAATGGCGATGAGTGGCAAACATGAGAGATCATATTTGAGACAGTATTAACTGCAAGTTTCCACAACTTCAAGTTCTGGCAGCTGTTTGCCTCAATTATTGCTCGTGTAGTCAGTTGCCAGAACGCAAAGCTTCACCTCTCAAGATGGGAGGGACATTGTAAGAAGAAGGTACTGCATTTTTTCATGTGAGGGAAATTACTTCTCTCTCTGTTCATCTAGATATTTATGGTCAGGATTGAGGGGCTCTTTGTAAAAAGTAAATAATGTCCATCTTATGCCCTATCAATCTACTAACTGAAACTGGCCTTTAGGTGAATTTTTTATTTTTTACATGAATTGAAAGTAAAATATTATCAAAAGAAATAATTTATTATTTCAGAGAATTATGAAAATATTTTTAGTACATGAATTCAAATGTGTTTATCTCTTGCAGGTGAAGTTTGATATGGCGTTTACACAGAAAAACATTGGCCTCAGTCATTGGTGAAGACAGGCTAACAGGTTAGTGCAGAGTTTCCAAGTGTTTCTGTAAAATATTATATTGTTTGCTGGTAAATTGCCAGCATATGAAAACGACATATTCTCTTGATGTTAATTTTTCTGATTTACTTATAATAAAATGTTGATTTTATATATATATATATATTATATATATATATATATATATATATATATATATTATATATATATATGTATGTGTGTGTGTGTGTAACAGTGAATATGTGAAATCCTGGGATTTCACGAAATTCCTAGGGCATATGTGAAATAACTAATTTGCTTACGAACATTTGATCCCAGAGAGCTTTACTAAACACGGTGAAACGGTGATTCATCTACACAGTTTTGCTGTGTTTGTTACTAGTCTCTGGAGTGTTAAATGTGTTTCGCTGTGTTTACCACTAGCCCCTGGGGCTAGTACTAATCACGGCGAAATACATCGTGACACCCCAGGGGCTAGTGCTAAACATGGTGAAACACTGTAGATGAATCAATCACTGTTTCACTGTGTTTAGTACTAGCCCTTGGGGTTCGAATGTTCCTAAGTGAATTAGTCATTTCATATATTTCTTAGGGATTTTGTGGATTCCCTGATTATACATATTCCCTGTAACACAGTGTATATATATATATATATATATATATATATATATATATATATATATATATATATATATATATATTATATATATATATATATATATATATATATATATATATATATATATATATATATATATATATATATATATATATTGTTCAAGATTTTAAGCTAGAACCAAGGAAAAATAAAGTCTTTTACCCAAGTTTAATGCATCTATGTATATACAAGTTGCCCCTTCCACTTGGAAAGAACCCATTCTCTCCATTCTCCCTTTTTCTCTTGAAAAAGCTCTCTCTTCTCCCATTGGTGCTTGGAATTACCCCTGCAGAGCGACCACTTCAAAAGCCTGGAAAGCAGCAGCCCACTCTCAGAAGAGCACCAGACCTAGGACAGGTCAGAACCTTGCTCCTTACCATAAGGTACTGTATTGAAGCTCATTTCAACCAGGTAATTGTTTTTACCTGTCTGCATTTCATTTCCTTTTTCCAAGGCGACTTGTGCAGTTTATCATTCCCCCTTGCCATCTGGGCTCAATTCTGTAATTACTTCCTTGTGTTAATAGTAACGTCCCCCTAGTGAATTTAAGACATGAAATAGTTTCTGCTGTGTAGATTTCCCAGTCATTTCATTCCCCCCATGAGTGGCCTTTAGTTTGAAAGAAAGTATTAAAGTAACTGTTCACCCTTGTGTGCCCGCCTGCCTTATGCCTCTGTCCTCTATTTGCAGACAAACGCTGTGCCTGGCTGTGGTAGGAATTGGAAATCCTTGAAGCTTGCAATCTTGGTCCGTTGTGCAATTTTCGTAAACGCCGTGGCTGAACTGCTCCTGCACGTGTTAGGGTGGATTGAAAAGCGGTCCCACGCCCCTTGTGTTCCTGGACCTCTGTAAATTCATGTAAATGTAGTGCTTTTAAAACTAGAGTCCAGCTTTTATGTAAATTCCTCCCTCCTCAGTAAAATCGGTCTTAATCCTGAGAAGTTTAGTTTTTATGCATGACACTTACCTGGCAGGTATATATATAGCTTATCCTCTTGTCGCACTGGCAGAATTTCAAAACTCGCGGCAACCGCTAGTACACTGGTAGTTCAGGTGATCGCCCACCCGTTCCCGTGGCGTGCGGTGCTCGGAACCATTCCCATTTTCGTCAGATTTTCTCTGCCAGCCGAACCGGCAACATCGTTGAAGGTTCTCTGATAGAATTTCCTGCTCGACTGACTTTTCGATGTTTGGATATTGGTATCGTATTTGAAAAGTTAGCTTGGCAATCGCAATTGTTTTTTCGTTAGTATGTCTGATTCAGGTAGCATGTTTAGAGTTTGTGTGAAAGAAGGGTGTAAAGTGAGACTGCCGAAATTATCGGTAGATCCCCATACTGTATGTAAGAAGTGTCGAGAGTTTGTGTGTACGTGGGAGAACAGGTGCAATGAATGTGAGAGTCTGAATGAGAAAGAGTGGAAGGCTCTTATTAAGTATGTGGAAAGATTGGAAAAGATCAGGTGAGAAGATCAGTGTCTAGAAAGTGAGAGATCTGGATCTTCTGGTAAACCTTTGAATGATTCTATTTCTGTTTCTTCTCCAGCTCATTCTCATGTAGAGTTAGTAGCACCTTCCCCTCAGGTTTCTCCTGCGCCCGTTGCTGTATCTGAGGACACGACTGATCCGCAGATTGTGAAAGTGTTCGCTGCCCTTGCTTCTATGGGTGATCAGATCAAGCGTTTAATGGATAAAGTGGAAGTGTTTAATGTTGGTGACAGTGTTGTGGAGGGGGCGCCTGATCATCCCTCTCGTGCTCCTAGACCTCTGTCAAGCTCCCAGACCCAAGGGAGAAGGCATGTCGACAGTCGAAGGGAGGCGAGAGGGGTTTTAGCACGATCAGTCGTCCCTTCAGGCAGTCCTGTTGTTTCGTCCCAGGCTGCAGCAGTAACGCAAGAGAAAATGGCGTTACTGGGAAGTGCCTTTTTAATTCTTCAGATAGTTCTGCTTCAGAAGGAATAGACGCTTTTTGGAAGAATCGCGTCCTCTCAAGAGATCGTTACATGCTGACCTCGTCCCAGGATGAAAGGGTCTACGCGCAAGAGGGGTGAGTAGCCCTGAGAATTTTTTCGTCGGAAGATGAGGACGCAATCCTATCAAAGGAAGAGGGTTTCTCGTCCTTTAGATGTTGCTAACCGTGCGATGGTCGGTTATTCTCCTAATAGAGAACCTCCACTTCGTAGACGTTGGGATCGCTCGCCTCTTCGTATCAGCCCAGTGCGTCCTCGTTCTCCTCCTCCTCATGAGTCTCGTCAGGAAGCGGAGACTAAGGAAGTTTTGCGAGATATGCAGGAGAAATTAGCTGTCCTTGTTAAATCCTGGGAAAGGTCCGAACAACCTTTGGCTAGATGTAAGGACGCTTCTCTTCCAGTTAAGTCCTCCAAGAGGACGCAGGATAAGCCGTTGCCTCCTCTTTCTCAGGCGGCATTATCTCGTAATCCAGGACGCAGTGTGTCCTATAGAGGGACCGTTTCTCCGACGCCGCAGGACGCAAGAGGAAGTGATGGACGCATGGTGGACGCAGCTATTGCAGTGGACGCAGGACGCAAGGCGGCAGCACGCTGAACCGTCTTCATCCCGACAAGACAGGGAAGGGTTTTGTAAGGAGACAGTTTCTCATTCGCTGTCCAGGCAAGCTTTGGAAAAGGATCCCTCTACTGATTTGCATCAAGATCTGGAATTCAGGATATTTCTTCACAGGAGGAAGACTTAGTTGATTTTTCGGAAGAGGACAAGAATGTGGAAGCTCCTTCCTCGGATTATAAGAGGTTAACTGAGTGCCTCCTTTCGTTGTTTGAAGGAGACTTTCAACCGTCAGCTCCGTTATCTCCTCTGTCTCAATTCTCGAAGACTAAAGCGCCCAAGAAATCTTCTTTCTTGAAAATGACGCTGTCGATCACAGCTAAGAAAGCCCTTCAACGCATCAATGAATGGTTGAAGGAGAAGAGAGAAGCGGGGAAGACTTCATTCGCTTTCCCTCCAGCCAAGTTGGCTTCAAAGTCTGGTGTGTGGTACTCTACGGGGGAAAGTCTTGGCCTGGGAGTTCCTGCCTCCTCCAAGGGGGACTTTTCTAATAATCGTGGATAGCTCCGTAGGCATGCGCTACACGCAGCCAAGGTGTGGTGGACTTCATCAGAGGTTCGATCATGCTGAAGGGCATTTATCGAACTTTTGAAGTCTTTAATTTCCTCGATTGGTCGTTGGGGGCTTTGGCTCGTTCTCTGGAGATGGAGGAACCTGCGGATTTGGATTTACCCAGAAGCATTATGTCCTGTATGGACAAAGCCTTGAGGGATGGAGCTAATGAACTTTCTTCACTTTTTACGGCAGGTGTGCTGAAGAAAAGGTCTCTGTTGTGCTCGTTCGCTGCTATGGGAGTTGATGTTCTCCCCACTTTCAGGACAACTTTTCCCATCGGAAATTATTAAGGATATCGCGCTTTCCCTTACTCAGAAGGCTACCCAGGACCTTCTGACTTCTTCAGTGAGGAAGTATTTGCCGACAAAGGTGGTAAAGAAGACACCGAAGGAATCAAGGACAACCCAGCAGCCCTTTTGGGGTAAGACCTTTTCCCGACCAGCCTTTAGAGGTAAAAGAGTTCCTGCCAAGAGAGGTTCGAAGACCTCAACCAAGCAATGAGTTGGAAGTCCTCCAGACGTGTGTTGGGGCCAGACTTTTAGACTTTTGGGAAGTCTGGCAAAGCAGGGGAGCGGATCCTTGGTCCGTAAGTGTAACAAAGGAAGGTTACAAGATCCCCTTTCCTAAAGAAACCACCTCTCGATACATCCTGAGAGCCCTAGGGGCTCATTACATCGATTTAGAGAAGAGAGGCTCTTTGGCATCAAGTTGTCAGCATGCTAGAGAATGGAGCCATAGAACATGTTTTGGATCATGATTCCCCAGGATTTTACAACCGACTTTTCCTGGTACCGAAGTCTTCAGGGGGTTGGAGGCCAGTATTGGACGTAAGTCATCTAAACTTGTTCGTAGAAAAGACCAAGTTTACGATGAAGACGAACGATTCAGTACTGGCAGCGGTACGTCCAGGGGACTGGATGGTGACGCTGGACCTTCAGGATGCATATTTTCATATTCCGATTCATCCAAGGTCCAGAAAATATTTAAGATTCGTGATTCCAGGGACAAAGATATATCAATTCAGAGCCCTTTGCTTCGGGCTTTGCACGGCCCCTCCAGGTGTTTACAAGGATGATGGCGAACGTGGCGAAGTGGCTTCATCTGTTAGGTGTCAGAGTCTCCCTCTACTTGGACGACTGGCTCATAAGAGCCCAATCAAGGCAACAATGTCTGGAGGACACGGAGCTTACATTGGAATTAACAAGGCAGTTGGGTCTGATGGTGAACCTGAAAAAGTCACAACTGATCCCCACACAGGAGCTAGTTTATTTGGGGATTCTGATATCCTCAGTGACTTTTCGAGCTTTTCCGTCCCCCGAAAGGCAGACCTTGTGCCTTCGGAAGGTGCAAGAATTCCTAGAGAAAGATCAATGCTCGGCGAGAGAGTGGATGAGCTTACTGGGGACACTCTCTTCACTAGAGCGGTTCATTTCTCTAGGAAGACTTCACATGAGGCCCTTACAGTTCTTCCTGAACGAAGTCTGGCCAAGAAGATCGCAACCAGATTCCTTCCTGTTTCCAATTCCTTTCAAGATAAAGGAGGAATTGAAGTGGTGGCTAACCCCGGGAAGGTTAGCAGAGGGTACGTCACTCCAGCAGAAGAACCCAGACCTGATATTATATTCCGACGCGTCAGACGCAGGCTGGGGAGCGACGCTGGGCCCTCGAGAGGTGTCAGGCCTTTGGAAAAAGGAGCAAACAGTTTGGCACATAAACAGGAAGGAACTGATGGCGATTTTCTTGGCTCTGAAAGCGTTCAGATTGTTGATCGGCGGCAAAATGGTGCAGATCAACGCGGACAATACCACAGCTCTGGCATACGTACGCAAACAAGGAGGGACCCATTCGTTTACTCTTTGCAAATTGGCGAAGGAGATTCTTCTGTGGGCATAGAGCGAGAACGTCACCCTGCTCACCAGGTTCATTCAAGGGGAGAAGAATGTCAGAGCGGACCTGTTGAGCAGGGAGGGACAAGTTCTTTCGACGGAGTGGATCTTGCATCAAGAAGTATGCCAGAGGCTGTGGAATCTTTGCGGCAGCCCAGTGGTGGATCTTTTCGCTACCGCAGCGACGAAGAGGTTACCGAACTACTGTTCTCCAGTCCCAGACCCTCTTGCAGTCGCAGTAGATGCCTTCCTACTAGACTGGACGGGGCTGGATGCGTACGCCTTTCCACCGTTCAAGATTTTAGGAAGGGTAATGAAGAAATTCAGGGAAAGTCAAGGAACAAGGCTTACACTCATAGCTCCATACTGGCCGGCCCAAACTTGGTTCACAGAGGTACTGGAATGGACAGTGGATTCTCCGAGAAGACTACTCACAAGAGTAGATCTTCTCAAACAACCCCACTTCGACAGGTTCCACAAGAATACCCTCGCTCTGGGTCTGACTGTGTTCAGACTATCGAAAGACTTGTTAGAGCGAGGGGTTTTTCTAGAGAAGCAGCGAAGGCAGTTGCTAGAGCACGAAGAGCTTCAACTATCAAAGTGTACCAGTCGAAGTGGGAGAACTTCTGTAAATGGTGCAAGAATCGGAAGGTTTCTTCATCCAGTACCTCTGTGACCCAAATTGCAGATTTCCTTCTGTATCTGAAGAAGGAATTGGGGTTAGCAAATCAAACCATTAAGGGATACAAAAGTATGCTGTCTTCAGTGCTTAGGCACAGAGGATTAGATCTGTCCAATGACGCAGATCTTAGAGATCTTCTAAGATCTTTTAATACAAAGAAGGATAGACAATGCAGAGCGCCTTCTTGGAATCTTGATGTCGTACTCAAGTTCTTAGGAACGGATAGGTTTGAACCTATGGACAGTGCTTCAATTGAGAGAGGTATCGAAGAAGACATATTCTTGGTAGCCTTGGCTACAGCTAAAAGGATTAGCGAGCTGCAAGCTATTAACAAACAAGTAGGCTGGAAGCACAACAAAGCGGTTTGTTCGTTCCAGGAAGATTTCTTAGCCAAGAATGAGAATCCTTCGCATCCGTGGCCAAGGTCCTTTGAGATTACAGGACTGGCCAATCTAGTGGGTCAAGAACAGGAAAGGGTTCTTTGCCCGGTAAGAGCCTTACGTTACTATGTGGAAAGGACAAGAAGCATTAGAGGGACCTCAGGTTCTCTCTGGTGTTCTGTGAAAGACCCTACCAGACCCATGACTAAAAATGCTATGGCTTTTTTTGTAAGAGAAGTCATTAAGGAAACACATTTGCTTTGCCAAGAAGAAAGCTTCGGCTTGCTTAAGGTTAAAGCTCACGAAGTGAGAGCGGTAGCTACGTCCTTGGCATTCAGAAAAAATTTAGACTCTATGTTTTGGAGGACCAATTCAGTCTTTGCCTTGCATTACCTCAGAGACGTTAAGACAACTTTTGATAATTGTCAAACGTTGGGCCCGTACGTATCCTCAGGTACAGTACTGGGCAAAGGAGTTTCCACCCCATAACCTACTAACATGCTAGGCTATTATTTTTAATTAGGTTATAGTGTTTTATGGTTGTCTGAGGAGGGACCCATTCGTTT
>NC_061091.1:21803655-21866504 GCF_015104395.2 Macrobrachium nipponense
AAACGAATGGGTCCCTCCTTGTTTGCGTACGTATGCCAGAGCTGTGGTATTGTCCGCATTGATCTGCACCACTTTGCCGCCGATCAACGATCTGAACGCTTTCAGAGCCAAGAAAATCGCCATCAGTTCCTTCCTGTTTATGTGCCAAACTGTTTGCTCCTTTTTCCAAAGGCCTGACACCTCTCGAGGGCCCAGCGTCGCTCCCCAGCCTGCGTCTGACGCGTCGGAATATAATATCAGGTCTGGGTTCTTCTGCTGGAGTGACATACCCTCTGCTAACCTTCCCGGGGTTAGCCACCACTTCAATTCCTCCTTTATCTTGAAAGGAATTGGAAACAGGAAGGAATCTGGTTGCAATCTTCTTGGCCAGACTTCGTTCAGGAAGAACTGTAAGGGCCTCATGTGAAGTCTTCCAAGAGAAATGAACCGCTCTAGTGAAGAGAGTGTCCCCAGTAAGCTCATCCACTCTCTCGCCGAGCATTGGTCTTTCTCTAGGAATTCTTGCACCTTCCGAAGGCCCAAGGTCTGCTTTTCGGAGGACGGAAAAGCCCGAAAAGTCACTGAGGATATCAGAAACCCCAAATAAACTAGCTCCTGTGTGGAGATCAGTTGTGACTTTTTCAGGTTCACCATCAGACCCAACTGCCTTGTTAATTCCAATGTAAGCTCCGTGTCCTCCAGACATTGTTGCCTTGATTGGGCTCTTATGAGCCAGTCGTCCAAGTAGAGGGAGACTCTGACACCTAACAGATGAAGCCACTTCGCCATGTTCGCCATCATCCTTGTAAACACCTGAGGGGCCGTGCAAAGCCCGAAGCAAAGGGCTCTGAATTGATATATCTTGTCCTGGATCACGAATCTTAAATATTTTCTGGACCTTGGATGAATCGGAATATGAAAATACGCATCCTGAAGGTCCAGCGTCACCATCCAGTCGCCTGGACGTACCGCTGCCAGTACTGAATCGTTCGTCGTCTTCATAAACTTGGTCTTTTCTACCAACAAGTTTAGATGACTTACGTCCAATACTGGCCTCCAACCTCCTGAAAACTTCGGTACCAGGAAAAGTCGGTTGTAAAATCCTAGGGGATCATGATCCAAAACAGGTTCTATGGCTCCTTTCTCTAACATGCTGACAACTTGATGCCAAAGAGCCTCTCTCTTCTCTAAATCGATGTAATGAGCCCCTAGGGCTCTCGGGGATGTAGCGAGAGGTGGTTTCTTTAGGAAGGGGATCTTGTAACCTTCCTTCGCTACACTTACGGACCAAGGATCCTCTCCCCTGCTTTGCCAGACTTCCCAAAAGTCTAAAAGTCTGGCCCCAACACACGTCTGGAGGACTTCCAACTCATTGCTTGGTTGAGGTCTTCGAACCTCTCTTGGCAGGAACTCTTTTACCTCTAAAGGCTGGTCGGGAAAAGGTCTTACCCCAAAAGGGCTGCTGGGTTGTCTTTGATTCCTTCGGTGTCTTCTTTACCACCTTTGTCGGCAAATACTTCCTCACTGAAGAAGTCAGAAGGTCCTGGGTAGCCTTCTGAGTAAGGGAAAGCGCGATATCCTTAATAATTTCCGATGGGAAAAGTTGTCCTGAAAGTGGGGAGAACATCAACTCCGACTTTTGCGCGTTCGAGACTCCCTTAGCAGCGAACGAGCACAACAGAGACCTTTTCTTCAGCACACCTGCCGTAAAAAGTGAAGAAAGTTCATTAGCTCCATCCCTCAAGGCTTTGTCCATACAGGACATAATGCTTCTGGGTAAATCCAAATCCGCAGGTTCCTCCATCTCCAGAGAATGAGCCAAAGCCCCCAACGACCAATCGAGGAAATTAAAGACTTCAAAAGTTCGATAAATGCCCTTCAGCAAATGATCGAACTCTGATGAAGTCCACCACACCTTGGCTGCGTGTAGGGCATGCCTACGGGAGCTATCCACGATATTAGAAAAGTCCCCCTTGGAGGAGGCAGGAACTCCCAGGCCAAGACTTTCCCCCGTACCGTACCACACACCAGACTTTGAAGCCAACTTGGCTGGAGGGAAAGCGAATGAAGTCTTCCCCGCTTCTCTCTTTTCCTTTAACCATTCATTGATGCGTTGAAGGGCTTTCTTAGCTGTGATCGACAGCGTCATTTTCAAGAAAGAAGATTTCTTGGGCGCTTTAGTCTTCGAGAATTGAGACAGAGGAGATAACGGAGCTGACGGTTGAAAGTCTCCTTCAAACAACGAAAGGAGGCACTCAGTTAACCTCTTATAATCAGAGGAAGGAGCTTCCACATTCTTGTCCTCTTCCGAAAAATCAACTAAGTCTTCCTCCTGTGAAGAAATATCCTGGAATTCCAGATCTTGATGCAAATCAGTAGAGGGATCCTTTTCCAAAGCTTGCCTGGACAGCGAATGAGAAACTGTCTCCTTACAAAACCCTTCCCTGTCTTGTCGGGATGAAGACGGTTCAGCGTGCTGCCGCCTGCGTCCTGCGTCCACTGCAATAGCTGCGTCCCCCATGCGTCCATCACTCTTCCTCTTGCGTCCTGCGGCGTCGGAGAAACGTCCCTCCTATAGGACACACTGCGTCCTGGATTACGAGATAATGCCGCCTGAGAAAGAGGAGGCAACGGCTTATCCTGCGTCCTCTTGGAGGACTTAACTGGAAGAGAAGCGTCCTTACGTCTAGCCGAAGGTTGTTCGGACCTTTCCCAGGATTTAACAAGGACAGCTAATTTCTCCTGCATTTCTCGCAAAACTTCCTTAGTCTCCGCTTCCTGACGAGACTCATGAGGAGGAGGAGAACGAGGACGCACTGGGCTGATACGAAGAGGTGAGCGATTCCGACGTCTACGAAGTGGAGGTTCTCTATTAGGAGAATAACCGACCATCGCACGGTTAGCAACATCTAAAGGATGAGAAACCCTCTTCCTTTTGATAGGGATTGAGTCCTCATCTTCCGACGAAAAAATCTCAGGGCTACTCCACCCCTCTTGCGCATAGACCCTTTCATCCTGGGACGAGGTCAGCATGTACGATCTCTTGAGAGGACGCGATTCTTCCAAAAAGCGTCTATTCCTTCCTGAAGCAGAACTATCTGAAGAATAAAAGCACTTCCCAGTAACGCCTTTTCTCTGGCGTACTGCTGCAGCCTGGGACGAAACAACAGGACTGCCTGAAGGGACGACTGATCGTGCTAAAACCCCTCTCGCCTCCCTTCGACTGTCGACATGCCTTCTCCCTTGGGTCTGGGAGCTTGACAGAGGTCTAGGAGCACGAGAGGGACGATCAGGCTCCCCCTCCACAACACTGTCACCAACATTAAGCACTTCCACTTTATCCGTTAAACGCTTGATCTGATCACCCATAGCAGCAAGGGCAGCGAACACTTTCACAATCTGCGGATCAGTCGTGTCCTCAGATACAGCAACGGGCGCAGGAGAAACCTGAGGGGAAGGTGCTACTAACTCTACATGAGAATGAGCTGGAGAAGAAACAGAATCATTCAAAGGTTTACCAGAAGATCCAGATCTCTCACTTCTAGACACTGATCTTCTCACCCGATCTTTTTCCAATCTTTCCACATACTTAATAAGAGCCTTCCACTCTTTCTCATTCAGACTCTCACATTCATTGCACCTGTTCTCCCACGTACACACAAACTCTCGACACTTCTTACATACAGTATGGGGATCTACCAATAATTTCGGCAGTCTCACTTTACACCCTTCTTTCACACAAACTCTAAACATGCTACCTGAATCAGACATACTGACGAAAAAACAATTGCGATTGCCAAGCTAACTTTCCAAATACGATACCAATATCCAAACATCGAAAAGTCAGTCGAGCAGGAAATTCTATCAGAGAACCTTCAACGATGTTGCCGGTTCAGCTGGCAGAGAAAATCTGATGAAAATGGGAATGGTTCCGAGCACCAGCGCCACGGGAACGGGGTGGCGATCACCTGAACTACCAGTGTACCAGCGGTTGCCGCGAGTTTTGAAATTCTGCCAGTGCGACAAGAGGATAAGCTTTATATATAAATGCCAGGTAAGTGTCATGCATAAAAACTAAACTTCTCAGGCTTAAGACCGATTTTACTGAGGAGGGAGGAATTTACATAAAAGCTGGACTCTAGTTTTAAAAGCACTATATTTACATGAATTTACAGAGGTCCAGGAACACAAGGGGTGTGGGACCGCTTTTCAATCCACCCTAACACGTGGCAGGAGCAGTTCAGCCACGGCGTTTAGAAAATTGCACAACGGACCAAGATTGCAAGCTTCAAGGATTTCCAATTCCTACCACAGCCAGGCACAGCGTTTGTCTGCAAATAGAGGACAGAGGCACAGGGCAGGGGGCACACAAGGGTGAACGTTACTTAATACTTTCTTTCAAACTAAAGGCCACTCATGGGGGAATGAAATGACTGGGAAATCACTAGGGGGACGTTACTATTAACACAGGGAAGTAATTACAGAATTGAACCCAAATGGCAAGGGGGGAATGATAAACTGCACAAGTCGCCTTGGAAAAAGGAAATGAAATGCAGACAGAGGTAAAAACAATTACCTGGTTGAAATGAGCTTCAATACAGTACCTTATGGTAAGGAGCAAGGTTCTGACCTGTCCTTGGTCTGGTGCTCTTCTGAGTGGGCTGCTGCTTTCCAGCCCTTTTGAAGTGATCGCTCTGCAGGGGGTAATTCCAAGCACCAATGGGAGAAGAGAGAGCTTTTTCAAGAGAAAAAGGGAGAATGGAGAGAATGGGTTCTTTCCAAGTGGAAGGGGCAACTTGTATATAACATAGATGCATTAAACTTGGGTAAAAGACTTTATTTTTCCTTGGTTCTAGCTTAAAATCTTGAACAATATATATATATATATATATATATCTATATATATACCACCTGGGTTTACCAGGGAATATGTATAATCAGGGAATCCACAAAATCCCTAAGAAATATATGAAATGACTAATTCACTTAGGAACATTCGAACCCCGAGGGCTAGTACTAAACACAGTGAAACAGTGATTGATTCATCTACAGTGTTTCGCCGTGTTTAGCACTAGCCCCTGGGGTGTCAGATGTATTTTGCCGTGATTAGTACTAGCCCCAGGGGCTAGTGGTAAACACAGCAAAACACATTTAACACTCCAGAGACTAGTAAACAAACACAGCAAAAACTGTGTAGATGAATCACCGTTTCACCGTGTTTAGTAAAGCTCTCTGGGATCAAATGTTCGTAAGCAAATTAGTTATTCACATATGCCCTAGGAATTTCGCTGTGGAAATCCCAGGATTTTCACATATTCACTGTTACACACACACACATATATATATATATATATATATATATATATATATATATATATATATATATATATATATATATATATATATATATATATATATAATATAAAATCAACATTTTATTATAAGTAAATCAGAAAAATTAACATCAAGAGAATATGTAGTTTTCATATGCTGGCAATTTACCAGCAAACAATATAATATTTTACAGAAACACTTGGAACTCTGCACTAACCTGTTAGCCTGTCTTCACCAATGACTGAGGCCAATGTTTTCTGTGTAAACGCCATATCAAACTTACCTGCAAGAGATAAACACATTTGAATTCATGTACTAAAATATTTTCATAATTCTCTGAAATAATTAATTATTTCTTTGATAATATTTTACTTTCAATTCATGTAAAAAATAAAAATTCACCTAAAGGCCAGTTTCAGTAGATTGATAGGGCATAAGATGGACATTATTTACTTTTTACAAAGAGCCCCTCAATCCTAACCATAATATCTAGATGAACAGAGAGAGAAGTAATTTCCCTCACATGAAAAAATGCAGTACCTTGTTCTTACAATGTCCCATCTTGAGAGGTGAAGCTTTGCGTTCTGGCAACTGACTACATGAGCAAGTAATTGAGGCAAACAGCTGCCAGAACTTGAAGTTGTGGAACTTGCAGTTAATACTGTCTCAAATATGATCTCTCATGTTTTGCCACTCATCGCCATTACCAAAAGGGCTCATTAATGTTCCTTCGCTTTGTAAAGGAAGATTTTATTGCAAGTCCCCAACAGAAAAAAAAAAACAATATGCTGACTCTAAGTAATGATAACTGAACACTGATGACCTGATAAATGAAGAGAGAAACACCCTGTAATTCGGGATAACGCAGATGAGGAGGAATATGGTAAAAAGTATGACGATTCTCTTTAGTCTTACTGTCAGCATATAAATTAGTATTACAGTTGCATTCTTTTTCTTGCACTAAATTCTCTTCTGTATGGAACAGGACAAAAGGATATTCCTCACTCGATGACATCTTTCTAAATTAAAAGGAATTCATTGAGTTGGTGGCCACAAAGTTGCTTGTATATTCAAGCAACTGCCACAAATAATTGATTGCCATTAGTTACCTTGTATGAAGGAACCCCAAGTTTTCCGGTGGAAAGGAATATGAAACAAAATCACTGGAAAGTAAATTGCATTTGTTCAAGAAAAAATATTCACCTAAAACTAAATAAACTGTTTCATTCCAGAGGAAAATGGCAATACTAATGATCGCAATCAGAACAAATCTCCATTATGAAGGGCAAAGTACTCAAAACCGGAAACTTGGCAACTCGAATTGACTTGATGTACACCAACACTGCGGAAGACTACAAAAGCAACCAGAGGCTTGTTTTGAGTATGCAGCCCCAGATGGCCGACAGCCGAATGGTCAATTATTATTTAATAAAAAATAAATATATGTAAATGTGTAAAAGTCACACGTCTAATACAAAAATCAGAAATGTAGATTTAGACAGGTAATTATGTGTGTTTACTGCAAGACCAATACATTTTACCTGTCAGTTCATTGAATCTGACATAAAACTTACATGTAGACGGCACTTTGTGAACGGAGTCAGTACTCTTACCAGAACTGAAGAATGATGGCATTAACTGAAGTTCCTCCGACCAATTGACATGTTATTACATGTGTGGACGGGTAAGATGATATTTTTATGATACAATAAAGTTTTATACATACTTACCTGGCAGATATATTCATAGCTATAGACTCCGTCTTCCCGACAGAAATTTGAATTTCGCGGCACGCTCTACAGGTAGGTCAGGTGATCTACCTGCCTGCCGCTGGGTGGCAGGAATAGGAACCATTCCCGTTTTCTATCAGATTTTCTCTTCCACTTGTCTCCTGAGGGGAGGTTGGGTGGGCGATTATTTGTATATATCTGCCAGGTAAGTATGTATAAAACTTTATTGTATCATAACAATATCATTTTTATACATTCAACTTACCTGTCAGATATATACATAGCTGATTCACACCATTGGAGGAGGGTAAGAGACAGCTAATTACTGAATAGACCGGTAAACAACAAACGTTGTAGGTAATAAATAAATAAAACCTTGGTTCCTACTTGTTTAGGCGGAAGATTCCATGGCTAATGCCTAGGAATCTGCTTCGCCTCAAGAGCCTCAGCAAGGATGTGACCTATGGCTAAGAGTTTTTGTTGGTCTGTCGATGGGGTCTTATCCACTTACATGACAATACACCTATGCCTAGTGGCATAATTAAGGAGCACAACACCGATCCCGATCACCTGATCCTAACACGAGGGTTAGTGTTTAATTTGAAAAGTGTTATCCCCAAACTCCTTTCAAACACCCCAAAGAAAAATACTATGTTAAATAAAATTAACTCCTTAGTTAAGCATCAGTGTCAGCTCCCTATCGCAGCAACGTATCCGTAGACACGTATAATCCAAGAGAGAAGTAACTCTCGTAGGTTAAAATGACATCCTTCGTGTAATGGAAGGTCAACACAGAGCTGCATCTCCCGTAAGCGACAGCTCATATGTCCTTTATGACATATTGTTATAGAACAAACAAGAATTCATAAAAGCCCGCACTTCATGCGCTTTTAATTCTCAGCTGTTTGAAGGAATCATCAAGTCACTCTAGAAGTGCTTTAGAGATCACACTTGTTTCAAAGAAGACCAGGTCTTTCATTGAAATGGATCTCTTCTGGATGAAGCCTGGAGCCTGGCTGGCGCTTCGCGGCTGGCAGACGCCTGGCGCCTGATTCAAGGCTGGCTCTTTTTGGCGCCTGACACCTGGCTGGCTCCTCCCCACTTGCTGGAGCTTCGAGCATGGTAGAGTCTCGAAGCTGTCTGGCAATATCCACATAGGACACTCTTATCTGCCCAATTTGTTCGCCTCTAGCGCATCTGCGCCAGGTTGGAGGCCCGCTCTTTCCCCGCATCAGATAATGACAGTGTTCATTGAAACTGTCTGCCTCCGGCGTATTTTCGCCTGTTTTGGCATTAGTCGCCTGGTTGGCGTTACATTGTCTGAATGTCCTGAACAACCACATATTTATCAGGAGAATGGAGAAGGGTGGAAGAAATTCTTCCCCTTTTTAGCTTTTGGCCTCTGGCCAGGGGAGGTGATTTTAATCAGTTACATCCAGTAGACGATAGGATATCTAACAGTACGAGAGAGAAGAGTCTTCCTCCTAGGAGGAACCTTCGTGAGTACTTCCGTTGCTATCGAGATCTCTTCTTACCTATTGATGAGGTTTCTCGTTGCAGAATCTTCCCTATCCTTACCCGAAGGAAGGGAAGGAGTCTGGAAGTCGAAGGAGACTCAGAGCTGAAATTGGGCTGACCCTAGATTTCTTAGCTCTTATTGTATCCCTCTGAATACCTTCTGAGAAGTATTTCGAGCCCTCATCGCATCCCAAAGACTCTGTAGGCAAACGTTTAAACCATTTCTTCATCTGTAGATGAAAACGTAAGTCCCCTGCCTGGACAACGAAACTTCTATCTGAAAGCGTTGAGTCAGGAATAAAGGGTTTTAGTTCTTTTGCCAGACATACTATGCTGGCCAGAACCTATTGCCGAGTCTCTATTGAAACTGATGCGAGATTCCAATGCACAAAAAATTCACTTGTCTTCTTGGTAGTTTAGGACCAAGAGAAACACAGAATTCCCTCATAAAATTTCACAAAGATGTTTGATGAGGAGCCGTTCCATGTTGTCGGAACACGGAATCTGAGGCCACAAAAAATATCTCATTCAAAGTATATGATATCGTACTCTTGTCATATTGAGGTATCGTATGAGATCCCGAAGATATAAATCCTCTGCTATCTCTATTCCCTTTGTAGAGACAGAGTATAGCCTTTTACTGCGTTCTTTGATAGCAGATAAATACCAAGGTGATTCTTCCCTCTGAAAGGGAAGAAAAACCGTTATGTGGTTCACAGAGGTATTGGAAGAGGACAGTTTCCTCATTCCATCTGGCACGATCTGCAGCAATTCTATGACTTGGCCATGATACTTGCCATTTACCTTGAAAAATCCTCCCATTCCTGTCCACATGTGGTCAGTCTGCACACAGACAGATTCAGAGTGGAGAGGTTGGTAAGGTCCATTTATAACAGATGCCTTGGAAAAACTTCCCGAAGCATGCTTTGGGAAGAACGTGACCTCTGTGAATCCAACCTCTCTAAGGCCAAAATGAGGTATAAAGTATCATCCTCTCTTCCTTTGACACCCCTTTATCTTAATATATTTGTTAAGAATCTTATATGAAGGGGAACAAAGACTAAAGTTTATTCCCCTTTTAACTATTCTCTCTTAGTTCGAGAATAAGGAAGCAGTTTAGAGGAAGCCTGTTCGTCTTCCACCTTGCAAAGAGATCTATGAGGAAAACTTCTCGCAAGTTTTCAAAACTCTATACAATTATTTTAGACAAACGTTAATATTTATCGTCGGTCTAGAAGGATCTCACGGACATGCAACATCTTGCAGCGAACCCCTTAAGGATCGTTACGTTCGTGTCCTTATTCCACATAGTTTCTCTTTGATAACGTGAACAGGGGCGAAAAAAGAGATTCTCGATGCTCCTTGAGATATGAGAGCTGTGGAATTGGCTAAAATGATTAAAATAAATAATTCATCCTTCCTTGGGATCGACCCCTTTTTCTATTAGACGGGGAACGAAATCAGGAACGAATCTTGCCGTTACCGAGCCTGCTGTCAAAGAGGCTATTGGACTCTTAGGTTAATGACTCGCTAAATCGAGAAATTATCTTGGCTGGCGCTTCTGGCCCTGCGCCAGGCTGGCACCTCTGGTGCTTCAGGCTGGCTCTTCTGGCGCTTTTAATGCACTGAGCCAGGTCGGCACTTCTGGCGCCTTTGCGCCAGGCTGGCGCTTCTAACGCTTCTGGCGCCTTGCCCCAGGCTGGCGCTTCTGTTCTGGTATTCCACCTTGTGAGGTGGCGCCAGGCGCCCGTCCTGGCGCCTGGCTGGAACCAGTTACCAAAATTTCTTGTAACTCTTTTCAGATTATGTGCCAGAACCTCTATGGTTCTATTATGGAACCGGGCACCATGTCATATGTTAATTCCGTTTCTTGGAAGGAAAAAAACTTTGTAGACGTAATATAGTCCATTCAGGGAAACAACTTCTGACACGAAGAGAATGCTTCCCATCCGACTCGTCCATCTTCTCCTGAGTAAGCTCCGTTCACCAATAAAGATATGCTTTCTTCAAGCGCTTCTCGAAGGCATGAGAGCATTATATAACTCGTACTCTACCGCAATAGAATCCTCTATAATTCTGTTACATTGTGGTAAACAGCATTAATTTAGGAAAACTTTGTAAGGATACTAGGAATTCAGTTGTCAATCATAGACTTAATTTCGGTATGTGTATATGACTTGCCATACCGTAGTCCTAAAGTGAATTCTCTACTATATTCTTTCCTCGCCAAGGCAAAGAGAGAATGGAAAATTTCTATCTTCGTTCTTTTCGTCAATAAAACAAATTATTGTTAAACGAATGCTAACCTATAAATAAGCAAGGATCGAAGAGAATCGCTCAAGTTTCCTATTCCTTGGACATAAGGCCGTAATCTACGCCTCAAATACTTGAAAGAGCCTCTAACCCAATAATGAGAGCTCCTATGAGTCTTGTCCAGTACCAAACCATTACAAAATCTCCCTTGTTGTATCTTTATAAAGGAGTAGGATGATTTGAAATCCTATCATTAGCAATGAACGAGGAGAAAGAGGGGTTGCATGGCTCCAGCGACTCGCCGAATTGTGCAAAAAAGGGCTGCCAAGGTCTTGTAATCTGAAAGACCTGCACCCTAATTGACTTACGAGTCCAAAATATCTTTCATCTCTTGTCTCATAATGTTGAGAGAAGAGAGAGTCACCTGAGGAGAGCACCTTTCTTCACAAGGTGAAAGGCTTTTAAGCAGTACCAGGTCCATCCTGACAAGGACTATGTTCGCCTGTGCGATATCTTGAATACTTGTCAGGAGAAGGTTGATCTGGCAAAGAATCTCTCTCCAAAACAAATCCTCCTGCCAGAGATGAAGTTGCTTATGCGACCACTAGATTCCCTGACATAAGAAGTTTGTTCTTGCTAGAAACTTCCCACAATCTCTGTCCATCCTGACACAGGCAACGGCCGCCTGTGCGACAGCTTGTGTCCCTGTCAGGAAACAACTGATCTTGTGACAAATCTCAAAGAGGAGACTCTTGGTGAATTCTATCTCCAAACACGAAGAAGCTGGAGATCCTGGAGCCTGGCGCCTGGTTGGCGCCTGTCTGGAGCCTGGCTGGCTCCTGGTTGGCGCCTGGCTGGTGCCTGGAGCCAGTCTGGCACCTGGTTAGAGCCTGGCTGGAGCCTTTTTATGGCTCGTTTCTCGCAGCCGGGGTCAGAGAATCTCCATATAAAATAAGAAGAGGTGCTGTAAGAATCTTACAATTCGACAGTCCTTCCATTGTTGGAGCCTCGTCTTCTGAAATTTCCTCTAATTCGAGTAGATCAGAAAGAGATTGATCCTTTTTATCAGATAATTCTTCCGTAGCCCTCCCTTTCTTCTGAATGAGAAGGACTTCTAATCTGTGAGGGACTGAGTGACTTTGCCGCTCTATGTAGGAAAGCATGAGATGTTCTAGTTTCTCAAGGCTTACGGCTCCTGGTGCCTGCCCCAAGCTTGGTAGGCGCTTGGAGCCTGAAAGTTGTATATGTATGCTTTATCACATCACCATGATTCATATAAATCATTCGAGCAACAAATATCCTTTCATATCTAATTTGTTCTCTTCGGAATAGATATACTTTCATATATATGTACCGATGGGGAATTTTTTAGTTGATAATAATAATTTCATACCCCCATGGGATCGAACCACCGTCCAGTTGGACGGGGAACGAAATCAGGATCGGACAGTGACGTTACCGAAACGGCTATCGAATGATATCTTATTTTGGCAGGCTCCTTGCGCCTGTTTGAATCTCTGATCTTAGAAGGCACCTAGCGCCTGATTGGCGCCTGGACGAAGTTGTCCGTGTTAATCCAATTCTCATTCTGTTTAAGTCCACCGGAAGGGACTATTGATTGTAAGGAAAACTTCCTTTCCAGTTACTCATACCCATGACGAGATTTATCTTGCATATTACGAGAATCTTCGTCGAACTTCTTCTCTCTAGAGGGTAAGTAGGTATAATAATAAGGGAGAAACACTGTTTTAGGATGCCTTTCCAATGGCTATCCTTGGCAGTCTGGGACACACTACAGAACCTGCCGAGGGGACGCCTGACCGGTGGGGATTCTCTGAAACCTCCTTACGGTTTTCGACATTCCTTCTCCTCTGGGCTTGGGAGCTTGAAAGAGGTCTAGGCCTGGGAGCGAGACAGAGCCGATCAGACGCACCCTCCACTGCAATGGGGAACACTAGTAATCACTTCTTACCTTTTAATAACTCGCATTTTGAGCTATATCCCTTGTCTTCAAATTGCAATTATGAATTTGAAGTTTCTGTGAAGTAAGAAGGTGATAAGGATGCAACACTACTAGTACTGTTAATATTCTAACTGCTCGTTAGTACGAGCATCCAAAAAAAAATACTTCTAAAGAAGCGTATCTAGTTACATGCTTTACCGACTCCCTAAAGTAGGAAGTCAGTTTTATTTCCTCAATCAATTCTAACATTTATTACATGTATTAATGAATAAATATTAATATTTCCCTTTCTTGCAAACTACGTGAGTGTCTACCGACAATTTCGGTAGTTACACGTTATATATTCTTCGAAATTTTTCGAAGCCAAAATCATTAAAAAGTTAATAAAAGCGTATGCCGAGCCAAAGACCCAGTACTTCCCTGCAAAAGACAGCCCAGAAGATCGATGGCGATGAAACACGAAAATCAAGTCAGGAGGTACCGCAAACGTATGTTTACAATACGGCCGACAGAGAAAATCTGATAGAAAACGGGAATGGTTCCTATTCCTGCCACCCAGAGGCAGGCAGGTAGATCACCTGACCTACCTGTAGAGCGTGCTGCGAAATTCGAATTTCTGTCGGGAAGACGGAGTCTATAACTATGTATATATCTGACAGGTAAGTTGAATGTATAAAACAAAGATTTTATGACAGTTCGTTACGGATTTCGCCTGAGAAGGAGCTCTGCCGCTCCGACCAGAATATGAATAAACTATGTTTTTGCATAAACCTAATTCATTGCATTGTTAAACCCTGTGGTGTTAATTGTAGATTGTTGCGAGTCCACATCATAATAAAAAATTTGAAAAATATTTCCATGTTATACTGCCAATCAGGTATAGGCCTGGGCCAGTGTCCTTCCTTTTTATGAAAGGTGTTACTAGATAAAGTATGTGTTACTAGTGAAAGTAGGCTTCACGGTCCATTCCAAAAATAACTGAACCAACGCCCAATTCTAATTTAACCTTGTTCATTAACATTTTATGAAAATAGACATTTGTCTTCAGTAGGCAATATTTGAACAAAGCTCCGTTGCGCCTATTTGCTTCTTTCCTATCTTTTCAAAGTTAATTGCCGCAGCAGCTTGTCTATTGTAGCTCCACCTTCTCATGAGCCAATGGAGTTTCCATAATATATGTACTGTTACTATGAGGAATCATTGGTCGAACAGTCATGGGTGAAGTGATAGGTAAACCCGGTCGTGAACACAAATACCACTGAGACAGAAGGCCTGTTCGATGTGACGTCATGACATGATGATGTCGACCGTGGTGGTCTGACTCTCCGAGGCTCGCAAGTGACTTGACTCACTCAACTCTCGAGCTTCCTTCCCTTACATCACTTGGACATGACGTTTTTTCGTGGTTCCATTGTTTGATTTATGAACTGGAACATAAAACTTATATGGCATCATGAGGTAGTGAGCCATGGATACATCTTGTGTCCTTTATTGTTGTGTTTGCTGCAACAGGTACTACCTATTTGACTTTTCTCTCTGGATGACTTTCAACTGCAATATAAATACAGTATGCATTTTAGGTAGGAGTTGTGAGCAACAAGGTCAGGTGCAATATAAAGAAAGACTGGTTTAGCCTACATTGAATTTTTGTAGTAGGAATTCATGTCAACCAATGCTTAACAGAGTCGAATACATATAGGCTAGCCTAAGTCAAAGAACTCCCAGTGTAGCCTATACCAAACAATACCCAGTGTAGCCCGAGTCCAACAACACCCCGTGCAGCCTATGTCCAACTACACCCAGTGTAGCCTGTGTCCAACAACTCCCAGAATAGCCCATGTCAACAACTCCCAGTTCAGGACTTATAAAGCTTTGGAAAAAAAATTTAAATGTCATAATAGGCAAGACTAATAATGGTAGCAGTAGTCAGGTAAGGCAAGCAGCATATAAAAAGCTACCAACAAGCAAAGCATGTTGTAGCCTATATGTGGTGAAGAGCATTATTGCAATGATTGGGACAAGGGCCCTGTGTCAGGTAAGATCGTTGCAAACATGATACCTAACTGTGTGATAGAACCTTCAGACAAGGTACTCACGAGTTACATTAGCACAGACTTAGAAGTTATAGGTTCATCATAACTCAAGTACAGTATAATGGTGGGGAAATAGGCAAGTTTCCATTGAATTGACAATAGTCAAAGGTAAGGGACAAACCTTTAGGGGCTAGATGGGTTAAGGTGAATAAAAGTAGATGGCATAGTATTCTAAGGGTTACAGGTTCAAAACAGGAGCCTACATTAGAGATTTCAATAACCTAACCTAACCTATCCTCATTGCATTACTAGGTTTCAGTGCTCATATATACATGTAAAAATATTAGAAGACCATCTTTCTTCTTCCACAGATAAAACTTGAGTACAGATTAAAGAAATACCATAATGTATGCCACAATGCCCTACCTACAGATAAGCCTAACTGTACAGTACATGCATTTTTCATGTCACTGAAGTACATCACTTAGGAGATTTCAAGATTCCTACAGAGATTCATGAAACGAATATCATTAAGCAGATATTCAATAACTTCAGAGAGCTAATACTCCTGAATGTATTTCTAAAACTGCAATAGCATTGTTGTTATAAAACTAGTTATTTCATTTTTACCAAAAAGTTTAGATGGGCAGTCATTCAAACACTTGCCTGTGCTGAAGTTCATATTTAAACAGCTGTAGTTAACCCTCTTACGCCGACTGGACGTATTTTACGTCGACATTTTTTGTCTCACGTGTGCCGACTGGACATATTTTACGTCGACTTACAAAAGTTTTTTTAAAATTCGCGGAAAAATACTTATAGGCCTACCAGCCTAAAACTTTTGAATCACGCGCCTTGGGGGATGCTGGGAGTTCACGGATCAAGGTGCTGTTTTGTTTACAATCGTTACGCAGGCGCGCAAGTGCGAATTTCTTTCTTGCCGCACTAAAAAGTATCTGTGACACATCTCTGAAATTATTTTGTCACTTTGACATAATTTTTGTACCATTGTAAATTAGCCGTTACATGAAGTATTATATATGAAAATGTGAGCATTTTTATGTAGAATACAACAATAAAATACTCATGATTGTAGCTTTTATCAGTTTTGAGATATTTTCATATAAATAACGATAATTGCCAAAATTTCAACCTTCGGTCAACTTTGACTCTACCGAAATGGTCGAAAAACGCAATTGTAAGCTAAAACGCTTATATTCTAGTAATGTTCAATCATTTACCTTAATTTTGCAACTAATTGGAAGTCTCTAGCACAATATTTCGATTTATGGTGAATTTATGAAAAAAATAACATTTTCTTTACGTCCGCGCGGTAACTCTTCCGAAAAAATCATACATGCGATTGTGGTAATGTTTGCACCATTTTAAATTAGCCGTTACATAAAGTTTTATATATGAAAATGTGCGCAATTTCATGTAGAATACAACAAAAAATAATTGAAGGTTGTAGCTTTTCTCATTTTTGAAATATTTGCATATAAATCACGATAAATAGAAAAAAAACCACGTTCGGTCAATTTTGACTCTACCGAAATGGTCGAAAAACGCAATTGTAAGCAAAAACTCTTGCAGTCTAGTAATATTCAGTCATTTATCTTCATCTTGAAACAAATTCGAAGTCTCTAGCAAAATATTTAGATTTATGGTGAATTTTTAAAAAAATCTTTCCTTCCCTCCGCGCGCGGATTCTCTGCCACAAATCTCCAAAATACATATGTCCCATTCTCGGAATATTTGCTCCGTTTCATATTAGGCATTTCATAGAGTTTTATATATGAAAATGTGCGCAATTTCATGTAGAATAAAACGAAAAATATTTGAAGGTTGTAGCTTTCCTAATTTCTGAAATAATTGCATATAAAAAATATATATATAAAAAAATTCGACATTCGGTCAACTTTAACTCGTCAGATATGGTCAAAAACTGCAATTGTAAGCTAATACTCTTACAGTATAGTAATATTCAATCATTTGTTTTCAATTCTGAAAGAAATTGGAAGTCTCTAGGACAATATTTATATTTATGGTGAATTTTTAAAAAAAATATTTATTTACGTCCGAGCGTTACGAATTCATGCATTATTTTGTGATAATATTTTCTCTGTGTTGCTTTTATCGTTTTACAATGTGTTATATACCCAAATGATTGCAATTTAGTGTACATTACAACGAAAAAAAAGTAACTTGATACCTTTAACCGTTTTGCGCACAGGGCGATTTGAATACAATTATATATGAAATTTCGTTTTTGCGCTATCATATATCGCATTATTTATATATGATAATGATAATTTTTTTCATTTCTGATGGTTGCATACTAAACTTCAGGCAATGACAAAAAAAGGAGCCAAAAATGAACTCTTAATCTTGAAAACTAAGCGCGCTGTGAGTTTTTGAACAAAATATTTTTTCCGCTTCCGCGCTCACTCCGAAACCCTTCCGGCACACGGGAGACAATTTTTTATTTACCGCTCCAGCGTAAGAGGGTTAATGACAGAATATGGCAATTTGTCGAAAATTGCATTTTTCCTAACTATACAAACCTGAGGTCCTTTACACATAGTCCCACCTCATGCCACCGCTCACTCTGCATTTTCCTGGGCCTAAAGCAAAAGTGATTCCTCGCCTCCCAGTCGCGCAGCTCGCGCACTGGCGGACAAGCAGCTAACTACGTTACCCCTTGTTCGAAGCTTACGACCGTTCCAGCTGCTGCTTAAGCAATCTTCCTAGTGTAAAGAACCTCAGGTTTGTATAGTTAGGAAAAATGCAATTTTCGACAAATTGCCATTTGTTCCGACACGTTATACAAACCATCAGTCCTTTACACTAGGAAGACTCACTGATTGGTGGGAGGACCTGAGTCTTAAAGAACAGACTGGTGTTCGTCCAACCTTGGATGTCCTCCCTGGTCGTCAGAGCAGAGGGAGGGATCCTAGCCTCTGCCCAATTGATCGGGGTGTGTACCGCAGGATCAATGGTCAGACCTCTGGACCCAAGTACTAAGAGAGAGGCAAGCGTATCTCTTGGCACTAGCAAGCAAGAACTTTGTTCCTGTTGCAAGAGGCAACATAAAGTTATGGATTTGTCTCTTGTTGGCATCCACTCCCCCCCCCCCCCCTTGTAGGAGGAGGTGGAGGATATTTACACCTATTCCTAACGAAAGGAATAGACTGGAGCTCTGTCGGGTAGCTTACCTGCATCTTTTCCTCTTCCAGCATGGTGATGACCGAGACCCTCTGCCCACAGGTAGAGGGAGAGAAAGATGGGGAAAGAGAAGCCAGTCACACTCTCATTCACCACATTCATTCTTCCAATCACACCAAGGAATCGATGCTGTTCTGCCTGCTAGGGTGCTGGGTAAGCTTACACAACGTGTTGAGCAGCCACCACAGGTCCCAAGGAAAAGGTATCCAAGGACTTGTGGGCAATATCCCGAAGGTAGAAGGAGGTAAAGGTGGTCTGGTTGGACCAGACCCCAGCCTTCAGGCGCTGCGCCACGGAGAAGTTCTTGCGGAACGCCATTGACGTGGCAATGCCTCTGACTTCGTGGGCTCTCGGACGAAAGGGACGGGTGTCGTCACTACCATCAGTCTCGTACGCCCTCCTGATCACCTCACACAGCCAGAAAGAAAGCGTGTTCTTATTACTTCTTTCTTGGTAACCCCGGTGCTAACGGAGAGTCGTCGACACTCAGGCCTGAGGTGTCGAGTTCTCTTCAGATAGCGCCGTAGCACCCTCACAGGACAAAGCAGCATCTCATCTGTATCGTTGTCGGTGAAATCTATTAAGGAAGGGATTGTGAAAGACTCGAACCTGTCGTCAGGGAACGACGGATTCTGAGTCTTAGCCACGAAGTTCGGGACGAAATCGAGCGTCGCAGATCCCCATCCTCTGGAATGCTTAACATCATACGAAAGACCATGAAGTTCTCCTACTCTCTTCGCCGATGCCAGGGCCAGCAAGAAGAGGGTCTTGAGGGTCAGATCCCTGTCTGACGACTCTCGGAGTGGCTCGAATGGTCTTCGAGTCAAACTCCTAAGGACGAGAGTCATGTCCCACGCAGGGGGCCTGAGTTCCCTGGGTGGGCAAGACCTTTCAAAGCTCCTCATAAGCAAGGAGATCTCGACCGAATCCGAGATGTCCAACCCCCTCAGTTTCAGGACCAGAGCCAGGGCGGATCTGTATCCTTTGACTGTGGGGACTGAGAGGAGCTTCTCTCGGCGAAGAAAGACCAGGAAATCCGCTATCTGCTGAATAGTGGCTCTGAGAGGAGAGAGACCCCGTCTACGACACCAACCACAGAAGACGGCCCACTTTCCCTGGTACACAGTTGCAGAGGACTGCCTGACGTGTCCAGCCATCTCTGTTGCTGTGCTGCGAGAAAAGCCTCTCTTTTGCAAGAGATGGTGGATAACAGCCAGCCGTGAAGTTGAAGGGACTGGACTGCCTGGTGGAACCATTCGACGTGCGGTTGGGCGAGAAGGTTGTGCCAGGGGGGAATCTCTCTTGGTGCTTCCGCGAGAAGAGCCAGCAGATCCGGATACCAGACGGCCTGTGGCCACCTGGGAGCCACCAGGATCATCCTGAGGTTCGGGGTGACCAGCGCTCGCCTGATCACCTTGCGAATCAGGCAGAATGGAGGAAAGGCGTAGGCGAAGAGGTTGTTCCAGGACTGCTGAAGGGCATCCGGGTGGCAAACAGATCGACGACTGGACGCCCCCACAGGTTGAAGAGCCTTTCCACCACGTCTGGGTGTAGTGACCATTCGGTCCCTATCACCTGATCCCGACGGCTGAGCTCGTCCACTACTACATTCCTATTGCCTGGGATGTAGCGTGCTGACAGCTCTATCGAGTAAGCGATGGCCCACTCGTGCAACTGCATTGTCTACTGGTGCAACGGGAGAGACATCAGTCCCCCCTGTTTGTTGACATATGCCACTACTTTGGTGTTGTCGCACATCAACACCACCGAGTGTCCCATCAAGCATTCCTGGAATTCTTGGAGAGCGTAGAACGCCGCCTTGAGTTCCAAGAAATTGATGTGAAGGTGCTTGTCGTGATTGTCCCACACACCTGCAGCGCAGCAACTCCTCCAGGTGTGCGCCCCAACCCTCGGTGGATGCGTCTGAAAACAGCAACATCTCCGGGGGGGGGGGGGGGGAGTGCTGAGAGGCACTCCCTTTAAGAGGTTCCTGTCATCCTGCCACCAAGCGAGGTCCCGTCTCACCTCCTCCGTGAGAGCCACGGGGAAGTATGGCGGGTCCTGAGCCTGTGACCAACTCTCCTTTAGTCTCCACTGAAGAGACCGCAGGTGAAGACGCCCGTGAGGGACTAACTTCTCGAGTGACGACAGATGGCCGATCACGACTTGCCATTGCTGAGCTGGTTGCTTCTGTCGAGACAGAAACCGCTTGGGTGCCTCCCCCAACCTGATGATCCGCAAGTCTGCAGGGAAGACTTGCTCTGCTACCGTATCCATCAGCATACCCAGGTACTTCATCCTCTGCTTGGGTTCGAGATTGGACTTCTCGAAGTTTACCACGATCCCCAGATCGCGGCAGAACCTGAGAAGTCGATCCCTGTCCTGTAGCAACTGCGAGCGGAAGCTCGCCAGGACCAGCCAATCGTCGAGATACCTCAACAGACGTATCCCGTTCGAGTGGGACCAAGCAGACACCAGAGTGAACACTCGTGCGAACACCTGTGGGGCGGTTGACAGACCAAAACAAAGTGCCCGGAATTGGTACAGCGTCCTGTCGAGGATGAAGCGGAGGTACTTCCTGGAGGACTGATGGATGGGTATCTGGAAATACGCATCCTTCAGGTCCACCGAAAGCATGAAATCGTTCCCCCTGATGGAATCGAGCACGGAACGTGACGTTTCCATCTTGAACAGAGTCTGGCAAACGAAACGGTTCAGGGGAGAGAGGTCTATCACCGGGCGCCAGGCCCCCGAAGACTTCTCCACCAGGAAAAGGCGGCTGTAGAAGCCCAGTGATTGGTCCTCGACGATTTCTACAGCTCCCTTGCTCAGCATGGTCTGGATCTCCTGTCGAAGAGCGATGTCCTTTGTGGATCCTTTGACATACGTCAGGGGTTGGACCGGGTGGGAAGTGAGGGGTGGCGGTGGCCGAGATTCGAAAGGTCAGTAGATATCCCTCCCGAAGGACGTCTACTACCCAGGTCTCGGCGCCGTAGCGCTGCCAAGTTGCCCAATGGCTCGCCAGGCACCCCCCCACTTTCGGCAGCAGATGAGGGGGAACGCCGTCCCTAGCGTTTCCCACCTTTCTTCGACTTCTTTCCTGCCGCTCCTCGCGAGGAGGAGGGCTGGGAGAAGGGCTGGTTAGAGCCCCCCTTCGCAGAAGAAGAAGACAGTCTTTCCTCGGGGTTTAGACGTGGCAGCCGTCTTAGCCCCCGAGGAAGCGCCAGCCACACTCTTGGGTTTAGCCACAGTTCGAGGCTGCCCAGCCGCCTTCGAAACTGCCTGGTGGAGAAGACGGTCAATGTCATCAGTGCGCCGTCTCTCTACCGCAGCGTCCACCATCTCGTCTGGGAAGAGAGGAGGAACTCCAAACCGGTCCGTTGCGCAGCCCGAGTGCCGCCTCACGCCCAGCCCCCCTGGATACCCGTGTCAGGATGGCGTCCCGACGACGATAACCAGGTTGGCCCACAGGTTAGCCGTCTGGTGGGCTAGGTAGGAGATGGCCCTACCTCCAGACTGGCAGAGCCTCCTGAAAGCCGGGTCTTCCTCAAGGGCAGAGCCCCCGAAGTTGGCCGCGACTTTCGACACTATGAGGAACCACAGGTCGAGCCAGGAGACCGCCTGGAATGCTGCCATCGCGGTAGATTCCAGGCCTTGTGCCTCTTGCTGTGAGAACCATAAGTTCTCAGACAGGAGCTGCTGCAGAGACACACCCGGTGTTAGCCTAACTAACCCCAGGTTAACCTGTTTAGGCGGCATCGGGTCTCTCAGATGGCACATCAAATCGCCGCTGTCACTGCAGAGGAGGAGGAAGCAGCTTCGACGACTGACCCGACCTGAGGGAATCCTCCCGTCCGGAAAAGAGATTCCACCTGGTCGAGCACTGAGTCGGCAAGCTGGGGTCGAGGCAGGCCCACCGTCGGTCTGGGTTCCCTCTTCGGGCCCCAGAACGACTCGAGCCGGGATGTGGGCTCAGAAGGTGGGAGCGGTGATCCCTCCCCGAAGTCGTTGTGCTGATGAATTAGGGCAAAGTTCCTCTGGAGGATCTCGGGGGTAATGGTGTCTCAAGGAGTAGGACCATCCAGTCCCTCCAACAAGGCAGACTCCCGGAATCCTCCTCCTTCGGAAGGAGGAACAGCAACAGACCCCTCTTGGTCTCCTCCTGCCACTTGTGCGTAAGTCCTGGCTGATCCTAGGACCGAACCAGGCGTGTACGGCACCGTGATGGGATCATGAGAG
Source organism: Macrobrachium nipponense (assembly GCF_015104395.2). Taxonomy (NCBI): domain Eukaryota; kingdom Metazoa; phylum Arthropoda; class Malacostraca; order Decapoda; family Palaemonidae; genus Macrobrachium; species Macrobrachium nipponense. Next base: position 21,825,930 of record NC_061091.1, read on the forward strand.
GCGCGCCTCTTGTGATCACTCCTAGGTGTCTCACCCCTCCCAGTGTAACCCGAGAAGGTTGAAGGCACTGGAGAGGAAGACCTGACGCTCCCTCCACGCTCACCGGCAGAACCGGTAGGCTTGGAGGGCTGCAGGCGATCCCCAACCCGCAGTGGGGACCGAGTTGCAGGCCTGGTTGTGCCGCTCTCCTGGGGCGAGCGGCTGGACTGAGCACAGCGGCGCCGGTCCTGCGCTTCAGACGAGCTGCTGCCGCTCTCCCTACCCGACCGGTCCCTGTGGGAGCGTCGGTCAGGGGAGCGGCAACGCTCGCTGTCGCGGCTGGACCGGTGCGTGGGCTCGCAGCGCGTCGAGCGCTGGTGCTAGCGGCCGGGGGGACTTCTTCCCTGCCTCAGCCCGTGGCTGGTTAGCGACCGTCACGTCCACCCTAGGTACCGGCAGGTCGCTACGAGAGCGGCCGCTGACCTGGCTGGAACCACCTGAGCGGCTCTCACCAGCCTTCTGCTCCGTGCCGCTGTCTTGGCGCCGAGCGAACTCTGGCGCCAAAACTTTGGCTGCACGGTCTCCCGGGGGAGAGCGTACACTCGGGATCTCTCACGAACGAGAGACCGAGCCGGATCCTGGCTTAGCGGCAGGACCGCTAACACCAGGCGAGGAAGGACCGGCCGAAACCGGAACTCCTCTGGTCCCCGCCTTCCTCTTCCTGGTGGAAGGGGAGGCGGGCCCCGCTCCCGAAGGAGCAGGAGGACCAGCAGAAGGATCCCCCGTCTCACCGAGGCGAGACGGGCCCTTAGAAGCTCCTGAAGGAGACTTCTTGGGGGGGGGGGGGGGGGCAGCCTTCTTCTTCTTCGACGACGAAGCAGACGACGAAGACGAAGACAACACCTTCCTCCTCTTCTTCATCAGCTCCCTCAGGACAGTCGTCAGGTCCTCCATCCAGGCTGGAGCCAGGGCTATTGCCAAAGCAACACGGCCCGACTGCACCTGTCCGGAAGGACATGGGACTGGGGAAGACACACTGTGGGCAGGAACAGCATGGACAGGGCCAGGAACAGCAGGAACAACAGGAGCGGCAGACACAGCAGGAGCAGCAACCATCTCATCAACGGCAGGGGCGGCAGGAACATCAACAGCAGCTCAGACATCAGGGGCAGCCAAACCAACGTCAGGAACCAAAACATCGGCAGGAACGACAGGTACGGCCGGTGCAGCCATCACCCTCTCGGTCTCGGCAGCCAGCGGGAACCTGGGAACTGGTGGTCGGTCCAGGGGCGAGCTCTTGGGACAGCGGAAGTCTGGGGCAGGCAACGCGAAGAGCCCAGGCAGCGACCGGCCCCTGGATGGCAGCAGACGGCGTCACCGACACAGCATGTTGAGTGTAAACCAGGTGAGGGGGAGCGGCATAAGCAGGCGTGGAGATCGTGGTGGTCGTGGTAGTGACCGCTCCATGGGTTACCGCCCCAGACCCCGCTAGATGCTGCAGCAGCCCCTGGATGCTCGGCACGCCCTGCAGCCCAAGCGCAGCCCACACCTGTCCAAGGTCGTCACCCACGGAAGTCCTACCTGCGGGAGCAAGAGTCGGGTCAGTTAGAGGGGTTCCTTCACACACGGGGGGGAAGTGCCCCACCTTGAACGCACGGAAGACCCCGAGTACAACTGGATGTCCGGGTAACGGGCGCCCTCCTCCACACTCGAACGATCGAGAGAGGAGAAGGACTCTGACCCCCCCTCCCCAGCGGGAGAAGGCAACAGACGTGGGAGCTGAGCGGGAGGAAGGAAAGAAGAAGTGTCCGTAACCAAGGGAGTCGCAGGAGAACTTCCCGACGACTCCCTGGCAGGCCTTCTCTTCCTCCTCCCCTCATACAGCACCCACTGTGCCTCGGACCAATCAACACACACAACACAAGTATTGGACCGAGAGCAATCACGGCCTCGGCAACGTGAACATAATTCATGAGGATCCACTTCCAAAAATGATCGGAAAGCGCCACAGTGGCGCCCATCCACACCAGGACAAATTCTGCGTGAAGCGGTAGGTTAGATTAGATTAGATTATAAAATTTTTGGCACATAGCCAAGCGCCGGAGCCGAGGGGCCATTCAGCGCATATATATCTTTAAGAATAAAAGTCACTGTCGTACAAACAAACATACACACAACCGATTAACATACAAATCATTCATTCATAAAAACCAAACAAGAAGCCTAAAACAATTAAGAGAAAAATTAAAATTCATAAAAAAGACCAATATTTTTTAAAAATGTCATAATTTTGCTCTGCCTGAGCACCTTCACCTAAAAATATCGCCAAGAGACTTATTTGCCAGCAGCAAACAAGCTTTACGTTTGTTTTCAAAATGAGGGCACTCCACCAAAATATGCACCACAGTCAAATCCACATGACAAGTGGAACAGCGAGGAACCTGCCTATCCGCTCCACTCATCATTAGATACCCGTGAGTATATTTAGTGTGGCCAATACGTAATCTAGCTAAAACTATCTCAGACCTTCTATCCATCCGGCTAGGAGGCCAAGGATGAACAGAAGGCCTAATCGACTTTAATTTAAGATTATTATCTAAACTAGACCAGTGGGCCTGCCACTGGTCTCTACTAAAATCGAATGGTACTTTTAAAATCGGAAACATGGGACGCCCATGTTGGAAATGTGCCTAAGCCTAGTTGCAGCCTTAGCAGCAGCGTCGGCTCGCTCATTCCCAACATTCCAACATGGGACGGAGCCCAACAAAACCTAACAGAAAATCCTCTTCTATTAATTAAAAGATAAAACCAATCTTGTACTTCTTGCACTAAAGGGTGGCAAGAGACTAGGCTTTTGAGAGAAGATAAAACACTCAAAGAGTCAGTAAAAATGGTAAAAACCTTGTTAGTACAAGAACTATAAAAAACATATTTAAGAGCAGTCAAAACTGCCAGCAGTTCAGCTGTAAAAACAGAGGAATTAGATGGAAGCTTCTTTTTAATTATATTATCACTAGTCACTACAGAGCAACCAACACCATCAGAACCCTTCGAGCCATCAGTATATATATGATGAGAATCACCATGTTCAGAAGCATGATCCAAGAAACTTGCCCTCAACTGATCACCAGAACTGTTGCTCCTGCTTTCCCTAATTGGGCAGATTTCTATGTGTGGCCTATTCCAAGGAGGAAACTTTGAGGGCGAAATTTCAGCTACTGCAGGGGGTAGTAATCCCACCTCCCTGGCAGAGCTGGCTAGTCGAACTTCAAGCGGCTTTGGCAGTCTAGGTCTATTTGGGGCTCTATCAGATGGTTCTCTAACGTACTTATAGTTGGGGTTCAGCTTTGACGTAAGTACTCTTGATATGACTCTCAATCCCAATTCCTCCCTACGGATACATAACGGGGGAAAACCTGACTCAACATATAGGCTTTCTACTGGTGAAGTTCTATAGGCTCCCGTACAAATACGTAAAGCCATATTATGGACAACATCTAATTTCTGCAGTTGTTTGTCTTGCACGCACAACCATAAACTTGGCAACCATAATCAATTTTTGCTTAGGCATAAAACCTGATACATCCTCAAGAGGGTGATTCGATCTGCCCCCCAATTAAAATTAGACACGACTTTAAGAATATTAAGACGAAGCTTCACGTTACATACAACTTCATTAACATGTTGAGTAAAAGTTAATTTTTTATCAAATGTAACACCTAGATACTTAATGCTATCTTCATAAGGTAAAATCGAATCATTTAAAAACAGTGTAGGGATCTCTTCCATTCTTCTTAATCGACAAAATCTTATAGCTTTGGTTTTTTCTGCTGAAAATTTGAACCCTTTAGTACTGGCCCATGATGTTGAAGCATTAATAGCAGTCTGAATCATTTGACAAGCTTCGACAGCTGTAGACTTACTACAGATTATTGCATAATCATCAGCAAAGGCCAGACCATGCACCCCGACAGGAACTTGTTCTAGTAGGCCGTTGACAGCTACATTAAAGAGTGTTGGACTAAGGACGCTTCCCTGAGGTAACCCTTCTTCTTGAGGGTAAGCAGAAGAAATGTAAGAGCCCACTCTTACTTTCAGGTAACGTTCTGTCAAAAAATCTTTAAGACAATAGAACAAATTACCCACAATACCCCACTCAACAAGTTGCATAAGGATACCCCCTCGCCAGGTAGTGTCGTAGGCTTTTTCTAGGTCAAAGAACACTGCAACAGTCTGGTTTTGCACAGCAAAAGCATTCTGTATCTCCCGAGTAAGGAACATCAAAGGGTCAGAAGTACTTCTATTTTTCCTAAAGCCAAACTGCCGATTAGATAAAAGATTCTTTGAATCCAAATACCACACAAGTCGAGCATTGACCATCCTCTCATAAATCTTGCTAACACAACTGGTTAGAGCAATTGGCCTATAGTTCTTAGGAAGGAAGGAATCTTTAAAAGGTTTTAAAACCGGTACAATAATCGATATCTTCCATGACTCTGGTGAAGTTCCTGAAAGCCAAAAACTGTTTAAAATGTCTAAAAGAAATTGTTTTGTACTTCTAGGCAAATTAAAAATCATTGAGTAGAGTATATCATCTTCACCAGGAGATGTTGGGGAAGATAACGAGATTGCATGACTAACTCTTTCATGGTGAAAGGAAGATTATACGACTCTGAATTTAAACTAACAGCAGGAACAACCGTGGTACCGTCCCTAATATTCCTGAATGCAGGAGAGTAATGTAGGGCACTAGATATATTGGAGAAATGCCTACCAAAGGTTTCTGCAACTTCTCCAGAATCAGATATGAGGAAGCCATCAATTTTCAATATAGGCAAGGGAGGTGGAGAAAATTTCCCTTGCAGCTTTCGGATTCTGTTCCAGACTAATGACATCGGCGAATCATATTTTAATTCACTTATATATCTGATAAACGATTCCCTCTTTGCTTGCTTAAATGTTTTCTTTTGCTTAGCAAGAGCTCTTTTATAGATAATTTTATTTACCAAGCAAGGGTATCTACGATATCTCTTGTAGCAAGTTCTTGTTATCTTTCGGCTCAATGCGCATGCATCACTCCACCAAGGTACTAAAGGACGCTGAGGTTTACCAGAAGTTCGAGGAATAGACAGCATGGCACCACACAACAATATACTGATTAAATACTCATAAGCAGATGTTGGGCTCTGAAAATCATTTATCTCTTGATCAATTTCAGTAGATTTTTTGAATAATCCCCAGTCAGCCTCCCCTACCTTCCATTTTGGTAAACATGGAGATGGAATATTTTTCATATACTTTAAGTGAATGGGCCAATGATCACTGCCATGATCATTCTGGTCTACTACCCACTGGTAATCTAACCTCAAAGACGAAGAGCAGATAGTGAGGTCAATGGCTGAATCAGTATTATGAAAAACATCATGTCTTGTAGGGGAACCATCATTCATTAAAGTGATGTCATTCAAGTCAAGCAGCTGTTCTATTATTAAACCCCACCGGTCGCAGATTGGCTCTCCCCAGAGGGTGTGCTTGGCATTAAAATCCCCCATCAGAAATGAGGGTTTAGGAAGCTGGTCTATCAGTGTCTGTAGGTCGTTTAATTCTAGCTGGCGGGGATTACCCTGAGCATCCTGTAATCTACTTTCTAATGATGGATCAAGGTAGAGAGAGCAAATTGTGATCCATTTATAATTAAAAATTTGGACTCCACAAGCCTGCAACACAGTGTTCAATTGAACAACCCTGTGATTAACAGACTTGCGGACTATGATGCCTGTGCCTCCCTGAGCACGTACACCTATCAGGGGTGAAGACCTGTGAAATGAATAATTAAAACCCACATTGGGTGTGTGCTCTCCCAACTTTGTCTCTTGTAGACACATCGCAGATAAATCATGTTCCCTAAACAGAACCCGAACTTGCTCTCTATTTGATATAAAGCCACGGATGTTCCACTGCATGAGAGCCATTATTTAGAGGAAGGGATCTTAAAATTCTCTACTAATTTAGGAAATCTGTTTGTCCTGGTGAGAGATATCTTATCAGCTTTACCAGTACTACTAGATCTAGATCTAGGTGTTACAGATCTTTTTTTTTGATGAAGGCCTTCACTTGCCCTTTCAGTTTTGCTTTTGTTTTTTCTTTGACATCTGAATGACCGTGAATGAGGCGAAGAGGGAGAAAGGGACCTCTTCTGACGAATAAGGAGGGCCTCGATCTCCTCACCGTCATCTCCCCCGGTGCACTGTAACGTCAGGATCAGGTGAGGGCTCAATGTCAGGCAATGTCCCTGACACAGAGAAGTCGTCATCATCCTGAGATCTGGTTTGAACCCTAGAATCAACAGGGTCCCCTGGCTTAACCAGAGTCTCTGCAACATGGGAAACCCCACCAGGAGGGGCACGGGAAGCCCCACCTGGGGGGCCACGGGAAGCCCCACCTGGGGGGCCACGCGAGGCCCCACCAGGGGGGGCATGGGAGGTCCCACCAGGTGGGGCACGGGAAGCCCCAACAGAGGGGGCACGGGGTGTCCCACTAGAGGGGGTGTGGAAAACCCCACCAGCGGGGCACCGGGGAGCCCCACCAGAAGGGGCACTAGAAGAAGCAGTACTCAATTGTTGTGCTTTCAAGGCATCCGAATAGGATTTCCTGCCCAACAGCTTTTTGGCCTGTCCCACACTGATATGTTCAGCAATAGATTTTAGTAATGCCTCTTGTTCTTTTTTTAATTCACTACATTTCTTATCACGGGCTCGATGTTCACCCTTACAGTTTATGCACATTACCGGTCCAGAACATTCCTCGTGCTCAGGCTGGCCACACGATTCACAGTTTATTTCTGGTACAAACATTAGAGGAGTGTCCAAAACCAAAACATTTAAAGCACTGGAGCACTCTCGGTCTATAAGGACGAACTTTCATGATTTCACTGTCAAGAATAATTTCAGATGGCAGGAAAGAATTTATAAAAGTTAAAATAAGCATTGATGAGCGGGGCACTTTAAAAACCTTCCAAACCAAGTCTGGACACATATCCAAAATTTCCTCCTCATCCATTTCATGTAAATCTTCATTAAAGATAACACCCTTCGCGTAACTAAAATTATAGTGAGGTTTTACCTCTTTTACCATACCCTCAGGATCAAGCTTCAAATTTAGTAGCATTACCGACTGAACATTGGTCTTGGTATGAACTAAAAACTATTACGCCCAAAGCGAGTTTACTTCTGGGCTCCCAACATTGCCGATCTTCTGGCTTACCAACCTTTTCACCTTGAAGAGGTTGCCTCTCTCACCATGCGTTGAGATAATTAACCACTTAGCTGGGTCTGGAGATCTGGAGATTTTACTTATTCTATTGGGATCTTTTATTTCATTTGGTGGTTTATAAATGTCAAGATTTCTAGGGACCTCTTCTGCCTCTACAAGTCCAACACTCATAGAATCCGACCTAAATTCTCTAAAGGCTCTGTGAGCTTCCGATTCAGAGTTGAAAACTATCCAGAATTCAAAAAAACCATAATTATTGCCAAGTTTATTTCTTAATTCTTTGATGTTCCCAAATTTACAAAATTCATTATATATCGTGTCATAATTCCAGTCTAAAGGGACTGGTTTCACATGCAGAATGTTTGTAACAAGGAGCTCATTTGAAAAAGGCTCCAAAGTTACAATGGAGGAATTACCAGGTTTTTCCTTGTCCTTATCCTTGCCTAAGTCGTCAACCGAAGATCTAAGTAATGTCGCCATAAGACGAAGGATTTATGATTCGTCCAGGTAGCCCCCCACCCACCATGGAGCCACATTTAGAGGACAGTGTTATCCCATACAGGGCTGCCCTAGGGGTACCACCCAGATATACACCCCACCCTCAGTGCTTAAGGCGTCATGATGTCCGTCGAGATCAGATCCAGCACTAAGAGCGGGGTTTGACATCTAAACTTTCCCCTCGCTCGACCACGTTAGGTACTCGAGTTCTACGGGTGAGGTGGCATGCCAACCGTCCTCACCCTCCATCAAATCCAATGAACAAGTCCAAATCATGTCCAAAACCAATCCAAGTCATCAACATAAAAACCGTGCCTTATAGAGGGAGGAAGCAGAAGGAAGAAAAGTTTTAGTAAAAGGAAAAGGGCTGACTTATTTAGTTGGATCAACAGCTGGGCACCAAGGGTGAAGCGGTAGGGCGCGGGGAATTATCACCACCTTGATCCATTATCAATAATAATGAAAAAGAGATACCGTACTTACAGTAAACTTTTTCACACACACAAACCAGAAGAAGGTACACAAACACTCAAAGCGAACGACGATCAGCGGGCAGAGAGCGCAACGAACACGTCTTCACCCAACACGGCCGAAAGCAAAAGTGATTCCTCGCCTCCCAGTCGCGCGGCGTGCGCACTGGCGGACAAGCAGCTAACTACGTTACCCCTTGTTCGAAGCTTACGACCGTTCCAGCTGCCGCTTAAGCAATCTTCCTAGTGTAAAGGACCGATGGTTTGTATAACGTGTCGGAACAAAAATTTGATTATTCATCAGAGCTGGTAATATTGTGTTGTTGTTATATAGTAGTTCCCCTTAAAGTTACTGTACCATCAGGAGAGTGTTTTTCCAAACAGGTCTGCTCAGCTTCAGAACAAAATTACTTAAATTTTCTGATATACATTAAGATTAAATGTAAATCATTAGTACCCGATGACAAAATAGTGATACTAATGGTGGCTGAAGGTCACTTAAAACCATATTTTCATTATCATGGCAGAACTATTGCCGGTTCAGCCTTTGACAGTAGTGAAGCTGCAACAAGTGCATTTGATTTTATGGTGAACAGGTAAAGTATATATTCAAATAAGTTGCACAAATTAACACTAAAAGCATAAAAGCTGATGTTCTGCACTGCACACTGAAGAAAGTAATTGTGGGCTTAGAAAAAATAGTTTTCACTGTGCTTTGCATTGTAACTTCATAATGCTAACATTAGGAAAGCAATGTCCTATTTTGCTAGCACTCCACAACTGTCTATATATAGTTTCCCCAACCATTTCAGAGTAACAAACCCCTTTTTTCATGTATGTGTCAGTAAATTTGCTAAAATGTATCAGAAAGTTATAAGTAAAACAATGAAGTTCCCTCAGTTCTCTTTTTTTTTTTTATGTAAATTATTTGGAAAACGAAATTCATTATGTACCATTCAGCCCTTTCAAAAACTTCATGATATAGATGTTTACTCTTTGAACATTTATATAACTGTCATTAAAAGCGTTATCTCCTTACACCTCCGAGAAACAAAATGTTAATTTAGTTTTACAAATATTAAATGACTATCTTATTCAAGCTTTACTAACTCTAGGAAAAAATCACTGTGCCTTTTTATTCAGGGTGCAGAATGTCAAAATTTTATATGTTGTGGGCAATCATGAATGCAAACGTTCAAAGGTCAAGGGTTAAATAATAAATATGCTACTCAATAAGTAATGAAAGTTATAGTACAGAAAAACATTAATTAATATGGGTTTCTACTAGCGTTTATTGAATAATTGTTGTTCCCAAGAAAATTATCTATATTGTAGTCAATAAAATCTTTACTAAAAAGAAAGTTCGAAAATTTAACTACCAAATAATGAAATAATGACTGTATGTAAGAGAATTATTTCATTCACATATGGTAGAATGAACCATGGTTTTTTTTATGTAAACCAATGCACTACCATTTTGCAATTTGACTATTAATGTATATATATATTTATTTTAATAACGATAAACATGTTTGTTCTTTGGTATACAAAGTACAGTGGTACCTCGAGATACAAAAGGCTCAACTTACGAAAAACTCGATACGAAAGCAAACACAAAAATTTTTAAGGCTCTACATACGAAAATTTTTCAAGATACGAAAGGTTGTTGTTGTAAAGTCCAAGATTCGCCCGGACCACCGATAACAATTTTGAAACTAGCACGCCACCAACTGAGTAGACTCGCCACCATCCTTCCGCTCTCCCATTGGTTCCTGATGCTAGTCACCACCATGAGATCCTTCTCTCTTATTGGTCAGCATCCCTCCCAAAATGCATCTACGTAGCAGCGTGCTTCTTTGGCCACTACACGACATCATCGGTATTGTAAGCACGCGGTATTCGTTCGTTCTAACAATTTCGTTTATTAACGTAAATTCGTTAGTGATTTAGTTGTAGTATACTTTATTGTGTTGTGTGAGAACTTTACTACATACGTATACGTACTACATAACAATTACGTACAGTATATAAGTAGTCATGGGTCCCAAGAAAGTTTAAATTCACAGAAAGAAGAGGATGCTCTCTTTGGAGACGAAGATGAAGATTATCAAGAAGTAAGCAGCTGGTATGCGATTAAGTGTGATCGCCAAGGAATATGGCCGAAATCCGTCGACAATAGGCACTATCCTTAGGCAGAAGGATGTCATCAAAGCAGCTACACCTTCCAAGGGCGTCACTATTTTGTCCAGCAAGAGGACCCGCGTGCACGATGAAAAGGAAAGGCTTCTTCTTGTCTGGATAAAAGACAAAGAAATCGCTGGTGATGTGATAACGGAGACAGCAATCTGCCACAAGGCCAGCGCTATTTTCGGTGATTTGATTGCGCAGGCCGAAGGCGGCGGAGGAGAAGGGACATCAACGCCAAACCCAGACTTCAAGGCTTCGCATGGGTGGTTCGAGAAATTCCGTAAACGGACTGGCATCCATTCGGTGGTGCGGCATGGGGAGGCTGCCAGCTCGGACACAAAAGCGGCCGAAGCCTTTAAAAAGACGTTCAACGAGATGATGATCAAGGAAGGCTACAGTTCTCAGCAAGTCTTCAACTGTGATGAGACTGGACTTTTTTGGACAAAAATGCCTCGTCGGATGTACATCATGCAGGAAGAGAAGCAGCTGCCCGGGCATAAGCCTATGAAAGACAGGCTTACGCTCGCACTTTGTTCCAATGCCAGAGGGGATTGCAAGGTGAAGCCCCTACTTGTCTGTCATTCCGAGACTCCTTGAGCCTTCAAGGCCCACAAAATGCTTAAGGAGAAGCTTCCAGTGATGTGGAGGGCTAATGCAAAAGCCTGGGTAACGAGGCTTTTGTTCACCGAGTGGGTAAATCTGTGTTTCGGCCCGACAGTGAAGAAATTCTTGGAAGAGAAGCGCCTCCCTCTGAAATGCCTGCTGTTGTTGGACAATGCCCCTGCTCACCCTCCTGGCCTCGAGGATGATATCCTAGCAGAGTATTCCTTCATCAAGGCTCTTTATCTTCTGCCTAACACCACCCCTTTCCTTCAGCCCATGGACCAGCAAGTAATATCAAACTTCAAGAAGCTGTATACGAAACATCTTTTCAAGAGATGTTTCGACATCACCGATGCCACAAACCTCACCTTGCGTGAATTTGGGAAGGAGCATTTCGATACAGTAATATGCATCCGACTCAACAACCAAGCTTGGCAGGCGGTTTCGAGGCGAACCTTGAATTCCTCGTGGAGGAAACTCTGGCCTGATGCCGTATCCGCCCGAGACTTTGAGGGATTCGACGTGGGAGAAGCTGGTGCTGCAGATTCAGAAACATTTGACGATCCTGAAACTGTTTCACAACCAGATCTTGACGAGATCGTTGCACTCAGCAAGTTCAAGGGGCTGGTCATCGACGAGGACGACATCAATGACCTTCTCGACCAACAAGAGGAGCTTACATCGGATGACCTGAAGGAGTTGGAGGCCATGCAACATAACGTCATTCAAGAGGAGTTCGCCAACAGCGGCGAAGAGGAGGACAACGACTCTGTGACAACGGCAGAAATTAAGGATGCTCTAGCTGCTTTTCATAAGGTGCAATCATTCACAGAAAAGAGGCACCCAGAAAAGGCTTACACAGGTCATATGCTTGCACAGTTCGATGACATTTGCCCGAGTATCAATAACAGTTAAAGAAGGCTTGGAAGAGCCTAAATGCTCTTCAGGAGGAAGAATAACTACTTGCGCCTCGTTCGGAGCAGCCAAAATTCGAGGCGAAACAGGCGCAGCAGGTGCAACAGACGAAAAAGCGCCTAAGGAAACACCCTTAGAACGGCTAGGTGGCGATACTACAGCGCTAAAGCCACAATCTCTACTAATAGATGGAGGCGAAAATGGAACACCTTGAGGCGACGAACGAGCCGCTAACGGCCGCAGCGCAACACTACTCTCAGGCTCCTTATACCGCTTGACTGGAGGAGACAAAGAATCGGCGCCTGAATGCCTAAGGGACGCGAAACGGACGAATCTCACCAAGAGCGCCGCGCGACCGGAGACGAATCGCTTGAATCAGTCGAAAGGCGTCTAACCGCAACGCCTTTCCAACGCATACCCGAGTCCTGTTGAGGCGCAACAGGTTCAACAAGAGAGGCACCTGTCTGTGGGCAACTCCCGATCGCCTCCCTTGGACTTCCGGTATGTCTTCTCCCCTGTGCGGGGGAGTTCGACAGTGACCTTTGTCTAGGAGACGTGTCAGGACAGACAGACGCACCCTCAACTACACTCTTACCTGAAACCGCTTTCTCCAAAAACGTCTTAACCTCTGTCTTTCGCTAATTTCTCTGAGTATGAACTAAAAATCTTCCATTGAGATTCAGTCCAATCACTACACTCATTACATGTTTGATCTGCTGAACAATCCTGCCCCCTACACTTAACACATTTAGTGTGAGAATCATACTCTAATTTGGATAATCTAGTTTTACATCCTGAGATGCAAAACCTAACTCCCGACGGACTAGAATCCGACATGGCAATGCCTAAATATTCAATTAACGACAACGCCAAAAAAAAGAGTATTTCACCAATTCCGAAGATCAAATCCACTAGAAAAAAAAAAGCGAAGCAAAGTCATCCAACCACACCGACCACCGATGTTCACCGGACGCTGGCAGGAAAAGAATTGGATTCACCTGGGCAGTTGTACCTGGTTCTCCCGCAAGTGGAGGGAGATAACGTCATCACCACCAGTGTTGGCAATGCCTACGCACCAAATTTGAATTTTGTCTCCTGCCGCTCATGGAAATCACGGCTGTATAATTGTTCGGTAAGACACTACAATAAAAATGTAAAATATAAAAAAGTAAAAAAAAAATGTAAAAATAAAAAAAAAGACAAAAAAAAAAAATTCTTAATTTCAAGTTTTTTGTAATGTTAAGTGTTACAGTTTTGTTAATGTGTTTCGTAAAGTTTAGTTTATGTTTTCCTAACATTTTTTTATGTGTTTTGTAAAGTTAAGTCTACGTACGTACAGTGGTACCTCGAGATACGAAAGGCTCAACTTACGAAAAACTCGAGATACGAAAGCTGACATGAAAAATTTTACTGCTCTACATACGAAAAGTTTTCAAGATACGAAAGGTTTCTGAAAGTCCGAGATTCGCCCGATAACAATTTTGAAACTCGCGTCGCGCGCCGCCATCTTAGTTCTAGTAGACTCGCCACCATCCTCCTGCTCTGCCATGAGATCCTTCTCTCCTATTGGACAGCATCCCTCCCATCATGCATCTTACGTGGTGGCGTGCCTTCGCTCAGCCACTTCGCACCCGAAGCTTTATTGTACGCATGCTGCATTCGTTCGGTCCAACGATTTCGTTTAGTATCGTAAATTCGTTAATGATTTCGTTGTGCTACTTTATCGCGTTGTGAGAACCTAATTAGTATACGTACTACATACGTAACTTAATTACGTACAGTACATATAGTCATGGGTCCCAAGAAAGTTGCTGAAGTTCACAGAAAGAAGAGAATGCTTTCTATGGAGACAAAGATGGAGATAATAGAAAAGTATGAAGCTGGCTTGCGGTTGAGTGTGATCGCTAAGGAATACTGCCGAAATCCGTCGACGATAGGCACCATCCTTGAGCAGAAGGAAGCCATCACAGCAGCTGCACCTTCCAAGGGCGTAACTATTTTGTCCAACAAGAGGAGCCATGTGCATAATGAAATGGAAAGGCTGCTTCTTGTATGGATCGAGGATAAAGAAATCGATGGCGATATGATAACCGAGACGGCAATCTGCCAGAAGGCCAAGGCTATTTTCGGCGATTTGATTGCCCAAGCTGAAGACGACGGCGGAGAGGGGACATCAACGGCAACCCCAGTGTTCAAGGCTTCTCATGGGTGGTTCGAAAAATTCCGTAAACGGACTGGCATCCATTCGGTGGTGAAGAAATTGAAATTACGTAAAGTATAAAAAAGTAAAAAAAAATGTAAAAATCAAAAAAAGACAAAATAAATTTTATTTTTAAGTTTTTTGTAAAGTTAAGTGTTACAGTTTTGTTAATGTGTTTTGTAAAGTTTAGTTTGTTTTTCTGACATTTTATTGTGTGTTTCGTAAAGTTAAGTGTACGTATCTGCCGTTTGTCCTCCTCCTCCTCTGCCGCCACTTTCGGAGATAGCCTCACTCGAAAGGTAAGCTTCCACATTTTACGTTACAGTAATAATATTTCTTGTACACTAATATACACTTTATTTACAAGTTTTGCATTTTTATTATTAAGTTACGTATTGAATGGTCCAAATTGTTGTAGTATTTCATTGTTTGTTCATGAAACTTACCTGACAGATATATATATAGCTGTATTTTCTGAAGTCCGACAGAATTTAAAAATTCGCGGCACACGCAGTGGGCGGCCAGGTGGTAGTACCCATTCCCGCCGCTGGGAGGCGGATATCAGGAACTATTCCCATTTTCTATTCATATTTTTTTCTGTCGCCGGTCGGTAAACAAACTGTTTACAGACCTCCGCCTAGGATTTTGAAACTTCATTAGCCACTTAAGTATCCTAATTATTCTTTCGATTATTAACTTGGATTTGTGGCTAGGCATACGCTATCGTAAATTTGATGTCTGAAGCTAGTTAGCCTAGTTTCAGACTTTGTTGTCTGCATGGTAAGGTGAGGCTACCGTAACTTTCGGTAGACACTCGCATAGTATATATGACGTTTACATGTTTTCTTTGCATAAGGTAATTAGTGTAATGTGTGACTGATTACGGAAGAAGGAGGATTCAATTACGCATTTTAGAGCGTGTTAGAATCAGGAGTTTTTCCTCCACAGTAAACAGAAGTTAGAAATAATGAACCTTCTAACCTCCTGTAGATTTTATTTTGCCTAACCCTGTGGGTATGGCTTTACGAGCCTAGAATAAGTGTCTGCTAAAGGATTACATCAAGTAATCTTAGACTAAAGTGCTCGCTCTCCAACCAGTGTTTGTGAATTGTAGTGCCCCTTGTGTTGTGGAGGGGGCGTCAGATCGGCCCCATAATGCCTCTAGGCCTGGACCTCTGTCGGACTCCCAGGACTCAGGGAGAGGGCATGTCGAAAGCCGCAAGAGGGTTACGGGGGCTCCCCACCGATCTGGCGTCCCTTCGGCAGAACCTGTTGACTCTTCCCAGGCTGCTAAAGATCGTGCACGTGCGCGAATCTTGAAAGATTGCTTCTCGTCCTCCGAGGCGTCCTCCCCACACAGGGGTTGGAGTTCTCGGAAGGACTCGCGCCCCCTAAAGAAGCTTTAGAGAAGAGGACGCTTCTCGTCCTCTCTCTCGTCACGAGAGGATGAGAGAGTAAAGAGACCACATTTTCCCTTTTAGAAGAATGCACTGGCTCTTTTCCTAAGGGACATTTAAGGAGGCTCATTCATCTTACCAGAAGAGTGATTTGAGCCTCCTGCGAGAACGCTCATGTATATATCATTTATACATTATTAAGGAGGCCTCATTCATCTTGCCAGAAGAGTGATTTGAGCCTCCTGCGAGTGACCGCTCATGTTATACATCATGTATACATTATTAAGGAGGCTCATTCATCTTGCCAGAAGAGTGATTTGAGCCTCCTGCGAGTGGAACGCTCATGTATATATCACTTATACATTATTAGGGAGGTTCATTCATCTTGCCAGAAGATGATTTGAGCCTCCTGCGAGTGAACGCTCATGAAGTTAGAGCGTTTCAACCTCGCTAGCATTCCAAAAGAATTTGGTAATCAAGGACATTCTTGATTCCACCTTTTGGAGGAGCAACTCAGTATTCGTCTCCTCTCCTCATTGCGCTCCGTATACGTTATGTAACGTTCGCTTTACTTCGATAAAGCAAGCTGATAAGTTTGACGGCCGGCAAGCTGCTTTGCACAGTCAAACAACTTATGTCTCTGGTCGGCATAAGAAGGGCAATTTAGACGTGAGGAAGCTTTTGGAGGTGCTCGACGTCCTATAAGTAGAGACATTCTCCAGGACGCTCGTCAAGCACCTTGCGGAAGACGAAAGCCATACGTCTTCCTTTAGTGTTCACACTCTTCAGGAGCAGCGTGCGGCTCTCCATGGAGACTCGCATGAGGACGTCCCTTAAAAATATTCAATGTCATACGCAAAACGCTGTTCGTCATAACATTGAGATGTTGGCAAGGTCGCTCGCCAGGACGCCTCTTGGCGGGCCTTGCATGCATCAAGGCGCTCAACGAGTTCCTCTCTGAAACGTCGTTCAGAAGACTTGGTGTTCTCTGCTCAGACACTCTCGTAGCTGGACGCTTTCCAGGACGCTAAGCAGGACGCTTTTGAGGACGCTCGGCAGGAAGCTTTTGAGGACGCTCAGCAGGACGCTTTTCCAGCACGCTTTTGAGGACGCTCAGCAGGTACGCTTTTGTGGACATTCGCCAGGACGCTTCGGTGAAGCTCGCAGGACGCTAGCGAGGACGCTCGCCAGACGCTAGCGAGGACGCTCGCCAGGACGCTAGCGAGGACGCTCGCCAGGACGCTAGCGAGGACGCTTTTGAAGACGCTCGGCATCCTACACGTCATGACGCTCGGTAGAGCACTTGCCAGGACGTTCTTCAGAACGATAGGCGTCCTACGCATCAAGACGTTCGGCAGGATTCCTGCAAGAACGCTCTTCAAGAGGCGTGTCGAAGTAGAGGAAGGAGTTTGGTCTCGTCAAGATGTCTACTTCGCTTTCTACGAAGGGAGCGTTCAATAGAATCCATCACTTGATGAATTCCAGGAAAACTGTAAGCAGATTCGGTGTCATAAAACGCCTCGTCTGCTTTCGGGATTGCGCTGCCGAAGGGGAACATTAAGGTCCTTCCTGTCGTAAGCCCAGTCTCTAATCAGGAATCCTGCCCCCCTTCCTCGATTTCTGCGGGAATCGGGAAAACTATATGCTCGAATTCCTGGATTACTTTCCTGTCATGTAAATGGGTTAGTTCTCATTGACAAAGATCTTCATAAACATTTTATCGCTTAAGCGGATAAGTAACAAATTTCGGAAGAGCTCTCATTCATTTTTCAGAACCGAACGTGGACAGTCGTTTTCCTTTCTTTCTCTCTTCCTCGTCCAGGAAAGATGTAGTAGAGAATTCGATGTTCAATTACTACAATACGTAGTTTATCTTTGCGTCATTTGCTAACGCATGGGTCGAGTCATATACGCATATCGTATTTACCTCTGCGGATAGAAGCCGAAGGAACTGTTGTTCTAATGTATTTATTTGACACTCCCTTCAACCTTCCAAGAGTTTTCGGAGTAAGAACAACTCTTCAGGTATTGTTACGACAACACCAACTCAGCTTCTGTATTTAGCGAATTCTGTTTCGTTTAAATAGGCCTGCTTGAGAGTTTCCTTTTGCTCGATAATATCATACCTATTCCTTCGTAAAGGGAGTAGCTGGCAACTCAGGCAGATAGTATTCTGTTCTCCATTGAAGCTTTCCTTCGAGGAAGACTTCTCCTTCACTCTTTTTGATAGAGATCGAAGGTGGTCGATCTCCAATCCTTATTTTGTTTTCTTTAAGGAAAGAATTTAGGATGGAGATCGTTGTTCAGAATACTATAAATATACTACGTATATTAACCTCGCGACATGATTCTACTAAGCAGTTGAATTGTCCGAGGGGTAGGCGCATATCCTAGTTATTCTACGGATTGCGACTTAGACGAGAAGTATTCTAATTGAACTGCAACATCAACTCAGCTTCTGTATTAGCGAATTTTGTTTCGTTTAAATATGCCTGCTTGAGAGTTTCCTTTGGCTCGATAATTTCATACCTATCCCTTCGTAAAAGGAGTAGCTGGCAACTCAGGCATATAGTGCGAGACGATGATCAAGGCTGCTGTTACTGTGATCTACGCAGTACCGGCTAGCTCGGTGTCATGCGCGGTTGGTTACGTCTCTCTCCCTTGCGGGAATGGCTTAATAAACCGTCTCTTTCCCTACAATCATGGATTTTAGCCTCGGGTTGAGGAAATTTCTAGTAATCTTGAATGTCATACCTGCCGTTTACTAGAAAATTTCAACAAGATATCTCTTATACTTGTTAGTGCGGGTTTACCGCACGGTAACATTCTGTACGAATCTACTGCGCATAGCACTATAATAATGCTCTCCTGCTTATGCAAAGCGCAGCCTTATTTAGGGAAGGAAGAACAGGCTGAGTGAGGGAATGGATGAGTTTGCTGGGGACCATTTCCTCGCTGGAGAAGCTTGTTCCTGAATAAACAGCAATTCAGACCTCTACAAATTTTCCTCACGAAGAAATTGGAATAACATCAAAGATCTTGTAATTCTAATTTTCTCTCAACGGCTTGAGGATCACCTCAGGTGATAGCGAGAGGGTGCCAGACATCCGAACAGAGAACAGATGTTCTGGCACATTGTCTGAAAGAATTGGAAGCCAAATTAGTCGGCTTTCCAGTTCCTCGAAGGGTGAGTGGTTGGATCGAGTGGACCAAAAATCATCTCGGATAATTTCTCAGCTCTCTCATAGCTCGAGAAGAGAGAATTGGTTATGGGCTTGGGCACGGAACGTAACGATCCTCAATAGGTCGTTAATCTAGTGCACGTCCGTGGGGGTCTTCCTCGATCGAAGGCAACAACTACTGACGTCTGAGTAATCCTCACTTAGAAGTATGTCGAAAGTGAGGAGAGACTGAGGGAGTCCTTTCGTTAAGTTTTTTCGTAATATTGAAGACGAAGGAGCTTCCTCTTAAGTTGTTCCCTTATTCATGATCCTAGAGGATTAGCTTTAGTCGCCACATGTTGGCCTCTAAGAGGTTGGATTCACAGAGGTCAGGTAATTCAGAGAATTTTCCAAAGACCCTTCCCGAGAGAATCGGTGTAATCAAACATCATCACTTAGTGAAGTATCTAATATCTCTCCTCTCTGAGTCTGAAAGCGTTCAGACTATCGAGAAGCGATAAGATCTTCAAGATTAATGGCAGTCTCTTGGCCAAGGCAAAGCAGTGCTGCCTATTTTCAGTTCTCAATCGGAGGGGGCCGTTTCTGGAGATAGTGAAGGGAAATGACTGTTCCTCCACCTCCACCTCTGTGAATTTCGTTATGGTTCTATCTTTCCGTATGAAGTATGAGATAAGATAGAAGTCCTAACTGTTGTAGAATATGCAATATGTTGTTGACGGCCTCTAGGCTCAGAGATTCGGTTCTGTCAAACAACAAAGCTTCACGATCTTTGAGGTCTGTGGAGATCTTGTATTCTCTGGATCAAAGGTTCCGGCATGGAACTTAGACGTAGTCTGAGTTTCTGATGCCAAAAGCATTTCGAACCTATCCTTTCTGCGAACTTAATACACGTGACCAGAAAGGCTAATATTCTAACCGCTTTAGCCACGGCAAGGAGGGTAGTGGAGGTTTTAGCCATCATCAGAGGTTTTGGCTTTAAAGGACATAATGCGGTCTGTCCGCTAAGCCTTCCGTTCTTGATAAGAACGAAAACCTAGTCTGACCATTGACCCGAAGGCTTGGAGACCAAGGGTATGGCACAAATTATTGGGCAAGGGCAGTAGAGAGTCCTGTGCCCTGTAGGGTCTCTCAAGTTTTATCTTGATAAAACCTATAGAAAGTCAAGGTCAACAGACAATCTGCGGTGTTCCGTAAAAAGACCAGACTAGTTTCATGTCCAAGAACACCCTGGCATGATAGCAAGGAGTTTCTTTTAAGAGGTCTCATTCATTATGTTTGCATAAAGATTTGAGATTTTTTCTTAATATCAATGCTCAAGAGGTGAGGGCGCGGCCTCGGAAGCATTTCAACAGAGCATGACACTCAGTAACATCCTGAGTGCCACGCTTTTGCGAAGCAACTCTGGGTTCGCTTCACACTCACCACCCGACATCTGGCGGTGTTCCGTAAAAAGACACCAGACTGGTTCATGTCACACCCACGAACACCCTGGCATTATAGCCAAGGAGTTCTTTAAGAGGTCTCATTTTCATTATGTTTTGCATAAAGATTTGAGATTTTTCTTAATATGAATGCTCAAGAGGTTAGAGGGCGCGGCCTCGGAAGCATTTCAACAGAGGCATGACACTCAGTAACATCCTGAGTGCCACGCTTTAGCGAAGCAACTCTGTGTTCGCTTCACACTCCCGACGGGATGTGAAGACGACCATTTCAAGATCCGTAAGTCGCTAGGACCATACATATCCGTAGATATTATTGGGTGCAAGAGGCAACACGAATCCTATCCTATAGAAAAGGGATAGGTGTGCTTTTAACTTTGAAGGGTTGGTCGCTTGAGGCGCGTCCTTCTCTTTAGCTAGAAGTTATGGAACTAACTTTTGATAGGTTAGGTCAGGTGGTGGTTTTAGCTTCGGTGCCCTCAAAAGTATGGTCATATGGTCTAGTCACATTGTGGTCACGCCCCACCGTTGACAGATCATCTAGAGCGCACC
Source organism: Macrobrachium nipponense (assembly GCF_015104395.2). Taxonomy (NCBI): domain Eukaryota; kingdom Metazoa; phylum Arthropoda; class Malacostraca; order Decapoda; family Palaemonidae; genus Macrobrachium; species Macrobrachium nipponense. The sequence continues at coordinate 21,846,624 of NC_061091.1, forward strand.
AGCATTACAGGTCTCTACCTCGCTGGCAACTCTAGTAACGCAGAAGCAGACTTTGGTGACAGTAATCACGAAGTCGGCTATGCTAACAGGTCAGGAACCAAGATGTATATCATCTACTTATTTTAGTTTCCCAAAAATCCTATTCTGTTCTCTTCCCACCACCATCCGAAGGGTGTGATTCAGCTATAATTATTATCTGTCAGGTAAGTTTCATGAACAAAATGTTATTGTTATAATACAATTAAGTTTGTTCATACTTACCTGGCAGATAGATATAATTAAAGTGCCCACCACCTCCCCTCAGGAGACAGTGGTCACTGATAAAATATGAATAGGCAAAATGGGAATAAAGTTTCCATGATAATCCGCCTCACCCAGCGCGGGAATGGGACTAACACCACCTGGCCGCCCACTGCGTGTGCCGCGAATTTTTTAAATTCTGTCGGACTTCAGAAAATACAGCTATATATATATCTGCCAGGTAAGTATGAACAAACTTAATTGTATTATAACAATAACATTTTATAGGTCAATTTACCTTTTATGAAATTTACTGGGGTGTTTTTGGAGGGCTTGGAACGGATTACGAAAGGCGCCTCGGAACGGATCAATTTCGTATCTCGAGATACTACTGTATCTGCCATTTGTCCTCCTCCTCTGTCGCCACTTTCGGAGATAGCCTCACTCGAAAGGTAAGCTTCCACATATTACTACATACGTACATATGTACGTACAGTTTTACTTGTATACCATGTACACTAATAGACTTTATTTACAGGTATATTAGCAGTACATATTAAGTTCGGTATTGAATGGTCCAAATTGTTGTACTATTTCATTGTTTATAGGTCAATATAGCTTTATTATTAAATTTACTGGGGTGTTTATGGAGGGCTTGGAACGGATTAGGCATTTTACATGTAAAATGCTGTCCAAGATACGAAAAGCTCATGATACGAAGGCCGCCTCAGAACGGATTAATTTCGTATCTCGAGGTACCACTTACACTGTATTGTAACTAAATAAAATAAAAAATTCAGTATTTTATATTAAATCTCTTAACTTGTGTTTCGAGTAAGTATTATTTGGTGTACACTAATTAGTGTAGGCAAGCAAAATATGACAATTTGTCGAAAATTGCATTTTTCCTAACTATACAAACCTGAGGTACCTTTAAACAATAGGAAGTAGCTAGCGGCAGCTGGAAAAAACGGTCGTAAGCTTCGAACAAGGGAAGGGAGAACGGTAGTTAACTGCTTGTCCGATCGTCGCGCGGGAGGTAAACAAATCACTTTTGCTTTTGGCCCATGCAAAATACGCAGAGTGAGGGGTGGCATGAGGAGGGACTATATGTAAAGGACCTCAGGTTTGTATAGTTAGGAAAAAATGCAATTTTCGACAAATTGTCATTTGTTTCCGATACGTAATACAAACCATCGGTCCTTTAACAATAGGAAGGACTCACTTCTGGGTTGGGGGAGGAATCTGAGTCTTTAGATGAACAGACTGGTGTTCGTCCATCCCTGGAATGCCTCCCTGGTCGTAAGAGAGAAGGGAGGGATCCAAGCCTCTGTCCGATTGATCGGGGTGTGCACCGCAGGATCAATGGTCAGACCTCTGGGCCGAGTACTAAGAGAGAGGCAAGCGTTATCTCTTCGTACCAGCATTGTAAGAACTTTTCCTGTACATGAGCAAATATAAGGTAATGGGTTTTTGTCTCATGTAGGCATCCACTTCCTCCCCTTGTAGGAGAAAGTGGTGGATATACGCTCCTATCCCTAGTTAAAGAGATAGGATGGAGCTCGGTCGAGTAGCTTACCTGCATCTGACTCCCTTCCAGCGTGGTAACGACCGTATCCCACCTGCCTGCCCACGAGGTAGAGGGTAGAGAAAGATGGTGAAGAGAAGCCAGTCACACTCTCATTCGCACATTCATTCTCCCAGTCATACCAGGAATCGATGCTGTTCTGCCTGCTCGGGTGCTGGGTAAGCTTACACAACGTGTTGAGCAGCCACCACAGGTCCCAAGGAAAAAGTATCCAAGGACTTGTGGGCAATATCCCGCAGGTAGAAGGACGTGAAGGTGGTCTGGTTGGCCCAGACACCTGCCTTCAGGACCTGTGCCACGGAGAAGTTCTTACGGAACGCTAAGGAGGGTCCGATACCTCTGACTTCGTGGGCTCTCCCCCCCACTCGGTCGGAGCGTACGGATGTCGTCGCTACCATCAGCCTCGTACGCTCTCCTGATCACCTCACGTAGCCAGAAAGAAAGCGTGTTCTTGGAAACTTCTTTCTTGGTAACCCCAGTGCTAACGGAAGAGGCGTCGACACTCAGGCCTGAGGTGCCGAGTTCTCTTCAGATAGCGCCGTAGCGCCCTCACAGGACAAAGCAGCATCTCATCCGCATCGTTATCGGTGAAGTCCAGAAGGGAGGGGATCGTGAAAGACTCGAACCTGTCGTCAGGGATCGACGGATTCTGAGTCTTGGCTACGAAGTTCGGGGCGAAATCGAGCGTCACAGATCCCCAGCCTCTGGTGTGTTTAACATCATAAGAAAGACCATGTAGTTCCCCTACTCTCTTCGCCGATGCCAGGGCCATCAAGAAGAGGGTCTTGAGGGTCAGATCCCTGTCTTGACGACTCTCGGAGTGGGCTCGAAGGGTCTTCGAGTCAAACTCCTAAGGACGAGAGTCACATTCCCACGCAGGGGGCCTGAGTTCCCTGGGTGGGCAAGACCTTTCGAAGCTCCTCATTAGCAAGGAGATCTCGAACGAGTTCGAGATGTCCAGTCCCCTCAGCTTTAGGACGAGCGCCAGTGCTGCTCTATATCCTTTAACTGTGGGTACTGAGAGGACGCTTCTGCTCCGGCGAAGAAACACAGAGGAAATCCGCTACCTGCTGAAGAGTGGCTCTGAGAGGAGACAGACCCTGTCTACGACACCAACCACAGAAGACGGCCCACTTCCCCTGGTACACAGCTGCAGAGGACTCGGACGTGTCCAGCCATCTCTGTTGCTGCGCTACGAGAAAAGCCTCTCGTTCGCAAGAGATGGTGGATAACAGCCAGCCGTGAAGTTGAAGGGACTGGACTGCTTGGTGGTACCGTTCTACGTGTGGCTGGGCTAGAAGGTTGTGCCAATTGGGTAGCTCTCTCGGTGCGTCCGCAAGAAAGAGCCAGCAGGTCCGGATACCAAACGGCTTGAGGCCGTTTGGGAGCCACCAGGATCATTCTGAGATTGGGAGTGACCAGCGCTCGACTGATCACTTTCCGAATCAGACAGAAGGGAGGAAAGGCGTAGGCGAAGAGGTTGTCCCAAGGGTGTTGGAGAGCGTCCTGCAGCTGCCCATGGGTCCGGCACGGCTGAAAAGAAAACCTGAAGTTTTCTGTTGTGCCGGGTGGCGAACAGGTCTACGAGTCCTGGGTCGCCCCCACAGGTTTGAAGAGCCTGTGTTTCCGCCACGATCTTGGTGTACGAGACCATTCGGTCCCCTATCACCTGATCCCGAACTGGGCTGAGCTGGGTCCGATACTAAATTCCATTCCTTTGCCTGGATGTAGCGTGCTGACAGCTCTATCGAGTGAGCCGTGGCCCACTCGTGCACCTGCAAACACCGTCAACTGATGGAGCGGAAGAGACACTAGCCCCCCCTGCTTGTTGACATATGCCACTACTGTGTGTTGTCGCACATCAACACCACTGAGTGTCCCACCAAGCGGTCCTGAAATTCTCGGAGAGCGTTGAACGCCGCCTTGAGTTCCAGGACATTGATGTGAAGGTGCTTTTCGTGATGGTCCCACACACCTGCAGTCAGCAACTCCTCCAAGTGTGCGCCCCATCCCTCGGTCGATGCGTCTGAGAACAGAAGCATCTCCGGGGGGGAGTGCGTATAGGCCACTCCTCTTAAGAGGTTCTTGTCGTCGAGCACCAGGCTAGGTCCTGCCTCACTTGTCCGTGACAGCCACGGGAAAGTAAGGAGGATCCTTGGCCTGAGACCAACTCTCCCTATGCCTCGCACTGGAGAGACCGCAGGTGAAGACGCCCGTGAGGGACTAACTTCTCGAGTGACGACAGATGGCCGATCACGACTTGCCATTGCTGTGCTGCCTGTTCCTGCCGAGACAGGAACCGGCCGGCTGCCTCCTGAATTTGCTGTACGCAAGTCTGCGGGAAAGACCTGCCCTGCTACCGTGTCTATCAGCATACCCAGGTACTTCATCTTCTGCTTGGGTTCGAGATCGGACTTCTCGTAGTTTATCACGATCCCCAGATCGCGACAAAACTTGAGGAGTCGATCTCTGTCCTGCAGCAACTGCGAGCGGGAGCTCGCCAGGACCAGCCAATCGTCGAGATACCTCAGAAGACGTATCCCGTGCGAATGGGCCCAAGCTGACACCAGAGTGAACACTCGCGTGAACACCTGTGGGGCGGTTGACAGACCGAAACAAAGTGCCCTGAATTGGTACACCGTCCCGTCGAAGATGAAGCGGAGGTACTTTCTGGAGGACTGATGGATAGGTATTTGAAAATACGCGTCCTTCAAGTCCACTGAAAGCATGAAATCGTTCCCCCTGATCGAGTCGAGCACTGAGCGTGCCGACTCTATCGTGAACCGCGTCGTGCGAACGAAGCGGTTCAGGGGAGAGAGGTCTATCACCGGACGCCAGCCCCCCGATGCCTTCTCCACTAGGAAGAGGCGGCTGTAAAAGCCCGGTGACTGGTCCTCCACGATTTCCACAGCTCGTTTCGCCAGCATGGTCTTGATCTCCTGTCGAAGAGCGTTGTCCTTTGATGATCCCCGGACATAGGTTTGTAGGTGGACCGGTTTGGAGATGAGGGGGGGCCGAGACTCGAAGGGTAGTAGATATCCCTCCCGAAGGACGTCTACTATCCAGTTCTCGGCGCCGCAGCGCTGCCAAGTTGCCCAATGGCTCGCTAGGCACCCCCCCACTTCCGGCAGCAGGTGAGGGGGAACGCCGTCCCTAGCGTTTCCCTCCTCGTTTCGACTTCTTCCCACCACCTCCTCGGGGAAAGGAGGACTGGGAGGAGGGCTGGTTACGGCCTCCTTTAGCAGACGTCGAAACAGCAGGAGTCTTCGCACGGGGTTTGGACGGTGCAACCGTCTTCGCCGCCGTGGAAGCGCTAGCTAAGCTCTTTGGCTTAGCCGCAGTCGCTCGAGATTGCCCAATAACCTTCGAGACTGCCTGGTGAACTAAGCGGTCACTGTCATCAGTGCGCCGCCTTTCCACCGCAGCGTCCACCATCTCTCCGGGAAAGAGAGCTGGGGAACTCCTAATTGGTCCATTGCGAAGCCCGAGTGCCGCCTCAACGCCCGCCCCTTGGTCACTCGGGTAAGGACTGCGTCCCTACGTCGAAGAACCAAGTTGGCCCACAGGTTAGCAGTCTGATGGGCGAGGTAAGAGAGCGCTCTTCCTCCAGACTGGCACAGTCTCCTGAAAGAAGCGTCGTCTTCGAGAGCAGAACTCCCAGAGCCGGCCGCTACTTTGGATATTGTGAGGGACCACAAATCCAGCCAAGAGACTGCTGGAATGCTGCCATAGCGGTAGATTCCCCCAGGGCAAGTGCCTCCTGCTGCGAGAACCAGAGGTTCTCCGACAGGAGCTGCTGCAGGGACACACCTGGAGTCAGCCTCACTAACTCCGGGTTAACCTGTTTCGGCAGTATCGGGTCTTCCGAAGGCACGTAAAATCGCCTCTGACGCTGTAGAGGAGGAGGAAGCAGCTTAGAAGACCGTCCGGATTTCAGCGAATCCTCCCGTCCTGAGACGAGATTCTCAACTTGATCCAGGACTGAGTCTGCAAGCTCTGATCGCGGTAACCCCACCATCATTTTGGGTTCCTTCTTAGGACCCCAAAATGACTCGAGCCGGGACGTGGGCTCTGCCGGTGGTAGCGGCGATCCTTCCGCAAGGTCATTATGCTGACGAATCAGCTTAATGACCTCTGCAAAGTTCCTCTGTATCTCGGGAGTAACTGCGTCTTGCGGAGTAGGACCGTCCAGTCCCTCCAGCAAGAACAGATCCCGTGATACTCCTCCTTCAGAAGGAGGAACAGCGGCAGACCCCTGACGGTCACCTCCAACTACTTGCGCGTATGTTCTGGTCGGTCCTAGAACCGTGCCTGAGCCATACGGCGTCATAGCGGGATCGCGAGCGGCGCACCTCTCGCGATCACTCCTCGCTACCTCGCTCCTCCCGGTGTAGCCCGAGGAGGTTGAAGGTACGGGAGAGGCAGACCTGACGCTCCCCCCTCGCTCGCTGGCAGTACCAGCGTGCGTGGAGGGCTGCTGCTGATCGTCAACCCGCGGTGGCGATCGAGCAGCAGGCCTAGCTTTGCCGCGAGCGGCTCGGCTGAGAACGTTGACGCTGATCTCTAGCGTCAGGCGAGCTGTTGCTGGTTACCGTCTCCGCCCGGTCCCTATGGGAGCGGCGGTCAGGTGACCTGCTAGGCTCTCTGTCGCGGCGAGACCGGCCAGCGTCCTCTCAGCGCGTCGAGCCGCTGGTACCAGCCGTGGCTGGTACCGACGGCCGCGGGGACCCCTTCCTCGCCTCAACCCGTGGCTGGTCAGCGAACCGTCACGTTCAAACCCGAGCCAGCCAGTTCGGTTCGCTGCGAGAGCGTCCACTGGCCTGGCGAGAGTCGTGTGCACGACTCTCGCCAGTCTTCTGCTCCGCGCCGCGGTCTTGACGGCAAGCGAGCTCGGACGTCAAAACTTTGGCTGGACGGTCTCCCGTGGAAGAGCGTCCACTCGGTACTTCTCGCGAACGAGAAGCGGCCGAGACGGAACCTGATTTAGCGGCAGAACCGCTAACACCAGGTGAGAACGTACCAGCCGAAGCTGGTACACCTCTGGTCCCCGTCGTCGTCTTCTTTGCAGAGGAAGAGACGGGCCCCGTTCCCGAAGGAATAGGAGGACCAGCAGTAGAGCTCCCCGAATCGCCTGAGCGAGACGGGCCCTTAGAAGATCCCGAAGGAGTCTTCTTAGGGGGGGAGGAGGCAGCCTTCTTCTTCTTCGGCTGTTTAGCCTTAGAAGTCGAAGGGGAAGAGGAGGCAGCAGACGACGAAGAAGACGACGAAGACGACGACGACACCTTCCTCTTCTTCCTCCTCTTCTTCGCCAGGCTCCGCAGGACAGACGTCAGGTCTTCCATCCAGGAGGGAGCCGGGGCAGTTGCCGAAGCAACAGGGCCCGACTGCACCTGTCCGGAAGAACCTGAGACTGTAGCAGCACCACCAACAGCAGGAGCGACAGGAACAGGTCCAGGAACAGCAGGAACAGCAGGAACAGCAGGTACAGCATCTGAAAAGGAAGGAGCAGCAGGGACAGCAACAGGTACGGCAGGCATGGCAGGAACCACAGGAGAGCCAGGCGTCCTGTCGGCAGCTACCATCATTCTCGGCACTGGCGGCAGGTCTAGGGGGGTACTCTTAGGGCAGCGGAAGTCCGGGGTCGGCAACACAAAGAAGCCAGGTGGCGGTGGCACCGTCCTCTTTGGTACGGCAGTAATGGGTTTGCTCACCGTAGCCGTAGGTGTCACCGTCATTACATGCGGCGTGTACACGAGATGCGGCGGCATGTCATATGCTGGTGTTGTTATTGTGGTGGTAGTAGTGGTTACCGCACCATGAGTGACCACTGCCGACCCCGCCAACCGCTGAAGCAACCCCTGAATACTTGGCACTCCCTGCAGTCCCAGCGACTCCCACACCTGTCCAAGGTCGTCCTTTGTGCTTGGTGGAACACTCTGCGGAAGCAACAGTCGGGTTAGTAAGAGGGGTTCCCTCGCGCCTGGGGGGAGAAGAACCCCACCCAGAGCGGACGGAAGACCCCGAATACAACTGGACGTCCGGGTAGCGGGCGCCCTCCTCCACACTCGACGGATCGAGTGAGGAGAAGGACTCCTCTACCCCCCCCCCCCCCCCCCCCCCCCGCAGGGGAAGGCGCGAAACGTGGGGGCTGACCGGGAGGCAGGAAGGAAGACGATGTGTCAGTTACCAAAGGAGTCACTGGAGAGCTTTCCGATGACTTCTTTGGAGGCCTAAGTCTCTTCCTGCCCTCGTACAGAACCCACTGCGCCTCGGACCAATTCTACAAGTACACATGGTCCGTTCGGGAGCATTCTCGCCCCCAGCAACGAGTACAAACCTCATGTGGATCCACGTCCACGAATGATCTAAATCCGCCGCATCTACGCCCCTCCAGCCCGGGACACACTCTACGGGCGACTGGGGGGCGCGGCGAAATCTCCATTTCTTGATCACTCATATTGCAATAATGAATAAAGAAATGTAAGTACTTACAATCATACACACTCAATTACACCAGAAAAGAGGGCTGATACTCAAAGCAAACGACAAAAGCGGGCAGAGCGATGACGAGCACGTCCTATCTCCACACGGCCGAAAGCAAAAGTGGTTTGTTTACCTCCCAGTCGCGCGGCGCGCGACGATCGGACAAGCAGTTAACTACCGTTCTCCCCTTGTTCGAAGCTTACGACCGTTCCAGCTGCCGCTAGCTACTTCCTATTGTTAAAGGACCGATGGTTTGTATTACATATCGGAACAAAAGGAAATTAATAACTGGCAAACCAAAAAATGGTCGATTACGGTGAGGTTTTGTTTACATTTCTTTCGTCTGGCAGCATAGTCAGTGCTAGCAGCTCTGACCATCCTTGCTTACGTCATAAAACATTGAACAGGCCTTGTATCTCAGTGGTCTTGTGAATACCCGGCCTTAGACAAAGAACCGTTTCATCAGTCAGGGTTGGGGGGCGGGGACGCTGTGAACAACTCATTTGAAACTCGGAAGCCCAGTAACATCATCTGTCTTGACATTATAGATCTTGAGGCGAGATGTCAAGAAGCCATGGTTACACCATGCTGCCCTGGGTCACAATAAGTCTTCTTTTGCCGTGTAAAATTAATTGGAATTCATTCTTATGCATATCTATTATTCAGGTTAACTTGGTTACACCCTTCCAAAACCAAATACATTTATCCTACTTAGGCATATAGCCTAAGCTAGCCTTACTACAAATCCCATCCAGTTTACAACACGCCCACTTAAATACTCAACAAACCTATAAAATGTATCTTAGTTGTAATACCCTGTCCTTTTTTTACTTTTTACTGGCCGTCAGTCGTCCGTTGTAGATTAATTTGCCCTCAAGCCTGCTAGGGCTCCAGTTTCCAGGGTAGCCGCTGTCCGCCCTCTCGCCCTGCCCCTCCGCCTTGTCTGCACAAGTAACCAAAAAAGGTATCCAAACGGAAAACGAGCTTGTTCGTAAACCTACCCTTGACTGACATGGGAATTGGATTTAGGACAACAGTCAAGCGCTGGGACCTATAAGGTCATTCTGCGCTGAAAGGTAAACATGAGTTAAGGTTTTAAAGGTGCAACAGGAAGAAAATCTGGTATTTCTACAGAATAGTTCCGCATGGACTGCAAGGAACGTAACCGAGGATACGATATACACTAGGGATTAGGGCGTCCAATGTCTTTCGCCGTGTTTAGTACTGGCCCTTGGGGGTTAATTACAGTCGTACGAATAAATATTACTTAAAATTCTTGTACAGGAGGTAAAACTGCATTGAAAAACTGCAACTGCCATAGTCTAGGCCACCACGGAATAATACCCGGTAATTCTACAGCAGCAGTCCACACGGACTGCAAGGAACGTAACTGCGGATACGGAATCCATTAGGGATTGGAGCATCCAATGTATTTTGCCATGTTTAGTACTGGGGTAGATCTAGGGTACCTATCCGCGGCGCCCCAGACTATGGCAGTTGCGGTTTTTCTCTGCAATTTTACGTACTGAACAAGAATTTTAAGTAATATTTATTCGGACGACTGTAATTAACCCGCCGGGGCCAGTACTAAACACGGCGAAATACATTGGACGCCCCAATCGCTAGTGGATGTCGTATCCGCAGTTACGTTTCTTGCAGGGTAATTCTAAAGAATAGTTCCGAACGAACTGCAAGGAACGTAACCAGATATGACATCCAATAGGGATTGGGGCGTCCAATGTATTTCGCCGTTTAGTACTGGGGCCGGATACTCAAAACATGCCTTACGCAAAGGTGCCTTTTGACAAAAGGCGCCTTTCCCAACGGCTCGCCCAAGGCGCCTTTCGGCGAAGGCGAAATCGTATACACAAAGATTTTCAAAGGCGCCTTGGACGTGCCTTTGCACGAAAAGGCTGCCTTTTTGTCAAAGGCGCCTTTGGATAGTCCAGCGAATCACATCGTCCGTATCATAGCGTGGCTAGAGAATGAGAACCAATCACGATACAACAGCATATCAGCTGGTTGTTGATGGCAGAGCGATTAAAGAGCGGCACGATGGACCCTGTGACTAAGAAAAGGAAGCAACATCCCTAATTTAGCATAAACTAATTGGCATACATACCTAGATTGAAGCGAGTTTTGGCTAGGCCTTGGCTTATGTTCTACTGTTAACATCATGCTAATTATGATATATTCCTAGTAGGCTATATGTTAGGCTATGCAAAAGTATCCTATGATATTGCTTGGAAATAAATGTTTTAGCCTAAGCTGTGATGATATGCCTAGGCCTGTGGGTATTATTGCATAAGTTGCCAATACCTATGCCTTGCGTAACCAGATCATTTTATTTTTATATATTTTACACAATTCTAAGAGATTTTTCATGTATGGCATTTCTGCCCCAAATTAATGTTAACCATTTAATCTTAGGTTAGGTTAGGTTATAAAGTTAGGGAGCTTTTGAAGAATAGTAGTCCCACACGTACATGAGACCTGTTCAAAAGGATAAAACTGGGGTCCGTATTTTTAAAAGGGTCTTATCTACAAGACCAATTCTTAACCTAGGCTAACCTGAACCTAACATAACCATGTCTAGTTGTGACTCAAGTAATTGTTATGTACTCTATCTATGGTATCTGTCACTTTTTTTTCCTTTGATGAGGTAGAGATGTGGGAAGTCATTGATCATAATTACTGTCAATAATTACACAATTACATTGATGTTTCTTTTCCAGAGTTATTGCAGTAGCTAATTTCTGTATTATAATCTTTTGAGGTGGTGGTCCTCATGAAAGTTTAGCTCTAGAACCTTCAGAGGAAGTTTTGGTAAGATTGGGCCTACTGGAGCAAGTAGCAGTTGAGGTGTTGGCAGATGTTTCTGATATTTTTCAGGATATATTGTCTAATAAAAAAGAATTAAATGAAAGTGTAAAAGAAATAAATGGAAATGTAAGGGTAATAGCTGACAGCATGGTAACCATGACTGATATGCCTAAGCGACATCATGCATAATTTTTTTTTTTTAAGTGGTAGTACTACTTTTAATATAGTCTATACAGTAGTAAAATCTATTTTTTTTTTTTCATACCATGCCTTATATGTTCCTATACCAAGGGTGCCCATAATGTGATAAATGTCATATTCCTCTTCTTTATTGAGATTAGTTTTTGTAAGTTTTTTTGTTTAAGAGTAATGTGATATAATACCTTCCATTGTTCTTATGCTAATCACTCCATTATTTAATGATTTTTGGTTTAATTTTTTATTTTTTTCCTCCATTTACTCTTATTATATCGTGCTTCTTGTGATCTCGTTTATTGTGATAAGTCTAGTACAGCATTTGTTTATTTACAATGCTTATTCATGTTATTTCTCTATTTTGGCTATAAAGCATGTTTCCTTATTTATAATAGTATAAAATGATACCTCTGTGATCTCAGTTACCTCTACCTTATTGTAAGTTTTTATTTTTTATTTACTTTAGTATGTTATTTCTTTCCTGCAGATAATGTACTATGTGATACACTGATATTGCTATTATTAAGGGTCATTCAGTGATACAGTAACCTATTTATATCTAGGTAATATGAACATCAAATTCATTTATTTCATAACTTATTTGTATCTAGGTGGCATTTATTTCATAATGTGAGTCACTGTATATAGTACTGTACTTATCTCTAACCACTTTAACCTAAGTTTAATGTGCCTTATGAGTACCATGAGAAGTGATAAGGCAGGGAAATTGCATACATATTTTCACCTTTGCATATAGTACATAGTATAAAGATATATTTTCTGTATTGAAATTTATTTAACAAGACAACAAAATATATTGTTTTTCTAGCATTGATTATACAGAACATTTTATAAGATATACGATAACTAAAGGTCAAAACAATCAGATTATAATATAGGAATTTTAGATTGTATATATGAAATCATTTTAAATAAGACACATCCAATAACTTTAAATCTAACGTCTGCAGAGGAATATCACACTATTACAAAGCAATTAGAGTAACTTGCAAAATAAAACTATGTATAGTGGCGGTCATTGACGTATACAAGAGGTAGGAGACATCCTCTTCTTACTTGTTGTCAATCCCAAAGTTGCCTTTCCCACCTCAAAGGCTGCTCTAACCTGCCCTAGCGCAAAGGCTCTCACGGCGCCATATTTCCAAGATGGCGGGCCGCACTCGGTGTTTTGAGTATGAGCCTTTCGAGTAACGGCCGACTGGAACGGCGCTTTTGCCACAAAAGGCGCCTTTGGAAGTTTTGAGTATGCGGCCCCTGGCCTCTGGGGGTTAATTACAGTCGTCCGAACAAATATTACTTTAAATTCTTGTTCATTACGTAAAATAACATAGGAAAACGTCGATTGCCATACTCTAGGCCACTGTGGATTGCTTCTGTAGAAATACCAGTACTGGCCCCTTGGGGGTTAATTACAGTCGTCTGAATAAATATTACTTAAAATTCTTGTTCAGTAGGTAAAACTACATATAAAAACAGCAACTGCCATAGTCTATGCCGCCGCGGATAAGTACCCTAGATCTACCGAAACGGAATATGAACGGAAGTACAGTGAAAGAAATGAAAGGGTTTGCAGCCAACGTCCGAAGGTGATGCCGCAAAGAACTGTAAACCTAAAGCCTACATTGCAACGGGTGTGGTGCACTGAGGGCCCCACCCCGCTACGGGGTATAGGCCTATGTGGGGGAAAATTCTTATTTGGAAAACCATATCGATAAAATCCCCTCCCCTCCCCTAGCTAAAGGGAGATTAAGTTGAAGCAACACAATGACAGCAAGAGTAAAGAAGTGCTCATTCAATTACTTGAAAATCAAGAACCATTAGGCTTCCGCACTTTTAGAATCTTGTTAGGCGTATATGAATGAGCCACCTTTTTGGAGTCAAATCTGTATAAAACCGAGACATCCTTTAATGTAGCTAGTTCTAATTTATAACATATTTACGGCGAAGACAGTTGAAAAAAAAAAACATTACTAGGCACTGCATGGTATGACTATCTTTAGATTTAAAAAAATGAGAACCACAGCCTTGATTCAATGTTGGAAACATACCTTGAACTGACTGCCTGCCTGATCTACGACTGGCACACTTTAAGACAGCCGTGTAATTACCACGTTTCGTTTTCACTATATAACCTCTATTTGATCCACCACAATCACACTTTAAAAATAAAATCGAAATCACGTGAGGTATCCCGCGATTGTGATGTGTTGACACCCAAGCCGTTTAGCGTAACCCAAAACGTCACTGTCAACATAAGGACTGAAAAGCACCTGGCCTGGGAGTCACGAATCACGAGTCCGCTCAGATTTTTGGCGGGATTTTTTATCGATAGTCAATTTTTTTTCCACTATTATTTTAGAATACAGTCAGTCAGTGGCATATATTGTTGCTTTACCATATTAAAGATTTGGGGAGAAAATCACATAGTTTATCGTCCCTATTGCTAAATGATGAAATAGTTATTTGACATTGTGGTAAAATTATTCATGACTATGCAATGAATTGGCAGCTAGAGGTTCGAGGAATTGTCTTCTGCTAGCCTGAGAATAGATTTCATCAGTGACATCTTCCTGTATCTCGTAATACTTTATCATTAGTGGTACCAAAATGAGTGTGTGCTATTACTCGTATGTATGTCAATCCTTTTGCAGGTGTAGAGAGTAATTTTTCTCCAGGAAGAAGGCTAGTCTTATTATGCCTTTAATCAAACAGAACACAGTACCTACTATTGATTTGTAATTATGTCCATCATCTAAGACAGAACGTCCTGCTTATGGAATGGGCTTGTTTGCCCCATATATGGTTTTAAGTCTGTAGCCTACGTGAGATAAAGACGAACCAAATTCTGGAAACGGGATTACTATTACGATTTAACTTAGAGGCGCCGTCGTCGTCGTTAGATTAAGCTAGCCTTGTGCTGGCACGGACTCTTGCTGTACTGCAGCCCGTAAAAGGCGCCGTCACTTCGGAACATTTCTGGTCTCCTATGCCGCCAGTTTGAGCAAAGTAACCTAGAGAAATACACCTGAAGTCTCCTGATCTTACAGCCGAAAATCGACATTACACGTGCCCGGCAAGAGTTATTCAGTACTGTACGTTCCTAACCCACAATCTGAATTAGTTCAGCACAGTTAAAGAGTTATTAACCAATAATAATAGTAAATTTATATTGTATAACTTACTCTAGAAACGATTCGTTCCTTTATAACTTTAACATTAAACTGTAGCTAGGAGCTTTAGTCTCAAATTATGCTCATAACGTGTAGCCTACAGTGTCTGAGCGACCAGATTGGAGCAAGTCTCTTTAACCTAAATACTTACTTTCCGTATTGCCCTATAAGCAACACTTGAACTGATGAGAATGTTTATAAAATGGACAAGAGTACTTACATTCTTTTGTTAAATAAACATTCAGTTGCTTGCTTGATGAATAAATAACGATAATGGGATCACAAGATGACAAAAGAAATTATCAGGAAACGCCGTTTTCATTTAATATAACTAAATGCTATACAGGTTCTTTTATATATACTAAGTTTCACATTAATCGTAGTTTCCCCGGACTTTATCTTGCCTATATTGCTGTTATCAGGCCAGCCTTCCTTCTTCTTTCCATCCCACTTAAATATGAAAAGCCGGTCTTTGACAGCTAGGGCTCAACTTAAATTTTGCAGCCAACCAATATTAGCTATTTGGTGCAAAACCTGGAGAAAAAAAAAAACGTTGTGGGGAGGGGGGGGGGGGAAGCAATCAATTATGATCGTCGCTTCCCAATTCCTAATTCTGTCGGTTCTTTGCTAAATGACATAGTATATATCCCATTCTGGAGGCCAAGTCGATTTCCTTGCTTCTTCATGAACCAATTGTGTTTTTTTCGCTAGGTCTCGAAACTTTAGCTATAACTTAATGTGCTCCTCCAATTCTACATAGTCTCATTAATCTTAAGTTAAGGGATAACAGTAATCATTTCATTCCTTTTTAAAATTTCTCGAAAACGAAAACCATCTTCGAAAGCGTAATTTTAGACCAGTAAACTCAGAAATATGGTTTTAAAAGTGGGATTTTTTTTTTTTTTTTTTTTTTTTTTTTTTTGTGTAAGGGCTACCTTTAGGGATAAAGCCACCTTAGCGATGATTCAGATAGCCAAGAGACTGACGCCAGGTAGTGAGGGGTCACTGGTTAAACTCTTGTTATAGCTGACGATTAGCTATCTGCTATCGATTACAATATCAAATTTAATGACAATATTTTCTGGCTGAAAAGAATGAGGTCAAGACGGGAAGTATAAAAAAACAATTAAATTTGTAAAGAAACTTGGTACTGAGAAATATATTCAGAGATAACAATGCAATCAGTTATAGATAAGAACTCAAAACCAGTTTTGGCGCTAGGCCGCTACAATGAAAAGCAGTGTGATGACAGCACAAGTAAGCTGGTGGCATGGGCGGGCCGGGTGGTGGGTGGAGTTGTGCCCGGTCTTACAAAGAACTTGTGGATCGATAACCTCTATCTAACATGATACAGTGACCAAGTACTACAGCAGCTGTTGGGGTTGGTGTGGAGGATGGCCTTGGGGTAGCTTCCAAAACATTCGTCTGCTGTGTCTACTAAATGATACCTTCTGATTAGACAAAATAAAAAGCGAGATTAATTTGCGCGGATGGGCTCGAACAGCATAGGAAGCATAAACTAAAGGTGAATTAATAAGTATTAAAGAGAAGGAGAAGAGTATGATGAATCTGTCTGAATTAAACCGATGGAATTTTCTAACGGACAGGTTACAGGTTGCTCTAGGAAGTAAGAGAAACGCCACAAAAGTACAGGATAAGTGTTGTTGATAAGATATTTGAACGAAAGGCCCTCAACATCCAGGAAGCGTAAAAGACGAAGGTGAAAGGTGTATAAGCGATGAGCTTTCTATATAGCTGCATGAAGATCAGATTGTTGATGTTTGCTGGTTATGTTTCATCTACGACTGAGTAGTTGCTTAATGAATAGTTGACTATTGACTTACTTAAAGTTTTGGGACAATCACCTGCTAAGAGAAAAACTATTTGTGTTGATATGTGTATATATACCCTATAGTATATATATATATATATGTATATATATATATATAATATATATATGTGTGTGTGTGTGTGTGTGTGTGTGTGTGTGTGTGTGTGTGTGTGTGTAGTGTGAGTGTGTGTATATATATATATATATATATATATATATATATATATATATATATATATTATTACATTATTAAACTCAACATATCATTTGTTATTACTATTATCATAACAAACAGGCTTAAAACAACCTTCATGCACCAGGTTACCCTAAAAGCAATAATTTCCCTGCATTTTCACAATCCTTTTCCGTTTGCATAACTTCTGTAAACGTTTATGTCATTTTTCTTTGCATAAACAATATCTGAAACAACATATGCCCGCAAATGGAGGTTCAAAGCGTTAGTCTACTAATTTTAGCCCACATATGCCACTGAATAAGGAATAAAACTGTTGTGTAACCCATTAAACTAAGTCTATGCTTGTTATTACGTTACACAAAGGTTGATGCGTGCTGTTTTTCATGTAAATATAAATTGTTGAGGTCTTTATTGTTAATTTCCTGCAGACAATGGTATATAGCCTATTGTACTTACCTTCTCTTCTCCGGTTAAATTTCAGTGTTTCTGGCGTTTTAACGTCTTAGAAAGATTTTCTTTAGTATGGGCTCAGCGGGACTGATAACATAGAAAACTGCGCCAGAAAAATTTTAGGGAAGACTTCAGAGAGAGAGAGAGAGAGAAAGAGAGAGAGATATTAAGATATTAAGATATTTTGTATCATTGTTTCCTACTTTTGTATTTTGTTTCCAACTTTCCATTGAATCAAAGATACCTTTTTGGTTTCAACATAAATTTGGAATTCCACCCATATGTGATTGTGCCAAGAAAGAATACATGAAAATTAGGCACGTGAACCAAAATAAGGCACTATTTAGCAAGCTGTACTCTCCGTAAGCTAGTAAAATATATCTATACGCAAAATGGCCGCCCAACTCCGCCCCCCATCCTCCACCCACCCTTTCTTTTTGGCACAAAGATTTTCCATAGGTAGGTATACCCCAGAACCCTTGAGATCTTTCATCATATCTGTTATTCTCTTGTTTTCCTTTCTTTTATATGTGACTTACATCTCCAGTTGCTTTACTTGTATCTTTTATATCTCAATTAAATATTGATCACCTTTCTTTCGTTCAATCGGTTCATTAGTTCTACGGAATCTTTTCTCTTTGACAACCTTGATCAACGGTATGTTCCATTCATCTACTCTGTATGACCACAAAGTCAAAACACCCCATTGTTCAGATCAAGTTACGGCCATGTAATCAATCTCTTGACACATTCAGACGTTAGTTTCACTTCTCTCGCAATGGCTATAGTCTGTCTCCAACAGGTTATATGGTTGCACAGTTTTCTGCACTACCTCTGTGTCAGAATTACCACAAGCCCCTCAAGGTACCCTTAGGCTTCATGGCACATTCCAACATCTCGTCTTTTCATGAACTTCTGGCCCAATCACTTCAGAATCCTTGTCTGGACGACCTGTTTATGTTACTTTTCCAGCACTGTCCCAGCCTCATATCATCTGTTACTGGTTGTAATTATTAAAGTGTGAAATAGCCTTCCATGCACTTTCCCAAGCAATATCAGCAAGCTTGTTAAGTTCTTTCACATCGAATTCCACTTTTCACCTTTCCTAAGAAAACAGCCGCTACTTTCAGTTCCTCCTTCCGAGCATGTACACCAATCCAACAAACCAATAATGTCTACCATTTAACAATTCGAGCGTCACTGTGATCCAAGATACACTGGACATCAATTTCCAACAAAGCAAACTCTTGATTATAGAAAACAAGTCGGCAGATTGTCTGTTGAATGGTGACTGTCAGGTTCTTGCTAAAGTACCCTGCATTGGCATTAATGAATGGTGACTGGTAATTGACAATAAAACCTCCATTGCCATACAGCTTGCCGCTGTCTGTATACCACTTCCTTTCACATTAGGAAATTCAGGAACCCTTTGAATATACGGGCGCTGTTTCGTCATTTTTTCCAATACCTTATTGTCACTTAATTCCTTTGTGTGTTTGATGTTTTCCCCTCTTTCATTCAACTTTCCTTTGCACCTACAGGAGCTTTTGATGCTGTTTTCAAAATGAAATTGAAAGCTTCAAGTAAGTAATAATAATAATAATAATAATTAATAATAATAATATAATAATAACTAATAATAATAATAATAATAATAATAATAATAATCATCATAATAATAATAATAATAATAATAATTTCTTCTACTTCTTGTCTATCACAGTCATCCTATTCGACTGGGTGGTTTTTATAGCGTGGGTTTCCGGGTTGCATCATACCTCCTTAGGAGTCCATACTTTTCTCACTATGTATGCTGTTCCTAGGAGCACACTCTTCTGCATGAGTCCTGGAACTATCGGCACCTAGTTTTTCCAGGTTCCTTTTCAGTGATCTTCGAATTGTACCTAGTGTTCCTACGATTACGGGTATAATTTCCACTGGCATATCCCATATCCTTCTTATTTCTATTTTCAGGTCTTGATACTTATCAATCTTTTCTCTTTCTTTCTCTTCTACTTTGGTGTCCCATGGTATTGCGACATCATTGATTGATACTTTCTTCTTGATTTTGTCAATCAACGTCACGTCTGGTCTATTTGCATGTATCACCCTATGTATTCTGATACCATAGTCCCAGAGGATCTTGGTCGTTTTCTATCACTCCTTCAGGTTGGTGTTCATACCACTTATCACTGCAAGATAGCCGGTGTTTCTTGCACAGGCTCCAGTGGAGGGCTTTTGCTACTGAATCAGGGCTCTTTTTGTGCTGCCTCTATGCAAGTGCCGGACATTCGCTTGCTATGTGGTTTATGGTCTCGTTTTTTATATAACACTTCCTGCATATTGGTGAGATGTTATTCTCATCTATCGTTCCTTGGACATATCTGGCTCTTAGGGCCTGGTCTTGTGCCGCAGTTAGCATTCCTTCTGTTTCCTTCTTGAGTTCCTCTCGTAGCCATTGCCATGTTGATCGCTGGCCAGTTCTTTAGTCTTTCTCATGTTCTGTCCGTGCATTGGTTTGTTGTGCACTCCTCTGGTCTGTTTGTCATTCTCCTGCCTCTGTCTATTTCTGGGTCCTTGTCTACATTTATTAGTCCTTCTTCCAATGCACTCCTTAGCCAATAGTCTTCACTGGTTTTTATTATTATTATTATTATTATTATTATTATTATTATTATTTATTATTATTATTATTATTATTATTATTATTATTATTATTATAACGTTCTAATAATAATAATAATAATAATAATAATAATACTAATAATAATAAGATACTAATAATAATAATAATAATAATAATTTTCAATACCAAGGAATTTTCCTAAAAGTCACTGGAAACCCCCGAGCAGCAATAACTACCAAAGATATGTTTTTGTAGTAT
>NC_061091.1:21867004-21872004 GCF_015104395.2 Macrobrachium nipponense
GGAGGGACCCATTCGTTTACTCTTTGCAAATTGGCGAAGGAGATTCTTCTGTGGGTGCATAGAGCCGAGAAACGTCACCCTGCTCACCAGGTTCATTCAAGGGGAGAAGAATGTCAGAGCGGACCTGTTGAGCAGGGAGGGACAAGTTCTTTCGACGGAGTGGATCTTGCATCAAGAAGTATGCCAGAGGCTGTGGAATCTTTGGGGCAGCCCAGTGGTGGATCTTTTCGCTACCTCAGCGACGAAGAGGTTACCGAACTACTGTTCTCCAGTCCCAGACCCTCTTGCAGTCGCAGTAGATGCCTTCCTACTAGACTGGACGGGGCTGGATGCGTACGCCTTTCCACCGTTCAAGATTTTAGGAAGGGTAATGAAGAAATTCAGGGAAAGTCAAGGAACAAGGCTTACACTCATAGCTCCATACTGGCCGGCCCAAACTTGGTTCACAGAGGTACTGGAATGGACAGTGGATTCTCCGAGAAGACTACCCACAAGAGTAGATCTTCTCAAACAACCCCACTTCGACAGGTTCCACAAGAATACCCTCGCTCTGGGTCTGACTGCGTTCAGACTATCGAAAGACTTGTCAGAGCGAGGGGTTTTTCTAGAGAAGCAGCGAAGGCAGTTGCTAGAGCACGAAGAGCTTCAACTATCAAAGTGTACCAGTCGAAGTGGGAGAACTTCTGTAAATGGTGCAAGAATCGGAAGGTTTCTTCATCCAGTACCTCTGTGACCCAAATTGCAGATTTCCTTCTGTATCTGAAGTAGGAATTGGGGTTAGCAAATCAAACCATTAAGGGATACAAAAGTATGCTGTCTTCAGTGTTTAGGCACAGAGGATTAGGTCTGTCCAATGACGCAGATCTTAGAGATCTTCTCAGATCTTTTAATACAAAGAAGGATCGACAATGCAGAGCGCCTTCTTGGAATCTTGATGTCGTACTCAAGTTCTTAGGAACGGATAGGTTTGAACCTATGGACAGTGCTTCATTGAGAGAGGTATCGAAGAAGACTATATTCTTGGTAGCCTTGGCTACAGCTAAAAGGATTAGCGAGCTGCAAGCTATTAACAAACAAGTAGGCTGGAAGCACAACAAAGCGGTTTGTTCGTTCCAGGAAGATTTCTTAGCCAAGAATGAGAATCCTTCGCATCCGTGGCCAAGGTCCTTTGAGATTACAGGACTGGCCGATCTAGTGGGTCAAGAACAGGAAAGGGTTCTTTGCCCGGTAAGAGCCTTACGTTACTATGTGGAAAGGACAAGAAGCATTAGAGGGACCTCAGGTTCTCTCTGGTGTTCTGTGAAAGACCCTACCACACCCATGACTAAAAATGCTATGGCTTTTTTCGTAAGAGAAGTCATTAAGGAAGCACATTTGCTTTGCCAAGAAGAAAGCTTCGGCTTGCTTAAGGTTAAAGCTCACGAAGTGAGAGCGGTAGCTACGTCCTTGGCATTCAGAAAAAATTTAGCCCTCAAGGAGATTATAGACTCTATGTTTTGGAGGACCAATTCAGTCTTTGCCTCGCATTACCTCAGAGACGTTAAGACAACTTTTGATAATTGTCAAACGTTGGGCCCGTACGTATCCTCAGGTACAGTACTGGGCAAAGGAGTTTCCACCCCATAACCTACTAACATGCTAGGCTATTATTTTTAATTAGGTTATAGTGTTTTATGGTTGTCTGAGAAGGTTTATTGCCTACTCAGTTTATGAAGTAGTTGTTTATTATAGTGATTGTGTGTGGTTCAGGTAACTAACTTTCCTAGCATGAATGCCCGTGGTAAATGAGGGCTAGGGTTTCCTGTCAGCAAATTGGTCATGTCCAGTTGTCAGACCCTTGTTATTAGCTTTCTCAACAAACAGGTCACATCCTAGTTGAGAGCTACTAAGGTTTAGCAGGCTAAGAGGCAGGACCTACGAAGTCAGCTACCTTAGCAGGTAAGGAACCTAATAGTAATTTTTAAAATTATTTAATTTTTAAATTATGACAATGTTGCTGTCTTTGACCCACCTCCAAATGTGTCAATCAGCTATATATATACCTGCCAGGTAAGTGTCATGCATAAAAATGAAGTTTTTATGTTAAAACAAAGTTTTATGCATACTTACCTGGCAGGTATATATAATTAAATTCCCACCCTCCTCCCCTCAGGAGGCAGGGTTCAGAGAAAATCTGACAAAAATGGGAATGGTTCCGAGCACCAGCGCCACGGGAACGGGGTGGCGATCACCTGAACTACCAGTGTACTAGCGGTTGCCGCGAGTTTTGAAATTCTGCCAGTGCGACAAGAGGATAAGCTATATATATATACCTGCCAGGTAAGTATGCATAAAACTTTGTTATAACATAAAAACTTTATTTTTTTTTCTTTGTTCAAACCCCTTGTCCTCCACTGTAATCGCATTTCTGGGAGGAATCGAGGGGGAATTTTGAATATTGGCAACCTATACCAGAATTTTGTAGTAGCGATTGTTGAGCTAAAATCACGAAAGAAACTAATCTGAATTCCTTAATATTTTTATGAACAAGCTAAAGCAAGGTTTCCAAATTCTCCACAACAGGAATAAGCTTAATTTTTATTTTATTTTTTAATATTTGTGTAGAACTAGGTATGCTAGTTAGGGACATATAAAATCTGACTGCCTTTATAGCGATAGGAAATAGACCACATGTAGGCCGGTAGACTAAAACTCGAGAGAGAAATTTTAATGTTATGTGCCATTGCATGAAGACTAGAGGTTAGGGAGTAAGTTGCAAAACGAAAATAAGTGCCATATTTCATGAATTGCTAGTTAATCGCGAATCCCGCGTTGTAAAGATATTTTGTGTTTTTTTTATTTTGTGAAACCGCGCGATAGCTCTCTCTCTCTCTCTCTCTCTCTCTCTCTCTCTCTCTCTCTCTCTCTCTCTCTCTCTCTCTCTCTGGCGAATCTCGCAGGTCTAAACGGATAGGATCTTTAAATTCCCCGGCCACGTGGCTTGAAACCTATCCACGGCCCTATCCATTAACAAAGGAATAGATGAGTCAATGAGTAAGAAAGGAAAAACAGTGTTAGGGTAAAACATTCTTAACGTTAGGATAAGCAAAAGCAAAGGTAAACGTTTTCTTTCCGTTATTTTCTGTGCAGAGAGAAATAAAATTAGGGCAAATACTTCGCATTTCAAACAAGGGCATATGTTACCCTGAGTGTAGTACCAACACACCCTTGAAAACAGTTATGATTCATACATTTCTGTCTAGATGACCCATGTACAGCTTAATTCTCCTGGGTTTTAAGTTTGTGGACTCGAAAGTCTAAGGTTCGCGAAAGCAAGGGAAAAGAACCGGTGTATTTTTATAGGGTTAGAGAGATTTTATCCTGGGTTTTCCTCTGCCCTTTTAATGTGTACAAACTATTCTGAGCAAAGCTAGGTTCAAGGGATTTGCGTTAGTAGTAAAGAAAAAAAAATATTTTATCAACTTCCCATCTCCATCCTCAAGACGATACACAAAAAACAAACAAAAGGGAGATCCCATATACATTTTTTACAATCAACTGTATTTGCCACGTTTTTCATGTGAGGTTCCGTGAATTGGTGACCAGATTTTTCCTTGTATTCACAAAGCCGTACTGGCGTTGAATTTCTGCCTTACGACATTCATTTGCTACGTTTTCATGTGAGGATCCCGTGAATTTCGTGACTAGATTTTTTTTCTTCCCTTTGTACCTTTCAAATCCGTACTGGCGTTGAATTTCCGCCTGTACGCCATTCATTTACTACGTTTTCACGTGAGGATTCCGTGAATTTAGTGACTAGATTGTTTTTCTCTCCCTTTTTACTTTACTAACCCGTACTGGCGTTGAAGTTTCAGCCTTTACAACATTTATTTGTCACGTTTACGTTGAATTTCCGTGAATTTCGTGACCAGATTTTTTTCCTCCTTTCATTAACAAAGCCGTAATTGCGTTGAGGTTCCACATCTACATTTATTTGCCATGTCCTCACATTGAGTTTCCGTGAATTTCATGACGATTTTTTTTTCTCCTTTTTACCTTACAAACCCGTACTGGCGTTGAAGTTCCGCCTTTACGACATCCATTTGCTACCTTTTCATGTGAGGATTCCATGAATTTCGTTACCAGATTCTCTCATTTTATTTTACGAAATCCATTACCGGCATCGAGTTCTCTGCCGCACTATGCACCAGTAGTAACTGTATTTGCAGGGATTTACGGTCACCTTGCCAAGTCTGCATCGAGCATTTCCGCATACCTCTGGCGACATTTGCTGTTTTGCAATTGCTTTCCACCCCATTATTCCCAGGCTAGTCTACTAGCGTTTTACGGCTGAGGAGATGGCCAGTAGCGCAGCACTGGAGGAGACTAAGGCCTTCACAGAAGCCGGAAAAGCCCTGGGGCTGGAGGGCGCAAAGCGGATCAATTGGGTGAATGATAAGCTGAAGGAAGCAGCCCAAGAGAGAGCAGCTGAAAGGGCATTCCAAGTGACGAAGAGAATTATAAGCAGTCGAAAGGGAGTAAGAGAGGGCACATGAACTGGCTATGGCAGTCCAGGGTACCACTCTGGCACCCCCAAGTCCCACGCCTCCTGAGCCCTCTCACCTCCACAGCATGGGCGGCCTCATTAGGGCTTGAAACGATAACAAACCCGACACCTGGCTTGATCATGTTGAGCAGGTGTTCGGGAACTTCAATCCAACCCCTCAGGAAGTGAGCCTCCTCCTTTGCAAGCATCTTGCTGGCAAAGGGCGGACTGCATTCGAGGCCTTTCCCCTGAATGAGCGACAAGATCTCGCTCTCGTCCGAGAGGCAATCCTTGGGGCTTATGAATTGACCCCAGACCGGTGTAGGCAGAAATGGAGGACTATGCCCAAGGAGGCTAACCAAATGTGGATAGAGTGGGCAGCCAAGAAGACACCGGCACTCCATAGGTGGACGAAGGCCTCCAACTCAACATCTGTTGAGGAGGTCTTAGAACTCTTTCAATTAGAGGACTTTCT
>NC_061091.1:21879504-21894504 GCF_015104395.2 Macrobrachium nipponense
CAACATTAAGATGTTTCAGTTTATCCTCCAAATTTTCCAAAATTGAAGAATTATTTATCTTGCTTTCAGCTCCTAATTCATAGCCGTCATCGTCTTCTGTAGATAAAGTTGTCTGTATTATTGACACAGTTTCAGTTATAGTGTCTGAGAAGTAAGGTTTCAAAAGGTTCACATGTATCTTCCTCTGTCATTTTCTTCTTTCTGGTGTTTCAATCACATAAGTTCTATCACTTAACTTCTCAATTATCCTGTAGGGACCTTGAAATTTATTTGTAAGGGGAAATCTCTTGACTGGCAGAAACACTAACACTTGTTGACCAACACTAAAACTTCTTAGCTTAGTCTTTCTGTCATAGTTCCTTTTCATTTTCTCTTGACTCATTTTCAGATTTTCTAAAGAGAATTTTCTAATCTCTTCCAACCTTTTCCTTAAGTTCTTTACATACTCTCCTTGGATTTCCTCTTTATTTTCTACCCAATTTTCTGCAAGAATCTTCAAAGGTCCTCTCACTTCTCTTCCAAAAATCATCTCATTGGGTGAACATCCCATGCTTTCTTGATAAGCATTCCTAACTTCAAATAACATTAAGGGTAAACCAACATCCCATTCTCTTCCTGACTCAGAACAATACTTTGTCAGCATACTTTTCAATGTCTGGTGGAACCTTTCCAAGGCACCTTGAGTTTCTGGATGATAAGCGGTTGATAACTGTTGTTCCACCCCTAATAAGTTCATCACATCCTGGAATAACTTGGAAGTAAAGTTCGTTCCTCTATCGCTTTGTACAATTTCTGGTATACCAAACTTTGAGAAAAACTCCACTAGTTTCTCAGCAACTATCTTGGCAGATATGTTTCTAACAGGGATCGCTTCAGGATATCTGGTAACAGGACACATTAATGTCAACAGATATTCATTTCCTTTCTTCGTCTTCGGAAGCGGTCCAACCATATCTATAATCACCTTGTTAAAGGGTTCTCCTCTAACTTCTATAGGTTGTAAGGGGGCTTTCTGAATGGTTTCATTAGGTTTTCCAGCTATCTGGCAGGTATGACACTCTCGACAGAACCTGCTAACATCTTTATGAAGTCCAGGCCAGAAAAAATATCTCATGATCTCCACAGTCTTCCTGACTCCCATATGTCCAGATTCATGAGCCACTGCTACCACTTGCTTTCTCAATGGCCATGGAATCAAAATCTGATGATATTCGCCCCATTCAGCATTTCCGGGTATATCTGAAGGTTTATACTTCCTCATCAGCAAACCTTCCTTCAGATAATAACAGGTAGGAGTTTGTTGCATCTCTTCCTGATCAACAACTCTGAAGGAAGAACAAATCAGCTAACGATGCATCCCTCTTCTGCAAGTCCATTAGCTTCTCTCTTGTTACCTGTCCAACTTCAATAGTTGAACTATCAATATCTGCTACCTCAGCTACTGCAGTTTCACTACTATCTTCAGGAACACCTTGACTACTCTGAGTCTCTTCAGGAACAACAGATTCTTCATTTTCTTGGGAAATCTCTTCTCGGTCAGCTCCACGGGAGGCATCACTCCCCTGGAACAATTGTTCTAAGTTTAAAGATCCTTCACTTGATCCATCTTGGGCGTGCAAATCCTCAGTTTCTTCACCAACAGTCGTAATTCTCCTCATACTTCTGGTAGTTACACAACTAGGGAACAGGTGGGGGTTATTCTTCTCCAACTCTACCGTAGGACTAATCCTCAATGGTTTGTCTGTCACTACAGGACAAGGAACAAATGGAACACCACCAACTTCATTTCCCAACAGAACATGTACACCTTCCACAGCCAGTGAGTCCTTTACAGCAAAATCAACATTCCCTGTCACCAATTCACAGGACAGGTGTAAGCGGCATATAGGAGTTACTTCCTCTCCTCCTATACCCTTCAAAATAACTGCATCTCCAGTGAGATTCTTCTCCAACATTGGGTGAGCACCACGTAACACCACACTATGGTTGCTCCCTGTATCACGTAAAATCTTGACTGGTACCTGCACACACACTTCCTGAGTTGCCAGTGTACCCTCATAGATATATGGCTTAAAAGCCTCCAAACTGCTCAGCCACTCACTGCTTGAAGTTACATTTCCACTGGTTGCTAAACACTCAGCTTGTTTAGTTTCAGTCCTCCCTGTAGTCGGATTCCTCCCCACATTGTTCTTAACAGTCTGTTTGACCTGGTCACCTCTTACTATTTGACCAACAGGCTTGGACTGCTGATAATTCCAATAACACTCCTGACTGAAGTGTCCTGCTCTTCCACACTTGAAGCAGACAACATTAGGCTTTTGCAACTGTCTTGCAAAAGTTAGATGAGGATTTCACATTAGTTTGCTGAGGAGTATTATTACTTGTAGGTTTCCCACTTATAGGATTGTTCCTGAAACCTGGATGAGACTTAAAACCTGGGCGTGGTTGATTCTGGTACTTGACATTATAATTACGCCTGCTACTAATTATATTGTAGGTCCTCACTCAGTGTGTAGCAGCTTGTCAAGTTTTCTAAACTCTACTCTCTCAAATGAGGCTTTTATATGCTCAGGAATACCTTTAAAATATTGCTCTAAAACAACTAACTCTTCTAACTCTTCAAAAGTTGTAACTTTATGCTGCCTCCAACCATCTTTTAAAACACCTTCTCACTTTATAAGCATAATCCAAGAAAGTTACTTTTTCATCCTTTCTTAAGTTTCTGAATCTTTCATTGTAGTACTCTGGGGTCAACTGGTATACTTGTAGCACATTATGTTTGAGCACCTTATAGTCTTTACACTGATCAGCTGTTAAGGCTAGATAGGCACTTCTCCCTTTACCAATCAAGACACTTGTAGCAAAACTGACCATTTATCTTCTGGCCATCCCATACCTGAAGCCACTTTCTCAAAGTGATCAAAGAACTCATCTGGAGCCTCTTCAGTAAACTTAGGGATTAACTTCTGCACTCTTACTACATCAAATGCAGGGTCTTGATTACCATGGTTAGGGTTAGACGGTGTTGCAGGTAATGTGGATCTAGGTCTTATCAATTCCATCTCCCTTTCATGTCTTGCAATTTCTCTTTCCTCTTTTATCCTTTGCCTTTCATCTTCTGCAGCTTTTTCTTCTTCTCTTTCTCTTCTTTCTTGTTTTTCCCTGTCTATTCTGTCTTTTTTTTCCATCAGCTTGTATTTCTCTCTCTTTCTTTCAGCCTGTATTTTCAGTTTAATCAAACTTTCTTCTGCTTCTATGCGTCTGAGTTCTAACTCTGCATCACTTTTCTCTTTCTTTTCTACTTGCTTATTTATAAGATCAGCCTGTGCTACATTCAACAACTCTTGAGCTAGTTCTAACTCATCATCATCAGTTATTCTACCAGAGTCTATCAATGCTTGCATGGCAATGCATTTGATTTGTGCTTTTATCATGCTACTAAACACATGACAACCACATGCTACTGCTAGAGCACTCCACTGTGCCTTAGTCAGAGTAGTTTCAGACAACACTTTGATGGAAGGGGCTGCTAAAAATTCCTGAGTATCGAATGGAGCCATTTTTCTCAAATACAATTCTTACAATAAAATGCAAAACAAATATATGGTCACTCTTCTAACAAAATATATTCCTAACACCACCAGTATAAGCTAGAGTGATAATGTGATTTGTTTTCCTCCCTGGTTTCTGGGGATCATTGATACTTGGTACATAAAGTGCCAAATATCCCGGGTCTGGGCACCATCAATACTTGTGACGAAGTGGCGCAGAGTATCTGGTTCTGGATACCATTAATACTTGGTGCATGAAATAGTCAAAGATCTGTGTCTGGACACCATTAATATTTGTTAACCCAAATTGCCAAGTATCTGGTTACTACACTTACCATTTGTACTTTCTAATACAAGAGACCCGTTTATTCCTGGGTCTGGGACACCCTTTGTACTTAGGGCACAGGCACAATGGAACAAGAGAGCCTTATTCATAGCCTTATGTGAGCGCAGTCAAAGAGGCATTGTATTAGCCATTCCTATAGAGATGACGTAATATGTTTTCACCTTCGACTATAGACTAATAGCATATACGCTTATGGGTGAGAGAAGATTCATTCTTTCGCTTTGAGACAGAGCGGCGTGCGTTATAGTCTCTCTCTCTCTCTCTCGCTCGCTCGCGAGGTTGTTTCAGTAACTTAATGTAACGAGCTGGTCACTCATTTTTATATAATTCTTAGTAATATATGTGTTGTTTGTGGAATCTGAACATAGTTTTGTATCTATTGGTTTTTGTGAAGGCGCCAAGAAAATAGTGAAAAAGTGTAAAATTGTAACAGGCCTTTTGATTGACGCTGCAGCTGTGTATAAGGTATTTTTACAAATGTTGTGAAGTGCACTTCGTTTTATTATTTCTAAACATTTATCTTTTGCTTTGTTCTTTTCAAATATTCCTTTTTTTTTATATGCTTAATGATTGTACTGTCAATGCTTTCATATTATGCATTATGTTTTTCTGCATTGTCTTTATTTTGTTTAATTAGTTTGAATAATATTCTATTGTGTAAGTTTCGAATCTTAACACTTGTGAATTAACTTGCATTTAATTAAATTTAATTTCAAATTTAATTATTGCTTTATGATTTAACTCTTGAGCTAGTTCTATCAATGCTTGCATGGCAATGCATTTGATTTGTGCTTTTATCATGCTACTAAACACATGACAACCACATGCTACTGCTAGAGCACTCCACTGTGCCTTAGTCAGAGTAGTTTCAGACAACACTTGGATGGAAGGGGCTGCTAAAAATTCCTGAGTATCGAATGGAGCCATTTTTCTCAAATACAATTCTTACAATAAAATGCAAAAACAAATATATGGTCACTCTTCTAACAAAATATATTCCTAACACCACCAGTATAAGCTAGAGTGATAATGTGATTTGTTTTCCTCCCTGGTTTCTGGGGATCATTGATACTTGGTACATAAAGTGCCAAATATCCCGGGTCTGGGCACCATCAATACTTGTGACGAAGTGGCGCAGAGTATCTGGTTCTGGATACCATTAATACTTGGTGCATGAAATAGTCAAAGATCTGTGTCTGGACACCATTAATATTTGTTAACCCAAATTGCCAAGTATCTGGTTACTACACTTACCATTTGTACTTTCTAATACAAGAGACCCATTTATTCCTGGGTCTGGGACACCCTTTGTACTTAGGGCACAGTTCATTCAAGTACTTGGTTGTTACTTACCTCACTACAGACAGACATCTGACCCTTCATCACAAATACTGAACGACTGAACTCTAAAGGTAAGAGTGATCCCTTTTTTCTAACTGAACAGTCAAGAAAACAATCAGTCTAAGTTCATTAAAATATGTGAGGTAATCTTAATTAAAGGGCATCACTCGTGCAAATTCAAATTTAAGTATTTCCCTGATTCTGTTTTATTTGTGGGAAACTTCACAATTATCACTCTATATTTCTACCTAGACAAACAAAATATGATGTTGGTGGTTCAATGAAATTCTCATATAAATCTTAAATACAAAAATTTATTTCTAAATTCAAAATTTATAAGTGAAATTCACAATCTCAGGGAAATTGTTATTACTTGAAAACAAAAGTTTAATTAATTCTTGAATTAATTATTAAGAAAAATTCAATCAAAGTTGATCAAGAAAATTAATTAAATTAAATCATAAAGCAATAATTAAATTTGAAATTAAATTTAATTTAATGCAAGTTAATTCACAAGTGTTAAGATTCGAAACTTACACAATAGAATATTATTCAAACTAATTAAACAAAATAAAGACAATGCAGAAAAACATAATGCATAATATGAAAGCATTGACAGTACAATCATTAAGCATATAAAAAAAAGGAATATGTGAAAAGAACAAAGCAAAAGATAAATGTTTAGAAATAATAAAACGAAGTGCACTTCACAACATTTGTAAAAATACCTTATTCACAGCTGCAGCGTCAATCAAAAGGCCTGTTACAATTTTACACTTTTTCACTATTTTCTTGGCGCCTTCACAAAAACCAATAGATACAAAACTATGTTCAGATTCCACAAACAACACATATATTACTAAGAATTATATAAAAATGAGTGACCAGCTCGTTACGTTAAGTTACTGAAACAACCTCGCGAGCGAGCGAGAGAGAGAGAGAGAGAGACTATAACGCATGCCACTCTGTCTCAAAGCGAAAGAATGAATCTTCTCTCACCCATAAGCGTATATGCTATTAGTCTATAGTCGAAGGTGAAAACATATTACGTCATCTCTATAGGAATGGCTAATACAATGCCTCTTTGACTGCGCTCACATAAGGCTATGAATAAGGCTCTCTTGTTCCATTCACAGGCTCGACCGCGATAAGAAAAAATATGCTTACCTAATCTATTTACAAGGGACTGGATAACATTGCGGCTTGGGGGGTCTTACGCTTGTTTTGCGCCGATAAAGAAATCACCTAGCTAAGACATTCTCAAAGTGGGAATACGACTCCCTTCCAAAAGGCTTATGAGCTTTCACTCTCTGTGTCTTACGTACTTAAAAATGAAAAATGGATCACTTAAGGCATGTTATCTTTAAATTTGGGAAATCTGAACACAGAAATAAACATTTCATACCATGATACCCAAGTTCTGATGTGAATTAATCATATTACTACAATTATAATTGCATTCCAAACTTACATTATAAGAATATATACATATATATATATATATATATATATATATATATATTATTATATATATATATATATATATAATATATATATATATATATACATATATATATATATATATATAGTGTATATATATATATATATATATATATATATATATATATATATATATATATATATAGTATATATATATATATTAATATAATATATATATTATATATATATATATACTGTTACAGTGTTGTTAAAAAATTAAGGAAATTATTCCAAAAGGCATTAACTTATGAAGAACTGAGAGAATGGCACGGAAATGGGAAAAGAACGGATAATGATTTTTCAAGAAAGGATCTTGTTACTCCAAAACGACCAGGTTTTTAGCCGTCAGGCATCTGGTTTCCATCTCCCCCCCCAAAAAAAAACACTGTCCGTACCAGAGATCAGTGACCGACGAGGAGATTAATGGCCGATGAGCGATATTTCCCAGGCATCTTCGAGAAATTGGAACTCAACACGTCACACCTCATTTACGCCTACGCAAGCCCTCTTCGCAAGATTAATTGAGCCAGGGATAATTCCCATTGCCCATCTGGCATATGTTAGAGAAGGAATTCTAAGTTCCCTTGTTTAAGAATGGGGAAGTGTTAAACTCGAAAGCTCCACCCTTCCAAGGACAGGCCTAGAGTCTTGGCAAATCAAAGCCCGCGGTGCCAGTCATAAGACAGCCCAGAATTGTCTCAACGAATGACCTATGAGGTTACCAAAGGGATACAAACCCCAAAAAGCCAGGGCATGAACTAGAGCCGTTTCCTAATTTAGGGTCTACGAATCACTATAGAAGAATTGACAGGAAGGCGGTTTTGTATAAAGTCTGTAGCCACTAAGACACAAGAAGTTTTTCCAAATATGCCACACCTAGTCAAAATCCAAAAATCCAAAGGCGGTGCTAAGAAGATATCATCCTAATAAAAAGGCCAGACAGAGAGAGAAAAGGCAGAAGAGACAAGAGAAGAAAAAAGTCAGAGGGGAACTGAGGGGAGAACAGCAGTGTCGCGGTAGTAAAACCGAGAAGAAGAGAACAGAAGTGAGGGAAAGTCCAGAAGTGTGGTGTGTGAAATAGGCAGTGACCGTGACAATCAATACTCAGTAAATTTCCCTCGTGCCTACAAACTCGTAATTGCAACAAAGTGCCTTTCAAAAAAAATTAATCGTAACAGTTCAAGAGCCCAGAAGGTGGAAAATTTATAAGAACCCCTAGCAAAGAATAAACACATATAAGGACACATCAATTTAATTTCTCCCCCAATTATAACTTAAAGAAAATTCCAGAGTGAGAACATTCAGCAAGGTAAGAAAATTTAGAAAATTCTACTTTCCCCAAATTACAGCCTCCAAATCGGTGCACGTTACCTTAGGGCTGTGTAGAGTAACTATACCATCACAGTATAAATGATGGCAGCGGTGGGATACGAAGAGATAAAAATTGATACAGTGACAGTTGAATTCTACGCAGCGACGAGATGAAAAGAGACATGAATGACAGTTGAAAACAGCGGCCGCAAAACGGAATAAAAAAAGTTTGGTGTCGGCATAAGAGATTTCAATCCAAAACCTCCACTCGAAAATAGAAAGTTCTCCCCCAAAGACAGTTACCAGTGCTTCTCCCAAATACAAAGACAGTTACCGAGTCGTAACAATAAAACGTTCTACCAAGAAAAAAAACCACCCACACTTCGTGAAAAAAGAAACTCCACTCCAAGAACAAGAACAGTCGAAAGAAGTTCCACTAGAAGATGAAGAAGATGTCGAACGCGTAAAGAAATTCCGAAAACGCATCAGTCAACGCAATCCCGAGAGAGAGAGAGAAATCCGCTTCCCGCAGAGAGAGAGGTAACAACGCATCAAGCAACGCAGCTTGCAGACGTAGCCCGGGGTGCCGAAGACGACGAAAGATAAGTCCCAGATAAAGTCCCCACACTTACATAACATTAAACTTCATTAAAAGTAAATTATGCAATTAACAATTCAGTTAGACAATTTTAAGATACCCAGTTTGGTACTTTGAGATTAAAAGATTTTCACACTGAACTATTTTTGGCAATGAAACTTTCGTTATTTTTTCATTTTACTAATTCTAACTAATCGACTACTAAGACCTTTTCCCGAACATTTGTATTTACTAACCAATAACTTTAAATTTAATATGAATTTTGATTGTGTCATTTTATGTTGTTTATTTTGTTTTTGGTTGTTGTTTTGTGATTTCTTATACTTTGTTTTTTTGTTTTAATATTTGCTTTTTACTCTTTATTTGTTACGTAGAATGAATGTTTACCTGTTTTTATTTTGTTTTAACAAGGGTAACTCACGGGAAGTGTCTCGTTAGCGTACACTTTATGGTCAGTTCAGTATCGTTTTACCAGTACTGTTAAGAGGGTTTTGTGGTTGTTTAAGAATCGCCTACCGGTAACGTAAGACTTCGAGAATATTTCTTGGGAAAATTCTTTTATTTTGGTGATCGAATACTTAAGTAAAAGCAATTTATTGTTATTATCATCATTTTCCTTTTCGGGATATTACTGTCATAACTTTAATACTTTTAGTGATACTCAGTACTTTAGGAAATTTCCATTAACGAGTCGATGGTCAAAGGGAGAACGGCTCCTAATCAGAACATAAGAACGCCTGTGCTCACGAGAAGTCAAACAAGGAAATTACCATGGCGGAAGGTACAGAGACCGTGAATTCGAGCGCAGCAGTAATGGGAACACATAAGGGACGTGTAATTAATCACATAGCTAAATTTTGCGGAAGAAAGGATGGTCAGTTAGCTTGCAGCTTAGAGAACTGGATAGAGCAGGTGGAGACACGCCTAGACAGCATAATGGGGACAGATAGAGAAAAGCTTATTGAAGCCAAGAGTTATCTTGATTTGGAAACCGGAAGAGACTTAGAACGATACGTCCACTCCAAGACATACCGAGATCTTAAGAATTGGGAAGAATTGAAACAGTATTTTAGGAAGGTCTATTCCACAGTTGGTGAAAGGGATCCAGTTACTAGCCTGGCAAGGATAGTGCATCAATTTAAGTTAGACGAAAGATACTAACAAGAGTTTAGCTCTCAGTTGTATAACAATTTGAATGAATGGGGTAACTTCATGGAATCCACAGGTTGGATAGAAGTAGAAAGAGGCAAGCAAAAAATGCTAATGGGTCATGTTAAAAAAATATTTAGATTAGCAATAATGATTGGAAGCCTGCCAACGGAAGTTATTGGAAGGATGACTCGTAAGTGGGAGACATCCGATGATGTAGCCGAGATTGAAGAGGAGGAAACAAAAATCCTAGGTAGAAGACCTGAAGGGAATCCTATATACAGACCTTTAGTTGCTATAGGACAAAAGGAAAGGGGTCCAAATAGATCTAGGATACCATCTAGAAATCAGGATAAGATGCCAGGTAAATCTTCTCAAGGAGGATTTACGACTGTCACGTGTTATAACTGTCAGAAGAGAGGACATTATGCCAGTGACTGCCGAGGGATGGCCTTCTGTCTTTTCCATAAGAGAACAGGACATAGTGCTCGAGAATGCAGAAATAAATTTGTTTAAACTCCTAGAGGTAGATCACAGTCTAGAGGCAGAAGTAGAAACCATAGTCAATCGCCACCAGTTAGAGGCAATAGGGATTCTGTCCCAAATAGAAATGCCAATCAAACAGCAGGCATAGGGTACCAACCAGTTCAGCCAATGTCAGACAACACAATGGGAAATTTTCTGCTTACTGGTACAATGGATCTTCCTCTATAACAGAGAGAACGTCTGGAATGTCAAGGCTAAGCCAAGTTACACAGGTTAGCAAAGTTGATGTAGGGAATGAATATAATTATAGACCATTATTTCCTGCACATGTCGGTCTAGAGAAACCTATTGTTACATTCTTTGATACAGGTAGTCCTAAGAATATAATGTCAGAAAAGGTGTATCGGTTGTATTTTTCTCACTTAAGTTTGAACCCAGCGGTAGATTGTAGAATCACAGACGTCCAGGGTAATAATATCCATGTAATTGGACAATTAGATTTCCCATTTAGGCTAGGAAGAACTGCACTAAGAGAAAAGGAAAATGGACTACCTTGGTCATACACTAAGTGAAAAGGGCGTAGAAGTAAACGACGCAAAGATTAAGTCAATTAAGGAATATCCTACACCACAGTGCAAGAAGGACGTGAAGTCATTCTTAGGTTTAGCAGGTTTTTACAGAAGTTCATAGGGAACTTTGCAGTCATATCCGCTCCACTGACTGAACTTTTAAAGGAACACGTATCATTTACATGGACAAACGAGCAGCAAAAATCATTTGATGAATTGAAAGAAAGATTAACGCACCCCCCAGTACTTAGCTTCCCAGACTTTGGCAAAGAAATTGACCTGTGGATGTCCCACAGATGCACTAAAGGACATAGATGGCGTATTAATTTGGATGTGCCACGAATATGATCATTTGGTCAATTTTTTTGCCAAAGTCTGGGAAGTATAATGCCTTAGCTTATTACACTATGAAATTAAAGCCCTCAGAAGTGAACTACTCAGTAACAGACCTCGAGTCTCTAGCTATAATTGACGCTTTAAAGCATTTCAGATATATCATTTTTGGTTATAAGATAACCGTGTTCACAGATCATTCAGCCGCAGTAGAAATGCTAAAGAACCCTAATTTTTTGGGACGAAGAGCCCGTTGGTTCATGACAGCCCAAGATTATGATATAGAGGTGAAATATGTCCCTGGGAAGACGAATAAGGTAGCAGATGCATTGTCAAGATATGTGTCACAAGGTGATAGTATAAATATGATAAGTCAAGAAGAACAGAATGAAACAATGTGCAATGACATAAATGTACTCACCATGCATTATACAGAGGAGCTTTCCTGGCAAAATTTCATAAAAGAACAAGAAAGAAATGAAGATATAAGGGAATTGTTCAAATACGTTAGAAACGAAAGAAAACACAGCCAACAAGAATTAACCGAACTAGGTAGGAAGGTTGGATGTCCCACAGATGCACTAAAGGACATAGATGGCGTATTAATTTGGATGTGCCACGAATATGATCATTTGGTCAATTTCTAGGTGTGCTGCACAAAAGGTTAGTACCTAAGAGTCTCAGAGACAAGGTCATTGAGCTAATGCACGGCGATGACATGAGAGCTCACCCAGGAAGGGATGAGACAATTAGATTAATCCAAAGAACATTCCATTGGAAGGGAATTCACAAGGATGTTAGTAATTATGTGAAGAGCTGCAACACATGCAACAGCTACAAGGGAAGAACAGACAAGGAAGTACCTCTAGGGAAATATCCTATCCCACAGACTCCTTTCGAAAGAGTATCTATTGATCTTATTACTAATCTTCATACCACGAGTAAAGGGAACAAGAATATACTAGTGTGTATAGACGCGCTCACGAGATATACAGAGTTGGTACCACTAACTAGTAAAAGTGCCAAGGAATGTGCAACCGCTCTCTTTGATAAGATATTTTGCAGATATTCTGCCCCACAGCTCATTATCTCTGATAACGGGACCGAGTTCAACAACTCGTTAATTCAAGAAATTTGTAACGCCTTCAAGATAGAAAAGGTAGCGATGCAGCCGTATCACCCAGCTAGCAATGGCTTGGTAGAAAGGAATAACAGAAAGGTTTTAGACATATTGCGTCACACAGTAGGACAGGATCCTGACTGGGAAGTCAACTTACCTTTAGTCCAATTATCATTAAATGCAAGGCATCATACGAGTACTTGAGCAACTCCCATAAAAGTTTTGATGGGATATGAACCCAGATTACCTTATGCATGGCTGAATCAGCCAATACAGCCTAATTACTCTGAAGATGTCATGAAGATAAGAATTGGAAACTTTAAAGTAATCCACAAGCAATTGCACA
This sequence comes from Macrobrachium nipponense, assembly GCF_015104395.2. Classification (NCBI taxonomy): domain Eukaryota; kingdom Metazoa; phylum Arthropoda; class Malacostraca; order Decapoda; family Palaemonidae; genus Macrobrachium; species Macrobrachium nipponense. The sequence goes on from NC_061091.1 coordinate 21,892,155, forward strand.
AGAATCTAGAAGTCCAGCAGAATATGATAGAGAAGCATCAAGAAGGATTAAGGCCAGTAGATTACAAGAAAGGGGATGAAGTCTATATTAAGAAGGAAGTAAGAAGTGGTATTAATTATAAGTTAGCCACTAAATTCACAGGACCATACAAGGTCGTAGACGTACAAGAGACTAAGATAAGGGTTAAGAAAATTAATATCCAAATGCCTTCTACATATGCTGAATCAGTAGAAGAAGAATTTTGGATAAACAAGGACAAGGTTAAGAGAACCAAAGAAGTTGAAGAATCCGAAATGACAGAGAGGTCAGAAGAAATTCCAGAAGAAGGAACTAGATATAACCTAAGAAATAGAAGAGTCACTTTTCAGTGAAACGGAAGAACAAACCCATTAATTCATCCTATTATTCCCGTGTATTTATTTGATTTCTTTATTGCTAAGTTTACCTTCAACGGTCGACTTAGGAATAATCTTTTATTGTTGCAATTCTTACTTTAGTCTGTTTGTAGCAAAATTTTCGAGTTATGTACACTAACTTCAAATTTATTTTGACTTGAAGGGAAATATTTGGGAATGTAAGAAATGGTTCTAAGCGTAGTATAAGAACTTCAAGACGTATAATAAGTTTATCGTTCCATAAGAACATTCTTAGAAGTAAAAGAATAAATAAGAAGGGTTAAGATAGATGTTAAGAGATTTTAAGATAAGGGAATTCGTTTCAGAAATGACTAAGATTTTGAAGGGGTAATTAATACACTTACTTTGTTCAATCCTTAAGATGTTGATTGATGAAAACTCACTAACAAGATGTTAATTGATGAAGACTCATTAACAAGATAGTAGTTGTTGAAAACTTACTAATAAGATATTGATTGGTGAAAACTTACTAATTGTTGTCACAGTAGAAGAAACCTACAAGTATTAACCACTAACCGGTTCCTTTAACCAACTTGCCAATTTTGTTTTAGTATCAAGCAGTAAAGTTATAAGGTTTAATGTACAAGGTTACTCAGAAATTACAGTAAGAATGTCCAATGAAATTTTGCATAACCACAATACACAATCTCATTAGGAAGTCAAGGACACACTTGTTATTGCATACATATGCACAAGGATATTTTCTCCCAGGACTTGTCCCCAAGTAACAGGTCACAGCAAACAAGAAACCATCAAGTGTCATCAACGAAGAACGAAATTTATTTTTTCATAAAGAAAGGCGATATCCACTGAGATAGAATAGGACAGAGGACTGAACCAATCATATACTGTAAACTTGGATAGTTATCAATTTTTTGCTTCTACCATGCATTTATATAACATATGTGACTTAAGAGCTTATGTATGTTTAACTTTCAGTTTTCTTGTTTTTTGGTGATTTATTTATGTTTGCATTCAGTTTTCATGTTTCTTAATGTGATTTACTCATTTTATAATTCACTTGATGATTCTTTTAATATTACCAAATCAAGTATTTGTTTATGTTCAGTTTTTTATGTTTCTCTGAATGTTACTTGTTCAAGAATTTATTCATGTTTACATTCAATTTTGATTGTTGCCCTTAATGTTACTTAATCAAGGATTTGCTCATGTTTACTTTCACTTTTGATGTTTTTTAAGTTAAAGTTTCAATATGATTTCCAAGAACCATAAGTTAGGAGTCCTCTTGTAGGTATAATATTTGCTTCAGCTTAGTTAACGCTGTCGGAGACAGCTAGGTAGCGGGCCGAGACTGTTACAGTGTCGTTAAAGAATTAAGGAAATTATTCTAAAAGGCATTAACTTATAAAGAACTGAGAGAATGGCACGGAAATGGGAAAAGAACGGATAATGATTTTTCAAGAAAGGATTTTGTTATTCCAAAACGACCAGGTCTTTAGCTGTCAGACATCTGGTTTCCATCTCCCCACAAAAAAACCTCTGTCCATACCAGAGATTAGTGACCGACGAGGAGATTAATGGCCGACAAGCGATATTTCCCAGGCATCTTTGAGAAATTGGAACTCAACTCGTCACACCTCATTTACGCCTACACAAGCCCTCTTCGCAAGATTAATTGAGCCAGGGATAATTCCTATAGCCCATCTGGCATATGTTAGAGAAGGAATTCTAAGCTCCCTTGTTTAAGAATGGGGAAGTGTTAAACTCAAAAGCTCCACCCTTCCAAGGATAGGCCTAGAATCTTGGCCAATCAAAGCCAGCGGTGCCAGTCATAAGAAAGCCCAGAATTGTGTCTCAACGAATGACTTATGAGGTTACCAAAGGGATACACCCCCAAAAAGCCAGGGCATGAACAAGAGGCATTTCCTAATTTAGAGTCTACGAATCACTATAGAAGAATTGACAGGAAGGCG